>NC_143397.1:167487646-167797021 GCF_052110815.1 Crocodylus siamensis | reverse complement strand
TGCTACACGTTGGGAAATGACTAAGACTGCAGGGCCAGGGTGAGAAGAGAAAAAGAGATAGAGCTGAGTATCAATGTCATCATTGTTTCTGAAGTTAATAACACACCTCCTATCAACTGCATTGGGAGTAGAATCTGGCCTTTATCTTTTTTCAGAGGCAAAAAGTGAGGCTCTTAAGGTTCTCGGGGCTGGATTTTACTCCTGAAATACCAGTTCAGTATTTTGGCAATGAGTTGTTTTATTAACTACATCAGATCAGTTCTCCATTACTAGATACAAAAAAGAAATATCTATTTGTTTATTTACTTAATTTGACTGCTATTAAGTGTCCAATCCAGGTTCTCTCTGCATTTTACCAAGTTAAAATTCTCAGCGTGAAAGATCACAATCACAGAAGATCATATGAATAATATTCTAATGGATACTCACAATAATAAGTCATAATTAACTTACGGGGTTGATTTATCCACCATTTCCAAATATTATTAAACAATATTTATAAGCTTCTCAGTTTGGGAGCTATTATAGGTCTGGCCCTACTGTGCTTGCACTTTAATTCTGATTATGATTGACATATTTTCCTCTGCTGTGGTTCAATTGCCAAATTGACAAAGTTGGGCTATCATAGTTTTAGCTTCAGTTTCCACTTCCCTGAGTCTTTTCTCTACTTCTGTTGTGAGGACTGCAAATCATCACTTTTAGTATTCACTTTCTCTAAGACACTCTGAATAGAATTCTCTCAATTAAAGCAAGTAACTAAACCGCCAGGCTAGTCTCTCTGATACCCTGTTTGTGCCTGGGAGCTCCCACTAAGAAACTGTATGTGCAGTGTGAAAAAGCAAAATTGTTTCTCATTGTAGTTTGGGTTTTGGACATGTTTTACATGAGTTGCAGTGCCTGGTCTTCACTGCACATTCACTCAGTGTTATGCTGACCTATTAAACCTATTAAAATCAGGTTTTAAGAGAATTGACACTCCATAGTTGGATGTAGACTCTCTTTCGACTAGTTTAGTGTTCCAACCTGACTTAAGACGCTTGGAAACTAAAAACAGGTTTTTAATCCTTTTATTTCCTTGTTTAAAAATCATTACCTCAGTGCACAAATTTAAGCTGTCTCATTTCATTGGTTTAACCTTAACAGCTGTGGTTTAGCAGAAGCTATCCTAAGGTCTTAAGTAGGATAGAATTATAAGCACCTGTTTAAAAAAAGAAGAGAATAAAATAGCAGTTCTTAAATAATTTCTTCAGTGAAAGTGGTTAGACCTGCATCTTTTCTGTATAGGCATCCCTTACTCTTTACAACTGTTTTCCTGTTTTGTTAGAAGCAAGATCAGGACCTTATTGGCTAAGTACAGAGAGCCAAAAAGCCCGAGATTGAGTTGACTCAGACTTCACAGGTTATTTTAAGCTGTGTAGATTGAACCGAGAAGCAAATGAACAGACATTCACTTTAGATTCTGGCAATGCAGCCACATGCCTGCAATAGCCCAGGCAAGGCACCAGGGGGTACTAGAGCACACCTCCCTGCTCAGCTGGAGCAGACAGCTTGAGCCAAGGCTAACCCACCCACCCTGCAAAGCATCCTGGGATGCTGGGGGCAGTGAGTTAACTTGAATCTGGAGGGGATCTGGGACAGAATTTTAATAAACCAATTTAACCTAAATCAGTTAAGTCTGATACTACATCCATCCAGGTATATCTTAAACTGGTTTTGTCCAGTTTGAAAGCAGTTTATATGCACTGAAGTTCTATTGTGATACAGATTTGAACCAGTTTCCAATCACTTATACTAGTTTATGTGTAATTTCTGTCCCTAGGTTGTGAGTAACGAAAAAGATTTATAATTTCTTTGACCTTCTCTCACTCAGAATCCTGAAGGGCTACAGTATAAAGTCATGCTCTGAAACTACATTTTTTGGATGTTATTGTGATATTTCAGAGACATAGGATTGTACCAGCATTTTGGATGTGTTAATGTTTAAAATAGATTTTACCACATGAAAGCACCTGGTCTGTCCCCTTTCCTTGAGCTGGAGAATGTGCACTGATACAAGCTACAGAAAACACAACGGCATATTTTCATAGGCTACACAAGTAGCATTAACAATACTATCAATATGTACAGTCTATGCAACTATTTCCCCATAACATTCTGTGAAGTAATTGGGCCCTTTGGTCATGCTCTGATGGAAACTTCTGCATGGTGGGTTTTCCCACCCCCCTTTCAGTATGGATTTGTTTCTGCTAAATACTATATGAAGCATATCATGGGTTTGAAGGCAATTTGGATTGTTCCCTTATATGGTCAAAAATGCTGAGGCCATCATTTGAAATCTGTACTAGAATGCATTGTTGTCCAACTCTGAAATTCACTGACATGCTGAAGTACTGCTAAACACCCCTGTGGCCAGAACACCCACCTCTCCCTGTAAAGATTCAGAGGGTGAGGAAAAATAAAAGTGAAGAGCCCTGAGTGGTTTTTAAAGCACACTTTTTGAAAGTGTACCCTAATTTCTAGTTCATGCATCAAGTTATATGTAAAAGAAACAGAAACATTGAATGAACTTGAGAATAAACAGAGGCTAGGATAAAAATGAC
Organism: Crocodylus siamensis; assembly: GCF_052110815.1. Lineage (NCBI taxonomy): Eukaryota > Metazoa > Chordata > Crocodylia > Crocodylidae > Crocodylus > Crocodylus siamensis. Next base: position 167,794,421 of record NC_143397.1, on the reverse strand, counting down.
AGTATGCCAAAATGTGAGCTATAAGGAGAAAGGTTAAGAGAATTTAACCTGTGTAATCTAGAGTAAAAACTAAGGGAAGATGTGGCTATGTATAGAAATACAAAGTTCCTGTACACAAGCTGGGATGCTGCTCTGATGCGCTGTAATTACAGCACATCAGAACAGACTTAATTAATCGAGTCTGCTGGAGCATAGTAATTACTGCACTCTGGCCAGCCTCCACATCTTGTGTATCCATGTGCCTGCACTTCAAAATGGCAGTGGGGGTTATTTAACTAAAACTCATTTGACAAGCTTTAGATAAAGTGTCCCTGCCGCCATTTCCAAGCATGGGGACGCTGATACATGAGATGTTCCAGGTGCTTTAGTTAGAGTGGCTCTTTAATTAGAGTCTGCTCTAACTAAAGCACTCCTGCCACCACCCTCAGAGCACATGTATAGATGCCCATAGTTCTTGTTTGCTTAAGAGGCTTTGCTGGGAACCATTATGGTGGAGTGACTGATGGAGAGGACATAAGCAGGAGGCTAATACTAGTTCAGTGATGAGACCTGGGTCATTGTGGACCTGGATGAGACAGTCAGCAGAAATGATTTGTTGAGACAAGACAGAAGATGAGGAAAAGCTATTTGGATGCTCTTGAAGAGCAGCACATTTTTCTTTGCTTCACTTTTCCTTAGAACAAAGTCCTCCTGTCTAGGTTTGTAAGCAGGCATTATTTGATTTTTGGGTAGGCATGTGTTAGGTAGGCTGTTGGGAGTTTTGGGACCTGCTTAGTTTAAATGGGGTGATTATTTCAAGGTTGTTGGGTGAAATGATGAGAGTTTCAGTCTCCAATCGGGGTTGTAATCAGTAGATTCTGATGTGTGCATAAATCCTCATAGGCACAGTTAGTTTAACTACTTTACTTGATTATTTGTTTCTGGGCAGTGGCCAGTTCTTTGTCCATGCACTGAACTGAATAAATAGGAAATTTAATAAGTAGGAAATGGTGTCAGAACTTTTCATCTGTAGGAACTACATGGATTTTTTTCCCTCCAAGCATGGTCCTTAGTGCTTGGAATAGCAGGGAGTATTCATGTATTCTTTGGCAACAGATGCCATTCCTTACCCTAAAACTGTGTTTCATAATCCCCTATTTAAAAATAATTGTTGATTCTAACTCTTATAATAGTAAAGGCAATCCAAAAACATATTAATAGAATTTAAGCCTAATTGGTGTACCCATTCTTCATGTTTGGGTAGTTTAAAATAATGGCCTAGACAGGTGTAAGTGACTCTATTCTTCTGCATGATTGTGTTGATTGAAATCTAAAGATAGCCATTTAAAAATTAATCATTGTATCAGAAATACCTAGGCTTATAATAAAATACTATTTTTTTGGGTTCCAAAGCCACTGTCCCCTAAGCAGCTATTAAAACTTCCACCCTTCCTTACCCTGAAAACTTTTACTATGTGCAGTTATGTATTTAAACAAAAATGTGTAGCAAAATTATAATTTGAGGACAATAAAAGCAAAGAAACAAAACAGAAACACAATGCTGAGATAAACAAATCAAAGCGAAATTGTATTTTTCACATTTTTTTTCATTTAAATTTTATATTAATTTAAAAATGAAACAGCTAACTTAGCTGGAGAAATCAGGTAGCTTGTTACAGGTTCTGGGTGCTGCCTGGACAGAGTACACAGGACTTTGATCATCTGAAAGAATTATTTTCAGTTCATTGCTTGCTGGGATTGCTTGCATGTTGTACACTATTCCTGGTTGATTAAGTTGCAAGTGTTTACCTTCATTGCAGAAGTCAACTCACATTATGTACACACAGATATCTTTTTTTGCATATCTGTAGCTGAAATAAAAGTGGACACACTGTGAAATAACTTTCAAGGGATTTTTGGGGGGGATTATTTTTTTTCTGTGCTTGTACTATACATACAGGCCAACTTCCAGGTTTATAAATTGTAATTTATAGTAATGCGCTAAAATGAACCAGATACAGACTTATTTTTGGTGGGATATTGTGGGAAAGCATATCTGTCCCTTCTGAACAGCAGGGAGAATGGTAGGAAGGTATAAAGGGACTCAAATGATGGTAACCTACATCCACCCTACCAAGTGATCATGTCAGTTGGTAACAAGTTATAGTCATTACAATATTGGTTTGTGCTCTATATGAGCCAGCCAACTTGAGATAAAATATCACCAGGACCAAATTGAGGGTTTAGGGATATACAAAGAAGTTGAGCTCAAGACTACACTTGAGATCACTTGTAGCAACTTGAGTTTGCTCATGATAACTTAAGTCAACTTTGCAGTAAAAAAATCTAGTCTTGCTAATAAAGTTAAATCAAGTTTGATGTGGCTTCTTTTGACTACAGTGTTATATACACAGGACTGATTTCTAGCTATAACAAGTTGGTATGAAGGCTAGGGACAGATATTCAAAAAGCCTGAGCCTGAATTGATTCAATCCCTGCAGGTTAGTCTAACCTGGCTAGGCTGAACTGGTTTGTAATGGCAGACATTCTCTCTGGACTGAGGAAATTCAGACACATGCTTGCAGTGTCTCAGGCTAGAAGCCAGGGGGTGCTGAAGCAACCCTCCCTTCCCTTGTACAGTACTGAGCTGAGGGGGAGGTGTGGCCAGGCCCCCACAGGGCCTCTGATTAGGGAGGTCTGCCTGCATGGTCCCAGTCTTTTCCCTGCTGGCTACTCAAGGGGTAGGAGTATTGCCAGACCCCAGCCACCTGCTAGCACTCCAAGGCAAGGGGGACAGGGGTGGGGGGTGTACAGTGCATGGATCTGTTGATGATATGGAGCTTTTCAATCTCCCCCTATTGCTCCAGTGGCTGCTAAATGGAAGGAACAGAAAGAGGAAATATTATGGCCCAGTACTTTTCTTACTTACCGTAACTTGCCTTAGAAGGGGGATTTTTCACTCCTTTCAGGGTGTAGTGACTTCTATGCCAGGGAGCACTTTCTGAGATAGACATGAACAATGTGCATGATAATTGTATAACCTTAGCGCTGAGATCCTGATCAGAACTAGATCTCATTATTCTTAATACCATGGGAATATATATGAAGCCATGATTTCTGCCCCAGGCTTGGTACAGACATTATAGCTAGCAGTTTGGGGGTTAGATCAAGTTAAAAGTGGCCCCCAGTCTAAGGTAAGTCCAGGTGGGTAGGATGGGGGGGCTAGTGGCAAGGCCTAGGAGGCAAGGGGGGGGCTAGTGGGGTCTGAGGGGGTTGGGAGCCTTGGGGTGGGGGTGGAGGAGAGGGGTTTGGCAGGATCAGAGAGGCTCTCTGATCCTGCCAATCCTTCCCCTGACCCCCCAGCGTCCCCTTGCTTGATGCCTCTGAACTGCCCCTGATCCTGCAAACTTTTCCAGGGGCTAGTTTCACTGGTGTTCACTGGTCCTGGGAGCCTGAATTGAAGTAAGTTGGGGTGGGAAGAGGGTGGGTAGATCATCAGACCTGGTGGCTTCATGTGGGGGCTCAGGGTTCAGGACCTGGGGTTATTTTTATCACTCCTCCCCCCTGATCCCAGCTGCTTCTCTGCCCATCCTTGACTTCCATTGGCTGCAGGCACTGGTGAATACCCATAAACCATCACTGGGAGTGTATTGCGAGGCTAGGGGGGTTTGGCAGGCTTGGCGTGGGGGTTGGGGCTTGTCTATCGGGGGTGGGGGGAGGGGCCAGGGAGCTAAAATTAGCTCTGGTTGTGGGGGCGGGTTAGAAAAAATGCAGGTCCAGGGCTGGGGCCAGTGTCTGGGCTTGCACTGGGAAAGTGTATAGAACATGGGTGACGCATAGCGGGTGTATGCATGTGGCAGTGCACCTCCTGCAGGTGGTTGCCGCTTGCCACTCCACCACTGGCAGCGTCTGCGGTTGGTCCCTGTTTGGCCCTGGCTGCTGCCGATGCTGCCAGTGGTGCCTGTGGGTGGTCACCGACCCATGGTCAGCACTTGCCACCCCCACCCTGCTACTGACAGAGGCAGTGGCATTTGCGGGAGCTCCCCTTTCACTGCCGCTGGGCTTCTGCCACTGCCACTGCTGTGCTCCTGCCACTGCCACCACAGCCATGCCCCCTCAGCCGCCGGGGGCACATGCTGTTCATGGTATAGAAGTTCAGTAGATCAGTCTCACTGTACCCCCTCCAAGGTAGAGTTAAATTAGATTGAGTCAGCTGTTCTAACCTTCTGAGAACCAATCTAACCTTCCGAGAGCTTCCCACACAATTCATACTTAAATCAGTTTAACCAGGGATGCACATACGGTCCACAGATAGGTGAACTAAATTAAATCAGATGCTCATTTTTAATGCACCCTAACCTCCCCAAATGTCTGTGCGTACTCCCAGAGAGCTTACTAATCAAGATTCCAATAGAGCAAACACATATGTTTATATACTTAGGCATAACTTTACACTTAGTAGCCCTACTGAAGTCAAACAGCTACTTGTATATAAAATTAAGTTTGCATTATGTTAGAAGATGGTGAAAAATATTTCTTAATTACTACATGATTAATTTTTTTATTTCTCTTAAGCTTTCAGATGGAAATGAGAAATCAATTATAATACAAAGATTTTAAACTTGCTTCCTATTACACAAAATATGCTGCATACCTGAGGAAAAATGTCAGAATGCATTTAAAACTAGCTAACTAATTCATGAAGCAAAGGAAGTATTATTTAGAGTTGATGAATGGAATCGCTTGGTTTTGGTTACCATGTCCTTCAAGAACCACTAGTAGTCGATCTTAGCTTCTTACCAGTGGTGATGCATAGGGGTGCACGGGGCACCCCCTGAGAGCGCTGGTGCACTCCCTGACCGGCTTCACTCCCCACTTAAGTGATGGGTGGGGGCAGGCAGGAGCACTGGTACTCCCCTGCGAGCAGCAGCTGGGGAGTGGGAGCACTGGATGTAGGCGACTGCCGCTTCCAGAAGTGCTGTGGCCACTTCTGGACGTGCTGCAGCTGCTTTTGGGAGTGGCACAGCCACTCACCAGTTGGTAAGTGTTGCTGCAGGGGAACCCAGCTCACCCCCCAGTGGGGGAGATACCCAGTCAGCGAGATTGGCTGGTGGGGATCCCCTGGTTGCTGACTGGTCACTGGGGGAGCACGTGCCCCCCCCCCGACTAAGGTGGCACCAGTCGCCCATGTTTCTTACACTTAGAAGACACCATTTATAGCTTTAAAGAAGAAACAAATATAGCTACTTTTAAACTCCCTATCTGCTTCTAAATTTTGAATGTAGTAATTTAATTTAATGTAATTTAAGAAAATCTTCTTTCTTCAGTGCAGAAGGAGCTGTAGTTATCAAACATGGATTTATCACTTTAAAAATCTGGTGCCAGGGCCTAGCCAGTTTCATAGTCTCATAGTTTCTAGGGTTGGAAGGGACTTGAGCAGATCATTGAGTCTGACCCCCTGCCGTGGCAGGAAAGAGTACGGGGGTCAAATGACCCAAGCAAGGTGTACATCTAGCCTCCTCTTAAAGACCCCCAGGGTAGGTGCCAGCACCACTTCTCTTGGAAGTTGGTTACAGATCCTAGCCTCCCTGACTGTTAAGTAGCGTCTCCTGATATCTAGCTTAAATCTACCCTCTGCCATCTTGTGACCATTATTCCTGGTCACTCCTGGTAGTGCACGGGGGAACAGGGACTTCCCCAGTGCCTACTGGTCCCCTCTGACTAGTTTGTAACAGGTCACTAGATCCCCGCTCAGCCTTCTCTTGTGGAGGCTGAACAGGTTCAGGTCCCGTAGCCTCTCCTTGTAGGGCCTGCCTGCTGCCCCCCGATCATACAAGTGGCCCTCCTCTGGACCCTCTCCATGTTGTCCACATCCCTCTGGAAGTGTGGCGCTCAAAACTGGACACAGTACTCCAGCTGTGGCCTGACCAGTGCTGCATAGAGAGGGAGAATCACCTCCTTGGACCTGGTTGAGATGCATCTGTGGATGCATGACAAGGTATGGCTGGCCTTCCTGACTGTATCCCCACACTGCAGGCCCATGTTCATCTTGGAATCAATGATGATTCCAAGATCCTTTTCTGCCTCTGTATTGACAAGAATGTAGTTCTCCAACCTGTAGGTATGGTGCCGGTTGTTCGTCCCCAGGTACATCACTTTGCACTTGTTGGTGTTGAATCCCATCCTATTCTCATCCGCCCACCCCTGTAACCTGTCTAGGCCCAATTGCAGCCTATTCCTTCCTTCTAGCTTGCCCACATCCCCCCAAATCTTAGTGTCATCAGCAAATTTGAACAGGGTGCTTTTTACCCCCTTGTCCAATTCACTGATGAAGATGTTGAACAGTGCGGGCCCGAGGACCGAGCCCTGCGGAACCCCACTGCCCACATCCCTCCACGTCGAAAATGACCCATCCACCACCACTCTCTGGGTGCGGCCCTCCAGCCAGTTGGCAACCCATTTTACTGTGTGGGTGTTGACGCCACAGTCCCCCAGTTTCTTAATGAGAATGGGGTGAGAGACAGTGTCAAAAGCCTTCTGAAAGTCCAGGAAGACTATATCCACTGCTACCCCTGCATCTAAGGATTTGGTGATCTGGTCATAGAAGGCCACCAGGTTGGTCTGACAGGACCTGCCACTAATGAATCCATGTTGATTGCCCCTAACATAATCTCCCCTGCTGGCCCCTCATGGATATGCGCCAGAATAATTTTCTCAAAAAGCTTGCCCAGGATCGAGGTAAGACTAACTGGCCTATAGTTTCCTGGGTCCTCCTTCCTCCCCTTTTTGAAGATGGGAACCACACTGGCCCTCTTCTGGTCCTCAGGCACCACACCAGAGCACCACGAGTGCTCGTAAAGCCATGCCACAGATCCTGCAATGACCTCAGCCAATTCCCTCAGTACTCTAGGGTGGAGATCATCCGGACCAGATGATTGGAATACATCCAGTCCTTCCAGTAGTTGGCTAACTTGTTCGTCACTAACCATTGGCCTAGGTGCGCTGCCCCTAGGATCTAAGGGGGGCCCAGAGTGGGGATGACTGTTCTGGTCCCTGGTCAGGAAAATGGAGGCAAAGAAATCGTTAAATATGTTGGCTTTGTCGTCTGGTGTAACGACCAAATTTCCTAGCGTGTCCTGGAGGGGCCCCACATTACCCAGAACCTTCTTTTTGCCCCCTATGTATTTAAAAAAGGACTTCTTGTTGTCCTTGATCTGGGAAGCTAGTCCCAGTTCCATATCCGCCTTGGTCTTCCTGACTGCCCCCCCTGCATCTCTGAGTAACTGTAGTATAGTCCTCCCTGGTGATGGCCCCTCCCTTCCATTAGGTGTACGCCTCCCTTTTAGCTAGGAGACATTCCTGGATGCTTTTGGTGAGGAATGGGGGCTTATGTGCCCTCCTGCTCCATTTGATCCGTGTTGGGATTACCTCCCTTTGGGCTTGGAGGATCATCTCCTTAAGGTGCGACCACTCTCCTTGGACACCTGGCTCCCTTCCCCTCTGGGACCTCAGTGACTCCCCAACTATTCTCCTTAGCTCATTGAAGTCTGCCCTCCTGAAATCTAAGCCTGCTGCCTTGCTGTAGGCCTTTCTCACCTTGCGCTGGATAGTGAATTCCAGCAGGCAATGATCACTGCCGCCCAGGTGGTCGCGCACCTGCACCTCCCTCACCATGTCATCACCTGTGGCCAGCACCAGGACCAGCAAGGCATCTCCCCTGGTGGGGCTGTGCCCCTCCTGGGTTAGATTTTGGCTAGGAACCTACGTGAGCGGTCAGACCTGCCTGACTGCTCTTCCCAGTAGATGTCTGGAAAGTTCAGGTCCCCCATGATGACCACATCCTTTGACTTAACTACCCCAATGAGCTGACTTAGAATTCCTGGTTTAGCTCTTCCCTTTGGTTGGGTGGTCTGTAGTAGACCCCCACCGTTAAGTCTCTTTCCCCTCGACTGCCTTGTATTCTAACCCAAAGCACTTCAGAGTGCCCCTCCTCTGATTCTTTGCTAATTGATGAGGATGTGTATTCCTCTTTAATATAGAGTGCCACGCCCCCACTTTTCCTTCCTATCCTGTCCCTCCTGTACAGCCTATAGCCCTTGACATTCACCGCCCAGTAATGTGTTGAGTCCCACCACGTTTCAGTGATCTCTACTATGTCTGGGTTGGTGTCAGCTAGTGGGAGGGTGAGTTCCTCCTGCTTTTTTCCCATACTATGAGCGTTTGTGTAGAGGCATTTGAGGCCTCCTGTGGATGTGTGCACTGGCCCCCTACTTTCAGCATTACCCTGGCCCCTGTTGCTTACCTGGGTATATGTTCTGCTTGTTGGCCTAGGCTGGGCTGTACTTGTGGGCGTTGCTTGGTCTGGCAGTCCGATATTTCCTCCGCCCTTGTCTTCCCCTTCCCCCTCACTTACTTTCCTCACTTTAGTAGTCTGATTTCTTAAAAACATTGTAAGTAAATGTGCTTCTCGAACAGTATTTTTATGTAATTTAAATGGCAGTAACGAAATGCAATCACTTTAATCCTCACTATAGGCTATTATAATTTGAAACTTAATTTTCACCTGGTTTATTTTTTAATGTGATATTTAATTTAATTTGAAAATCTGCTCTAAATAAACACATCAGATTTAATTTCAAAATTTAAATTATTTTGGTATTTTTTGTCAGACTTACCAACCCTGATGAACTGAAAACTTTAAAACGGTAACAGAAGTGTCTCATCTCTTTAACCTGTGCACATGAAATTTAATTAATAGTCAAAGGTATTCAGATGAGACTTCTAAATGTATTATATAATAGTTTCCCCTTATGAATACTGCTTCTTTGTATTGCTTATTAAAATATGTAACTATGCCTTTTAGGTTAGGCTGATAATATACTGCGGCTGTACCAGTTGTGCTAAAGGAGTTTATGGTGTAGAACAGCACTTGTCCTTGCACTTTCTTTTGGCATGAGTCCTTTCTTTTTGTTAAACTCAGTATAAAGTTAATAATGGGGTAGTAAATGGTTGCTGGAGCTGCCAAAGCAATTTGATGGCCTGTACCCCTGAACTGGAAGGTCTGTGAAGGACTTTAGCTCAAGAGCTTCAGTCATGCACAGATGAAACAAACTGGAATGATAGAATTCATCCTCAGCTAGCAGTGGTTTACCCTGCTGTAAATCTTCATATCTGATTTAGGGGAGGAAACGTGCCCTTGTGGTATGATTTAGAATTGGGGCAGAATTAAAGATTTTAGGGAAGAAGTGACTTGTTTATATTTCCTTGACACATTTTTTTTTTGCTGCTTGTGATTCTGGAATATGCATTTGTGTTTGCAAGCACACACTGGTTGGGTGGTGGTGGGGAGGGGAGTCTCAGCTAACTGGGTATTAAGTGCATTTGTGCTGATTAGACTTGGTTGTAAAGAATTTTTATGTTGGAGCAGTTGATTGTTTGGCTATAGAGATGAAAAGTTTATGTTGTGAAGATGTACTAAAGTTATTAACATGCAAAAGGACAATTTCGACTTTAAAGGATTTGTATTGTAAAGACGTTATGCAGAGCAGCTGAAGCAGTAAGGTGGGTTTGCTATAATTCTGATGAAAAAAATTGAGATAAAGACTGCTATGTAAATTTTTATTTTAATTCACTATGGAAAGGGAAAAAATGTTATCTGTTTTAGGAGACAGATCTACATCCTTGTAATTCTGATCTGTTCTTAATTACTATGATAGTAGGTATGTGAAAAAGGACCTGAAGAAGAATGTTTTGAATTCGAAAGCTTGTCTCTGTCTCAACTATAGTTTGTCCAGTAAAAGGCATCACCCCCAAAACCGCTTATCTCTCAGTTAATTGCCATGGCAATTGTAATGAATAGAACAGGAATTCATTAATACATTTCAACATAATTATTCCATTAAGGGATACTATTGCTGTTTCTGTGTTTTGGTTTTCACCTTACTAATAATGTATGCTGGCAAGCATGGGGAATTTTTTTTGTTCCTCTGGGTGAGATTTAGAGATATGATGGAAGACTTTTGGCTTTTCACAGGATGAGCTGGATGAGCTACGTGCTGAAATGGAAGAGATGCGTGACAGTTACTTAGAGGAAGATGTTTACCAGCTGCAGGAACTCCGGCGAGAGTTGGACCGTGCAAACAAGAACTGCCGCATCCTGCAATATCGTCTCAGGAAAGCAGAACAGAAAAGCTTGAAAGTTGCACAAACAGGCCAAGTGGATGGAGAACTCATTAGAAGTTTGGAACAAGATTTAAAGGTGGGTGAGGGACTCATGGACATTCATAGCAGAAAGCTGAAGTACATGGTCTTGGTCTCTGGTCAAAATAATTAAGATAAAAGTAACACCTGTATTTCTCAACATGTCAAAATATTTTCTATTTGTAGCAAGCAAATGTGCAACTTGGTATAATCAAAACAGGATTTTACAAACAAAAACCATACACACAAGCTCAAATAGTTACATTCATGTGTTTCTTTAAAAAAATGTTTTACTGTGTAATTAAAAAAAATCTAAATATATTTTTATTTTTCCTTCTTTTTCCCTTTTTTTTTAAAGATAGTCAAAATCTGTCTTCTTTTTTATCAGTTTCTGGTATGTTTCATGTTTTGGTGATAATGGCCGTACATTCAAATGTTTGGATTTGAAATACTGTAGAAACATATGATTCCTATGAAATAAACTGTTATCACTGAAATATTTTTAAAAATGTTAATGGCAATGTTGCATTTAGGATAAGCTTTGCAAAAGCTTGTTTTTTAAAATCTAATTTGTCTCGTCTGTTTTTTCAGATGTTTTGGACATTTGCAAATGTTTTGAAAAATAGATTTCACACTTGATATTTTGAAAAACTTTGAACTAGAATTTGCAAAACAAAATAACCTTTTAGAACTGGACAATATTATATACTTTAGCTGTTGTGCTGTAATTCAAATAATCTTCACCATTCTAAATATGCTTATAAGAGAGAGTCCTCCTTTTCCTTTTTAAAAAGAACTTTCATTATTATTATTATTATTTAGTTTTTTAGCTTTTGTGCCAGTTTTACCTAGTTCTGATTGCTGCGGATACTCATCATTCGATTCTTTTCTGGAGAGCTAAGGAGGCAAGTGGGCAAAAGCATCAATTGTCCATTTGCAGGAGAGTGGAGAAATCTGTTTAAAGTTTGTCTCCTTTTTTGACCAAGGTGCATTGTCTTATATCGTGTAGCAGGAAGGAGCATTTCTTCACCAGCTGATGCAGGGGTACCGCTAGTCTCATAACTGTAACTTAAAATTTTGATGTCCTTCTTGATGACTTGTCAGCACTTACCTCCTTTTGCAGAGGCTGGTATGGTTAAGGGGGCATGGGCTGCTGCTGTATTAGTGCAAACCCCTGCATGTGGATTGCTGCTGAAGCTGTGGCAATGCAGTGGTGTGGGTTCCCCTGGCACTCCCTCTGAATCAAAACCTAGTGCTGGTGACCTGCTTGCACCCTCCTCCCCCTTTATGTACCCCTGTAAGTATCAGAGGAGCAGGTATCTCCCTTTTGTCAGTGGGACTCAGTGTCTTTTTCTGTCAGATATATTAGTGCTTAGATACCAGCTGGCTTTCCTAAGTGAAAGAGAAGCTCTGATCACCCCCGATCACCAAAATGGTTAAGAAAATAATCATAGGTTTAGAATAATAGGTACAGGGCCTTAACAGGGAGGTAGGTAGGGCTTCACAACAGAGAGGCAGACTGCCCTAGCAGATTGGGCCCTGGAAAAGGACTTGGGTTACCTGAGTTCAGCTTCTGGCTCTGCCACTCATTTGCTGTTTCATTTCTCCTCCCTCTGCCTCAGTTTCTCCTCTCAGTCATCCTTTTTACTTTAGTTCTGATTGCTGGTGATGCAACAAGTCCTGGTGGATGAGGGTGCTGCACACCTGTGGTTTTCATCAGATCAGAGCTTACAGCATAGTTCCAGCATACTTTTTAAGCAATGTCATATGGTTCACAGTCAGTGCATAAAAGGCTTTTTAAGTGGTATCCCTGGCATTGTCTTAATTTTGAGAGAAGTGCTTTGATAACTCTAAAGTTCCCTTCTTGTTTTTCTCCTTTGGACACATGAATATAAATTCTGGCATAGTACACCTCTGAATATACAAACCAAAAACCAAAAATTCTTTTATTGTTTGAAGTTGAGATATAGTTTGTGTTCAGAGAACATAGCTTACTTGTGACATATTAGAATTTATATATATGTTTGTGCTGTTTCAATCAGGTAGCCAAAGATGTATCTGTCAGACTGCACCATGAACTGGAGAGTGTGGAAGAGAAACGTGTTAAAGCAGAAGACGAGAATGAGATCCTTCGACAGCAGATCATTGAGGTGGAAATATCCAAGCAGGCAGTACAAAATGAGTTGGACAGGTTGAAAGAGGTAAGCAGTAGTCAAAAAAATTATGAGTTTTGGTTTAGATTGGAACCTTGTTATCAAAAGCATTTTAGAGTAATCCCAAAGCAAAATGTCTCCAACCATTAAAGTTACTGGTACAACTGGGATTGATTATCATGTGAAATACCTTTCTACATGTCCGGTAGCATCTCTGACTTAGAAAGTAGAGAAGGAATTGCTTTTTTTTTTAAATAGTGTCTTTCATGGTACTGAGATTACAGTTTATATACTATGGCTACTAGATATTCTGTGGCTCAGTTTTTACCTTAGCAACACTCTCTTTGTCTTCAGTGTGATATTGTGAGATCTGACTTCCCTTATCCTTGGGAAGTTTGCCTTTGTTAGGATTGAGTGAGGCCTATACGATTTGTCCCTCAAAAGTTAATTCAGATAAACAGATAAAATTCAGGGCTAAATTTAGGTTCATGTTACTCAGCCATGTCAATGGTGCTACTGGCATAATTCAGGCAGAAAATATCTGATTTATAATATACAAATAACATTGCATTTCAGATACAGAAATGTTGTGTGTTAGGAATGCTTTCTATTATATCTGACAAATAGATAAACAGAACAGAATGATAGTTCTTGGAAGTAAACAAAATAAGAGACATAATACAAAGTAAAGGGAGTGGGAAGTTTTAAATGTGGCCTTTTACTATGTCCTATATCCTAATCTATGGGAGCATTTCTGTTCTTCTGATAATACAACATATGGGGCTCCCATCTTTGTTCATTTTTAAACCAGATTGAGAGAGAACACTCAGGCATAATGAGGTAAGTCATTTATCTCCTCTGAGCTGTGGTCAGCTTTAGAGAGCCACTGTAATTATGTGGTTCTTTTAATCCTTCAAACAATGCCTGTGAGTCAAATGGAACAAAACCTGATTCCGTTTTCTAAGGTGTACAAACCGTGTTTAATTTCTTTGTGTGTTTTGAATTATAAGGAGAACCAGCTCACTGCAAGAGTTTTTGCGCTTACTATACGTAAAACGATATATTTACCAGCTGATATAAACTTTAATGTTACTGTGACACATATGCATGTTAGACTACTGAAGATCTGTGCCAGAAATAGCCTGGCTGATGACTTAATTATAAGGTTTGGGGGGATGGAGTTGTTTTTTTTTTTTAACTACTTGCAGATGCCAATAGTTCTTGCTGGGCATTGTAATTTGCTAGGGGACATGTGAAATATATTCCATACAATACCCAGCCATCCACTTCATATATTTTTTATAATTAGTTATGCCTTGTTCTAGCTCAATGCTGCACAAAGCTCTGCCTGGCAGTCTTGTGAGTGACATATTTTGAAAACAAGCTACAGGCTATTGAAGTGATGGACAAGCAAGTAGTCCAATGTTGGAGAACTCTCATGGAGTAGCCTTCAAAAGGAGAAAGATTGAGAACTATTAGGGAAAGGAAAAGTTGATTGATGAAGCACTAAGATTCAGTGGAACAGAGTTACCTCCAAGTGAATTAGTAGGACATAAGTCCCTTAGCGTATTCTTCAAAATATTTGTATTTTTGGTGTGCCTGAAATGCAGTTAGTACTTGACCAACGTAAAAGGTACAGCTCTTGCTCCAAAGAGCTTATAGCCAAATAACTGGAAGATACCATTCATCTTTAGCATTATTTAGCAGATGCAAAGTCGTTGAATAACATATTACAGACATGGGGGTTGCATGTCTGCAGTTGCAGCAGCCACAGGGTGGGTGGTGAGCCCAACAGAACCCTGAATTTCTCCAAGCTTGCTGTGACCTATTATGTCCTTAATTAACAAGGAGTGAGGTTTTACTGTGCCTCAGCTGCTCTATGGTAACTATCTCTGTGCCCTCAATTACCTCTCAAACTGAGAGCTAAACTAAGACAGCTTACCCCTGAACAGAACAACTTACTTGTTCCAGCTTAACTCTCACTTGTCATGGGTAATTGCAGGCTCTGAGGCTGTGACTGCAGAGCAGGTGATGCACTTTCCATTTAATGGTAGGTATTTGGTGTACCTGTAGCTAACCCACCATTAGTGAAAGCCAACCTGGAAAAATTGGCCTGTTTCATTGAGGGGTAAGCTGCCCTGGTTGAGGTACCTTACCATTAGTTAGGAGTAGGCCTAGAACTAGTTAGTTTTCGAGCAGCTTAAAATGCAGCTTATTCTCACCTCCCTGTAAAATTGTAGGCACATGAATGATGCTAACTGTGTGCAGGGGAAGATCTGTGGTAGAGACAGAAATAGAAACTAATTTTCCAGGGTGCAGGTTTTTGGTTGTAGCCATGTTGGTCTGAGGACATAGACCGGCAAGGTTCTTTGGGTAGACATGATATTTTTTATTAGACTGACTGAGTAACTGGAACAAAGTTCTTTGAAAGCTTTCGGGAACAAGTGCCCTTCTTCAGGCATAGGGAGATTGTGCTGTTGTGAATAGCAGTGTGTTGTGAACAACAGTAGTCTCCCTATGCCCAAAAAAGGGTGCTTGTGCCCAAAAACTTGCAAAGAACTTTGTTCCAGCTACTCAGTTCCTTTACATGGGTCAACAAAAAAATTGGTATCTCCTTGTGCTGTGAAACTCAAGGATACAAGCCTTCTTACTCATGAGAGTTTCTTTCACAAGGGAGATGTTGGTAGAATTTGACAGTTAAATAGCTGTCAAATATAAAATACAAAATAAATACTTGATACGTGAAAGATCCATCTCCCAGAGGGGTATGTTTCCCTTGGGAGAAACAGTGAGCGCTTGTACACTTGTAGTTTCTACTGGGAGAGTGGTGACTCCTCGTAGAAACATAATGTCTGTACATGACCACAGTCTCCTACTACTTGAGCTCAGAATGTAGCTGATAAATGTTTCATAGTTTCATAGTTTGTAGGGTCGGAAGGGACCTGAGCAGATCATCAAGTCCAACCCCCTGCCATGGCAGGAAAGAGTACTGGGGTCAAACAACCCCAGCAAGGTGTTTCTCTAGCCTTGTCTTAAAGAACACCAAGTTAAAAACAGCACCACTTTGCTTGGAAGCTGGTTCCAGGTCCTAGCTACCCTGAAAGTGAAGTAGTGCCTCCTGATCTCTAATCTGAATTTACCCTCTGCCAACTTGTGACCGTTATTTCTAGTCACTCCTGGTAGCGCTCAGTGGAACAGGGACTCCCCCAGTGCCTGCTGGTCCCCTCTGACTAGTTTGTAACAGGTCACTAGATCCCCGCTCAGCCTTCTCTTGTGGAGGCTGAACAGGTTCAGGTCCCTGAGCCTCTCTTCATAGGCCCTGCCCTGTTGCCCCCTGATCATGCGAGTGGCTCTCCTCTAGACCCTCTCCATGTTGTCCACATCCCTCTTGAAGTGCGGTGCCCAGAACTGGACTCAGTGCTCCAGCTGCAGCCTGACCAATGTTGCATAGAGAGGGAGAATCACCTCCTTGGACCTGCTAGAGATGCATCTGTGGATGCATGACAAGGAGCGGTTGGCCTTCCTGCCTGCATCCCCACACTGCCAGCCCATGTTCATCTTGGCATCCATGATGATTCCAAGATCCTTTTCTGCCTCTGCACTGACGAGAAGGGAGTTCCCCAGCCTACAGGTATGGTGCTGGTTCTTCCTCCCCAGGTGCATCACTTTGCACATTTCAGTGTTGAATCCCATTCTATTTTCATCTGCCCACCCCTGTAACCTGTCTAGGTCCAATTGCAGCCTATTCCTACCTTCTAGCATGCCCACATCCCCCCACATCTTAGTGCCATCATCAAATTTGAACAGGGTGCTATTTACCCCCTCGTCCAAGTTGCTGATGAAGATGTTGAACAGTGCGGGCCCGAGAACCGAGCCCTGGGGGACCCCACTGCCCACATCCCTCCAGGTCAAAAATGACCCATCCACCACCACTCTCTGGGTGCGGCCCTCCAGCCAGTTGGCAACCCATTTGGCTGCGTAGGTATCGACACCACACTCCCCAGTTTTTTAATGAGAATGGGGTGAGAGACAGTGTTGAAGGCTTTCCTAAAGTCCAGAAAGACTACGTCCACTGCTACCCCTGCATCTAAGGATTTTGTGACCTGGTCATAGAAGGCCACCAGGTTGGTCTGACAGGACCTGCCTGTAATGAGTCTGTGTTGGTTACCCCTAAGCATGACCACCCCCGCTGGTCCCTTGTGGACATGTACCAAGATAATTCTCTCAAAAAGCTTACCCAGGATTGAGGTAACTAACTAACTGGCCTATAGTTTTCCGGGTACTCCTTCCTCCCTTTTTTGACGATGGGAACCACGTTGGCCCTCTTCTGGTCCTCTGGCACCACACCAGAGTACCATGAGTACTTGTAAAGTCATTCCAGGGGAATGACCTCAGCTAATTCCCTAAACACTCTGGGGTGGAGATTGTCCGGACCAGCTGATTTAAATACATCCAGTCCCTCCAGAAGTTCCCTGACTAGATCCTCACTGACCCTTGGCCTAGATGTGCCTCCCCTGGGGCCTGGGGGGGGCCCGGTGGTAGGGCTGATCCGGAACCTGCTCAGGAAAATGGAGGCAAAGAAGTCATTGAATAGGTTAGCTTTGTTGTCTGGTGTCATGACCAGATTTCCTAGCATGTCTTGCAGGGGCCCCACATTACCCGGTACCTTCTTTTTGCCCCCTATGTATTTAAAAAAGGACTTGTTGTTGTCCTTGATCTGAGTAGCTAGTCCCAGTTCCATCTCCGTCTTGGCCTTCCTGACCACCCCCCCCGCATCCCCGAGCAGCCACAGTATAGTCCTCCCTGGTGATGGCCCCTTCCTTCCATTGGGTGTGTGCATCCCTTCTAGCTAGGAGACATTCCCAGATGCTTTTGGTGAGCCATTGAGGCTTTTGTGTCCTCCTGCTCCCTTTGATCTGTGTTGGGATTACCTCCCTTTGGGCTTGGAGGATCATCTCCTTAAGGAGTGACCACTCTTTTTGGACACCTGATTCCCCTCCTTCTGGGACCTCAGTGACTCCGCAACTATTCTCCTTAGCTCATTGAAGTCCGCCCTCCTGAAATCTAGGGCTGCTGCCTTGCTGCAGGCCTTTGCCACCTTGCACTGGATGGTGAATTTCAGCAGGTAATGATCGTTGTTGCCCAGGTGGTCAAGCACCCGCAGCCCCTCACCAGGTCATTGCCTGTGGCCAGCATTAGGTCCAACAAGGCGTCTCCCCTGGTGGGGCTGCGCATCTCCTGGGTTAGATGGAGGTCCTGCATTTTGGCTAGGAACCTACGTGAGCGGTCAGACCTGCCTGACTGCTCTTCCCAGCGGATGTCTGGAAAGTTCAGGTCCCCCATGATGACCACATCCTTTGACCTAATTACCTCCATGAGCTGACTTAAGAATTCCTAGTCTAGCTCTTCCCCTTGGTTGGGTGGTCTGTAGTAGACCCCCACCGTTAAGTCTCTTTCCCCTCGACTGCCTTGTATTCTAACCCAGAGCACTTCAGTGTGCCCCTCCTCTGACCCTGTGCTACTTGAGGATGTGTATTCCTCCTTAATGTGGAGCACCACACCCCTGCCTTTCATCGCTGTCCTGTCCCTCCTGTACAGCGTATAGCCCTTGATATTCACCGCCCAGTCATGCGTTGGGTCCTGCCGCGTTTCTGTGAGCCCCACTATGTCTGGGTTGGTGTCAGCTAGCAGGAGGGTAAGTTCTTCCTGCTTGTTTTCCATACTACAAGCATTTGTAGAGGCATTTAAGGCCTCCTGTGGATGTGTGCACTGGCCCCCTAATCTCAGCATTTCCCTGGCCCCTGTTGCTTACCTGGGTATATGTTCTGCTCGTTGGTCTAGGCTGGGCTGTACTTGTGGGTGCTGCTTGGTTTAGCAGTCCAAGGCTTCCTCTGCCCTTATCTTCCCCTTCCCCTGAAGAGCCTAGTTTAAAGCCCGCTGGAGGAGATCCACCAACCTAGAAGAGAACACACGCTTACCTTTAGGGGAAAGGTGGAACCCATCCCATCCAAGCATGTAGTTCTTAGAAATTTTATAGTTGGTAGATGCCATACTCTCCCACTTGTTTTCCTTTTCCAGTCCATAAATAGAAACTAAGTTTCCCTACTTTTTCAAGTCCCCATTGATTTATTGACTTAGAATTAATTATTTGAATGTTGAGAAATTAAGAAAATATTATCTCTGCACCTGCAGATGAGGCTGTTTCTATCAAATAATGGTTTACTACTTCACCAAATGTAGGTTTAGGTGGTGACTTCTACCAGTTCAGTGGTTTGACATGAAAATTTCACAAGCAAAGTATGCATTGGTTAGAAGTATTATTTTTATTTAATTTAAAATACCGTAGTAATTACATTGGCTAGGGACAGACATTTCACATAAGCTGGGTTAAATGATCAGAAACTGGTTTAAACTTGTAACATAACATACGCTCAGTGCACATAAACCAGTTTCAAAATGGCTGAAACTGGTTTAAGATACATCTGGCTGAATGTAGTATCAGACTTAATTGATTTGGGTCAAGCCAGTTTATGCAGTGTCTTTCCCAGACCACTTCCTGGTTTAAGTTAAATCAGAGTTAAACTGGGCTTTGCTTTCTGCTCCAGAGAACAGGGCTGGCCCCGAACCTCTGCTCCCTGGCCAGAGCTCTGGTGGAGGCTGCAGGCATAGCAGGATCTGCCTGGCTTCCCCCTGCCCTTCACCCCTCTCTGCTCAAGCAAGTATCCCCCCTCCCCTCTCTCAGAGCACAGACCCCAGCCCCACGGAATCTAGGCATGTGGTATGCTAGCTAATGCTGAGAGATGTCTGTGTGTATGTCTTTCCAATTTCACTGGAACAGGCAGACAGAACAGTGTCAGCTTAGGGCTTTTTGGAGATAATCAGCATGTCATCTGGTAATGTCCCTCTGTTCCTTCCTTGGAAAAAGCTGTTTAAGAAGAGCTTGAACTAATGAGAGAGGCTTTTGTTTTGTTGATGGACTGATAAATACTGTATTATCAGCTCCCTGCTGGCTCCCTGTCCTGTCAGGTGTGCAGACAGTATGAAGAAGCAGGGAGAGGGTTTGAAAAGCTCAGTATCATCAACAGATGCATGCATTGCACATCCCCCGCTTTGCCTTAGAGTGCTGGCTGGGGGCTGGCAACACTCCTGCCCCTTGAGCAGCAAGCAGGAAAAAGCCTGGGACTGTGCAGGCAGGGTGGCAGCTTACACTCCTGAGCTTTACACTTATAATTAGAGGTCCTTCTGGGACCATCTGGCCATGCCGCCTCCTCCGCTCAGCATTGTGGAAGGGAAGGGAGGGCTGCTCTAGTGCCTCCCTGGCTTCAAGCCTGAGCCACTGCAGCCATGTGCCTCCATTTCTTAGGTCCAGAGGGGATATCTGCACAGTTGCAAACTGATTCAATTGAGGCAGGTTAGACTAACCTACACAGATTGAATCAATTCAGGCTCAGGCTTTTTGAATGTCTGTCCCTAGCCATGATGTTTAGGCCAGCAGTGTCAGACTTACAGCCTGTGGGCCAGATCTGGCTCATAGAACCATTTCATCCAGCCTGTTAGTAGTCCAGTTCACTAGCAGATGTTGGGAGCATGACTTGCTGCAGAACTGGGGTCCCTAGACTCCAATGGACTTGGCCATTGGAGACAGCCCGCCTGTTCTATGCTGCTGCCTGAATGAAGCTCACCACCACTTACCTCTGGACCCATGCTGCTTCCCAGATGCAGCCCCATGCTGCCACATGCCTCCAGCTTCATGCTGCTGCGTACCCCTGAGACCCATGCTGCCACATTCTCCTGGCTCTGTACTGATGCCAGAACTCCAGGCTGCCACCTAAATGTTGCTCCATGCTACTGTCTGCTCCCAGACCTGCACTCCTGCCTTGCCCAGAACCCACACTGCAGTTGCTGTTAGCAGATGCAGCTCAGAAGGAGCCTTCTTGCAGTTCAGATACAGCCTGGGACTTGGAGTGATTTTGATACCCTTGGTTCAGGCCATAATTTAGGTGGTTGTTCTTTAATTTTTAATTTCTGTAAATTTACCTGTAAAACCAAAAACATACTTGACATGAATTAAAAGGTCCTATAACAAGTGTTAAATTTTTTTATTCATGGTGATTATTCACGCAGCAGCCCTGGACTTCAGGAGGGCAGATTTCAATGAGGTAAGGAGAATAGTCGAGGAGGCACTGAGGTCCTGGAGGGGAGGGGAGTTGGGTGTCTAGGAAGAGTGGTCGTTCCTTAAGGAGACGATCCTCCAAGCCCAAAGGGAGATAATCCTAACGCGGATCAAAGGGGTCAAGAGGGCGCAAAATCCCCCATGGCTCACTAAAAGCATATGGGAATGTTACCTAGCTAAAAAGGAGGTGTACATCCAATGAAAGAGAGGGAAAATCACCAGGGAGGACTATACCTCAATTGCTCAGGGCTGTAGGGTGCTGGTCAGGAAGGCCAAGGTGGAGATGGAACTGGGACTAGCTACCCAGATCAAGCACAATAAGAAGTCCATTTTTAAATACATAGGGGGTAAAATTTCATAGATTTCATAGACATCAGGGCTAGAAGGGACCTCAGGAAATCATTGAATCCAGCCCCCTGCCCAAAGGGCAGGAAGTCAGCTGGGGTCATAGGATCCCAGCAAGATAAGCATCCAATTTACTCTTGAAGGTGTTCAATGTAGGTGCTTGAACCACCTCTGATGGCAGACTGTTCCAGACCTTGGGGGCTCGGACAGTAAAGAAATTCTTCCTTATGTCCAGCCTGAAACGGTCTTGCAGGAGTTTGTGACCGTTCGACCTAGTCATCCCTTGGGGCGCTCTGGTGAACAAACATTCCCCCAGATTCTGGTGGTCACCCCTGATAAACTTATAGGTGGCCATCAGATCACCCCTGAGCCTATGGTTTTCCAGGCTAAAGAGTCCCATGTCTCTCAGCCTATCATCGTAAGAAGGTACCGGGTAATGTGGGGCCTCTGCAGGACATGCTAGGAAATCTGGTCATCATACCAGACAGCAAAGCTAATCTATTTAACAATTTCTTTGCCTCCATTTTTCTGAGCAGGGACTGGGTCACCCCTGCCACTGGGACCCCCGTAGGTCCCAGGGGAGGTGCACCCAGGCCTAGAGTCAGTGAGGACCTAGCAGTAGACGTAGTCTTTCTGGACTTTAGGAAAGCCTTCAAAACTGTCTCTCACCCTATTCTCATTAAAAAACTAGTGGACTGTGGCATTGACACCTTCACAGTCAAATGGGTCACTATTTGGCTGGAGGGCCACACCCAGAGAGTGGTGGTGGACAGGTCATTTTCGACCCGGAGGGATGTGAGCAGTGGGGTTCCGCAGGGCTCGGTCCTTGGGCTCGCACTGTTCAACATCTTCATCAGCAACTTGGAAAGGGGTATAAAAAACACCCTGTTCAAATTCTCAGACAACACTAAGATGTGGGGAGAAGTGGGCACACTAGAAGGGAGGAATAGGCTGCAATTGGACCTGGACAGGTTACAGGGGTGGGCGGGTGAGAACAGGATGGGTTTGAACACTGACAAGTGCAAGGTGCTGCACCTGCGGAGAAAGAACCAGCAGCATTCATACAGGCTGGGGAACTCCCTTCTCATCAGTGCAGAGGCAGAAGAGGATCTTGGAATCACTATTGATGCCAAAATGTACTTGGGCCGGCAGTATGGGGATACAGTCAGGAAGGCCAGCCGTACCTTGTCATGCATCCACAGATGCATCTCAAGCAGGTCCAAGGAGGTGATTCTCCCCATCTATGTGGCACTGGTCAGGCCGCAGTTGGAGTACTGCATCCAGTTCTGGGCGCTGCACTTCAAGAGGGATGTGGACAACATGGAGAGGGTCCAGAGGAGGGCCACTCACATGATCAGGGGGCAGCAGGGCAGGCCCTATGCGGAGCGGCTGTAGGACCTGAACCTGTTTAGCCTCCTCAAGAGAAGGCTGAGGGGGCACCTGGTGGCCTTTTACAAACTAGTCAGGGAGCACCAGCAGGCGGTGGGGGAGTCTCTGTTCCCCTGAGGACTACCAGGAGTTACAAGAAATAACGGTTACAAGCTGGCAGAGGGTAGATTCAGGCTAGATATCAGGAGGTACTACTTCACTGTCAGGGCAGCTAGGATCTGGAACCAACTTCCAAGAGAAGTGGTGCTGGCTCCTACCCTGGGGGTCTTTAAGAGGAGGCTGGATAAACACCTCTCTGGGGTTGTTTGATCCCAGTACTCTTTCCCGCCATGGCAGGGGGTTGGACTTGATGATCTGCTCAGGTCCCTTCCGACCCTACCAACTATGAAGCTATGATTGAGAGCAAAAGGAGACTTTTTTTTTGTCATTGTTTTTGTACCTGACAGTTCAGGAAAGGCCCTGTGATGGAGTATGTTTAGTTGGTGCTATTACACACTCTGATTGTTAAATAGGAGTTGTGAAGCAATGAAGTATCTCCAGTGCAAAGGGCACATTTGTAAATTTTAGCTGTCAAATTCTGCCAAGTCTCTATTGTGCATGTACCAGCTGAGATTTTCAGAAGCTCCTAATTTGGCTTTCTACGTGTAGATTTTCATGAAGACATCAGAAAAGCTGTATCCCCTGACACAGAGCTCATCCCCTGACAAATTTCAACTCTCTGCTCCGAAGTATGGGGGCATTAGAGCTTTTCAATGAAATGGTTGTAAGAATTTAATTGACATGGGTAAAACAACATATTTACCTTAACCTTTTTCTTGGAAATGACTTTGCTGTTTTAGCTGAAACTTTAAAAGCCCCGACATGGGGCAGTCTTCCAGCATAGATTTCAGCATGAATTATTTAAATCGGGGAAATAAACAAGTGGAAAATCTTATTTGCAGCTGCTGAGTGGGTGTTTTGGTGTCCTCTTTGTTTAGGTTTGGAGTTTTGAGCCAGCAAGGAAGAAAAAAAGAACAGACAGGCAGAGTGACATTGCAGGGTTCAAGCTGTTTGGAAAGAGTAGCCCTGCTGAAAAAGACAAAGGATGGAGAAGATTAGGAATAGGGTAGCAGCTGCAGAAAGATTTGACATGAGTGTTTGAGCAAAAAATGAATGAGACTGTGTAACCAGGAAGAAAGGGGGATTTATTTTCTGTGGAACAGCCGTATTGAGCAACTGATAATATCTCTTTAGCAAGTGAAAGCATAGGAGCCAGGAGGAGAGCAACCTAAGGTTGTCACTTTCTCTGTCATAATGAGTTCTGACATGACTGTTTTCTCCCATTTGCCCCTATAATAAACAGACTCTGTTAGTCATTTCAGAGATCTTGTGTCGTGAAATGCTCCAGTTTATTTTAAACCCTCTTTCCATCACTAGCAATGAATGCTGTTCCCCAAGCTTGTTCATTCAGGAAATCGTTTTCAGTTATTATGAGAAGACTTTTCTTAAAGTTTGGGCATGTTGGTGTTCTTACAGAGGAAGGCACAGGCAAAATGGGAAAGCAAAAGAGTGAAAGGAAACTGCCTCCATTCATTTTCATTTGAGGAGATGAAAAAATGAAAATTTTAGTATTATAGCAGTACTCTCCCTATGATGCAGAAATTGAGATGAAAACAAAAGCATTCTTAAATGAGCCTTTCTGAGTTGCCTTTAAACTTGTTAGGTTTGTCCCAACTGTCCTAAATCTGGAGAACAACTAGGTAACAGAAGTGTTTTCATGGGCAATCCATTGCACTCAGTACTCTCTCCCTTCCTCCCCCCTCCCTCCCACAACTTGGAGCATTTCTTTTTTCAAAATAAAATGAAAGATTTTAGTACTACAGTTCAAGAAACATGACTTGAAAGTAAAAATTGTTTCTCTGTGCTTGAAATGACCATTCTACTGAAGTGAAAGGTTATATATAAGATACTTGAAAAAAATTGAAAAAAGATCATGGATAAGGCAGCTGAATTGCCTTTATCTCATCTTGTTCAAATTTTACTTTGGGATTCATATGCAAATAAAGTTAGTGCAGATCAAGAGCATTTATCTGAGAGAAGGAATTAGCTCTATTTCAATGATAGAGCAAAACCAGCTGGAGGTTACTTTTCAGAACTGCACAGATAGTTGGACATGAAGGATCTGAGGTTTCTGTTACCCTGAACCCTATGGCTAAGTACAGACATTCAGAAAGCATGAGCCTGAATTGATTCAATTTTTGCAGGTTAGTAGTCTAACCTGTGTAGATTGAACTGATTTGCAAGTGAACAGACATTCACTTTTAATTCTGGGAATGCAGGCACATGCCTGCAGTGGCTCAGGCCAGAAGCCAGGGGATGCTAGAGTGAGCCCTCCCTTCCCTTTGGCAGTGACCAAGGGAAGCTGGGTGGGGAGGGGGCTTGTGGCCAAGCCCTCAGCAGACCTAAGTATAACTGGGGAGGGATTTAAACCCCCAACCTAGCCTTCAAGGACCCCAGCTGAGGTTTGCCTGGAGGGGGAGGGGGGAAGCAGCCCTTGTCACACTTTTCAGATGGGGGAAGGAGCATGGTCAGACTCCAGCTCCAGCTGGCACCAAGCAGCAAAAGCAGGGGTATGGCCAGATCCTCCCCTGTGGCGGAGGAGGAGGAAGGGGAGAGCCCTGCCTGTCGTACTGGTTCTCTGACAGCCTGGCCCAGCCTGAGCACAGGGAGCTAGGAGTACAGTTTTTCTACCCCTGCCCCACAGTGGCTGTTACCCTCCCCTCCCCCCCCACAGTGGGGCCCAGCACTGTGCCCTTCCAGCCCTGAGTCCTGATGCAGCGCTGTACAGAGCCCACCCCCCCGCCATAGTGGGAAAGAGGGGGAGAGCCCTCTATGACTGGCTGATTCAGCCACTGAGGCAGTGCACCACAGAGCACCCCTCACCACCCTGAAGTGAGCAAGGAGGAAAAGGGGGAGAGCCCTGCCTGCTGCAGTGGCTCCCTGACAACCTGGTCTGGGCTAGACTCAGGGAGCCAGGAGCAAGCCAGGTACACAGCTCCTGCAGCCTCAGCCTGAGCCCCACCTCCAGCTGGGAAGGGTCCTGCCCCCATGGCCTGGTCCAGTTTGGTTTGCTCCCAGCTTCCTGCATTCAGGCCAGGCTGAGCTGGGCTGTAAAGGAGCTGCTTTGCCCCTCCTCTTCCTTCCCTGTTGGGGTGGGGCTCTGTGCAGCACTGCCTCAGCAACTCCCTGACAGCCCGGCCCAGCCTGGCCTGGGTGCGGGGAGCCCAGAGCAAACTGGGCAAGACTGGGCCACGGGGGTAGGGCCCTTCCCGCGGCTGTGGCTCCAAGACAGCCTGGCCTGGTGCGCATGGGCAGGAGCTGGGCAGGCAGTGGTGTGATGGATGCGCAGCTACAGATGCTTATTGCAGGCATTGCACAGCAACTGTGGCAGTGGTGCAGTCACATGAGCCCCCACAGCAGGTGGCTGCTGAGCTCCAGGCCCATCAGCACCTCTGAGCTGGCCCGGACAGCTGTGAGCACATCCCTCATTGCCAGTCCAGCTGTCAAGGCACTCGCCTGCAGCTGCAGTGGTGTTGCTTCCACGCCACTGTCTGCCCAACCATCACCTACGCACACTGGACTGGACTGTCATGGAGCCACAGCCAGCTGGGAAGGGCCCTGCCCCCACAGCCCAACCCAGGCCAGCCCTTCCATACCCACCCTCAGTAGTGCCTGTGGGCTGGTCCATCCCAGCCCCAGCCCTGGACGAGGTTGGCAGATGGTGGGGCCATGCTGGCTGGCGTCTGGCCATGCCCGCATCCTTGCCACTATAGTGGCGAGAGGGATTGACTCTGACAGGGGCTTCTCCACCCTGGCTAGGCAGACCCTAGCTGTGGCCCTCTGGGGGATGGGGGAAGGGAAGGGGCTGTAGCCAGGGTCCTGCCCCCTTCACCTTAGGGGGCCATGCCAACCAGTATCTAGCTGTGCCCCTGCCCCTGCTCTGGCTAGAAAGCAGAGGGGCAGGGCCAGTTCTGCTCTCTGGACCAGACAGTATAGCCCAGCCCAGGGCTGAAAAGCATGCTGGGGGACTCTGATTTAATATAAACAAGGAAGGGTTCTGGGACAGAAGTTCCATAAAGCAGTTTGACCTAAATCATAGATTCATAGACTCATAGATGCTAGGGTCGGAAGGGACCTCAATAGATCATCGAGTCCGACCCCCCTGCATAGACAGAAAAGAGTGCTGGGTTCAGATGACCCCAGCCAGATGCCCATCCAACCTCCTCTTGAAGACCCCCAGGGTAGGGGAGAACACCACCTCCCTTGGGAGCCCAGACTTTGGCCACTCTAACTAGAATTTAGAAGTTCCTCCTAATGTCCAGTCTAAATCTGCTTTCTGCCAGCTTATGACCATTATTTCTTGTGACCCCCAGGGGCACCTTGGTGAGTAGAGCCTCACCAATTCCCTTCTGCACCCCCGTGATGAATTTATAGGCAGCCACAAGGTTGCTTCTCAACCTTCTCTTGTGGAGGCTGAAGAGGTCCAGGTGCCCTAGTCTCTCTGCATAGGGCTTGGCCTGCAAGCCCTTAACCATATGAGTGGCCTTTCTCTGGACCTTCTCCAGGTTATCCACATCCCTCTTGAAGTGTGGTGCCCAAAACTGGACGCAGTATTCCAGCTGCGGTCTGACCAGTGCCCGATAGAGGGGAAGTATCACCTCCTTAGTTCTGTTCGTCATGCATCTGCTGATACATGATAAAGTGCAGTTAGCTTTTCTGATGACTTCATCACACTGATGACTCATGTTCATCTTGGAGTCCACTAGGACTCCAAGATCCCTTTCCAGTTCCATGCTACCAAGCAGGTCATTTCCTAGGCAGTAGGTGTGCTGGACATTTTTCCTCCCTAGGTGCAGCACTTCTCGTTTCTCCTTGTTATATTGCTTTTTATTGTTTTCTGCCCATTTGTCCAAGTTGTCCAGGTCTGTCTGTAGTTGTTCCCTGCCCTCTGGTGTGTCCACTTCTCCTCACTGTTTTGTATCATCCGCAAACTTGGATAGAGTACACTTCACTCCCTCCTCCAAGTCATTGATGAAGACATGAAGAGTATCGGTCCAAGGACCGAGCCCTGCAGGACCCCACTGTGTAATCATCCAAGTCACAGCCTCTTAACTTGTTCACCAGTATGGGGTGGGATACCATATCGAAGGCCTTCCTGAAGTCTAAGTAAACGATAACCCCTACTCCTGTGTCAAGGTGTTTTGTAACCTGGTCATAAAAAGACGCTAGATTAGTTAGGCATGTTCTACCCGCTACGAACTCGTGCTGGTTTCCCCTCAGCATAATTTTTCCTGCTGGGCTGTCACATATATGAGCCTTAATAATCTTTTCAAAGACTTTGCCAAGGATGGAGGTGAGACTGACTGGCCTATAGTTGCCTGGACCCTCCTTCCTCCCCTTCTTGAAAATAGGGACCACATTGGTCCTTTTCCAGTTCTCCGGGACCTGTCCCGTGCACCACGAGTGCTCACATATTCTTGCCAGTGGCTGTGCAATGATATCAGCCAGTGCCTTCAGTACCCTCGGATGGAGCTCATCCCAGCCTGCCAACTTAAACACATCCAGTCCTTCCAAGTGACTCTGCAACATCTCAGGGTCAACGCTTGGTAGTCTGGTGTCCAGCTGTTGCCCCTCTATAATGTGAGAATTGTCTTGCCCCTCATTTAGGAAGAATGGGGCAAATAACTCATTGAGAAGTTCAGCCGTGTCCTCCCTGTCTGTGACCAGTTGCTTTTGCCCATTCAGTAGTGGTCCTATTCCACCCTGGGCCTTCCTTTTACTCCCTATATATCTGAAAAACAGTTTTTTGTTATCCTTAACTTGGGATACCATCCTCAGCTCCATGGTAGCTTTGGCCTTTCTAACTGCCTCCCTACAGCTGCGAGCTGAGGAGGCATACTTCTCTTTAGTAATCTCTCCCTGTTTCCACTGCTTACATGCCCCCCTTTTTGCCCTTAGGCTGCTCTGGATTTCTCTGTTCAGCCAAAGAAGCCTCTTGGCCCCTTTTCCCCTTTTCTCCCGCATTGGAATCATCTCCCTTTGTGCCCAAAGGATTGTTTCCTTAAAGCACAGCCACCCTTCCTGGGCTCCCATCTCGCCAAATCTCCTACTCTGTAGTGCATCATTGACTAAACACTTGAGTTCGCTGAAGTCAACCTTCCTAAAGTCTAGCACTTCCACCCTACTAGTTATCTTACTCACTCTTTGCCTTATGATGAATTCAATTATTTGGTGGTGACTGTCTCCCAGGTGACCGCTGATCTGTAGGTCCCCTATCATGTCATCCCCTGTTGCCAATACCAGGTCCAGGAAGGCATTCCCCCTAGTGGGACCATGTACCTTCTGCGTCAAGTAGAGGTCCTGTACACAGGATAGGAACCTGTGTGAACTGTGGGAATTTGTTGTCTGCGTTTCCCAGCAGATGTCAGGGTAGTTTAGGTCCCCCATGACTACCACCTCCCTAGTGTTTATGGTTTCCGGGAGTTGCCTCAGGAGTTCCAAATCTAGTTTTTCCCCTTGGTGTGGGGGTCTGTAGCAGACCCTGAGCACCAAATCCCTTTCTCCTTGACCTCCACGTATCCTAACCCAGAATCCTTCTACTTTCTCCTCCTCTGATTCCATTTTGATGTCAATGTATAATGCTCCTTGACATAGTGCGCAACCCCTCCCCCTCTCTTCCCCACTCTATCCTTTCTGTATAGCTTATAGTCCTCGTTGTGTACTGCCCAGTTATGGGCAGAGTCTCACCAGGTTTCTGTTAACCCCACTAAGTTGTAAGTGTTCTCTGCAAGCAGGAGTGCTAGTTCATCCTGCTTGCTCCCCATTCTCCTAGCATTAGTGTATAGGCACTTGAGCCCTGTGACTGGTGCCTTTGTTGCCCCCCAGCTCTGATGCCCAATGGGCCCCTTACTGCTTACCTGCTTATTGCTTACCTGTGCTGTACTGCTGGATTTCTGGAATGCACGTTCATAGAATGCAGGTTCCTGATGATCTCCTTCTTCTGCCTCCCCGTCCCCCATCTGAGCTAGTTTAAAGCCCAATGTAGGAGATCAGCCAACCTGTTGAAGAAAAGACTTTTACCTTTCACTGAGAGGTGAAGTCCATCACACCCCAGGAAGTCCCTTGTCAGGAAGTGTGGGTCGTTGTCCAGGAAGCCAAATCCTGCAGTATGGCACCAGCTCCTGAGCCACAGGTTGACCTTTCTGATACAGGCACTGTGATGCCTACTGCGGCCTCTGACCAGGAGGATGGATGAGAAGACCACCTGCGCCCCCGTCTCCCTAAGCCTGGCCCCCAGAGCCCTGTAGTCACCCATGACACGGCCAGAATTACTCCTGACTGCGTCATTGGTTCCCACATGGATGAGGACCATGGGATAGTAGTCCAAGGGCTGGATCAGGTCAGGAATCCTTGTCGTGACTTCCCGGATCTTGGCCCCTGGCAGGCAACACACCTCACGCACCATGGGATCTGGGCAGCAGATGTTTCCTTCTGTTCCTCTCAGTAGGGAGTTGCCCACTATGATGATCTGTCCCCTCTTCCTCTGGTAGCTTGTCTGGCCCTCAGTTTGCTTGGGGGTGGATTGGGGTACCTCCTGTGCTGTTTCCTCCACTGCACTCTCCTCCAATGCAGCTAGGGCTTCGTATCTGTTTCCCAACTGCACCAGTGGATCCATTTCTGCGGCGAACGGCCTGGCTCTGGAGTTGATTTAAGTCTGATAATACATTTGAGCAGGTTTATCTTAAACCAGTTTTGGCCATTTTGAAAGTGGGTTATGTGCACTGAAGTTGTGTTCTGTTACAGGTTTAACCAGTTTCTGATCACTTAAACCAGTTCATGTGTAACTTCTATCCCTAGCCTCTGTAGTCACTTAAATCAGGACATAGTGGGCATGTCCAGACGTGCATGGATGTTTGGTTCCCTGGGACAAGTAGTGGCGGTGCACCTTCTGCTGCTGCTACTTGTCACCAGAGAATGCCCATGCCATGTGTGCTTTGGCATGTGTCATGTTGCCCCAGGTGGGGTAGGGGAGGCTGGAGCCAGTGCTGGGCTGCCCCAGTGCCCTTATGCGGGGTCCTCGGGGCCTCCCGGGGCTTCTGCTACGTGGAGCCTGGCCAGCAGCCACAGCGTGGTTCTGGATGATCCGGTTCTGTTTTTCAGTAGCGTGCGCTAATTGAGCATGCATTGCACCATTTTTTTTCCCCGTGGGTTTTTTTGACTCCTCGTTATCCAGGGGTTAAAAAAACGCAGCACAGTATGTAGTGTGCCCTTGCAGTGTGGAGAACACCAGACTATGGGGTATGTGGCACCGCAAAAGTGTTTCCAGTGCCACATAGCGCATGACCGTGCTCATCTGGATACGCCCAGTGAGTGCAGTGTGTAAAACATGGCTATTCTGATTTTATTGCATTTTAAGCTCTTCTCTGGTGCAAATAAATGCACAAGGTGTGAGGTAACAATAGATCAGGCCTCAGTTCTTTTGTCAGAATTATTTTGGTAGAATTTACTCTCATCTGGAAAAATGTATCTTGTAATCTCTTAAACTAACATTTGAAGCATATTTGGGTAAGATAGAGACATAACTGTGTTAACTGCTAATGAAGTTATCTTGTCCAACAGAAATGGCAGTAAATTTCTATGGCTCTTTGAGTTTCATAATTTGTGTTTTCTGTATGTTAGCTAGTTTTAAATTATAGGAATTATCTTGGAAACAAGGAAGAAAGAAACCTGTATAGAGTTGTATAACATTTTAAAAGCGAAATCATCCTGTTGACTCAGTAACCCTGTGAAATCAGTAATGAGTCTTCAGCAGCGATTACTGAGGAAACACTAAAGTTCTAGTATGAGGTAGTTTTGTTGTTAGTGACTTTTCTCCATTGAGAGATGCTGGATGGAATAACTAAAATCTAACAACACATAATTTCTAATGTACAAGTTATTATTAGAGCTGCATGCATAAAAATCTTCCTATTCAATGTCCAAACTGAAAAAAATCAAGGAAAAATCAATTTAGGTCAACAAAAAAATGCTTTTTTTAGGTGAATGACACATTTTGATTTCAGGTAATTTAGCTGTACTTTACTTCCCAGCATTTTCTCTTAAATATTAATTTAATTTTGAAACCAAACCACTTCAAAATCAAAAGTCAAGATGTATCATTTTAAAAAAGCTTAAACAACATATTTTGACTTTTCTTAAATTAAATGTTACAGTGCTTTTGAATGTCCTCTTCTTTTTTTTTGTCCTAAATCCTTAAGTAAATTTATTATTTGCTGAATAAATTTCTTCCTTACTTTCAATGCATTTGTTTCTCAAGTTTGTATTTGGCAATAGACAGTTGACATTTTTACAAGCCCCAGCAGCACCGTTCAAGTTTAATAAGCTGGGAGTGAGCAATTATGGCATTGTTGACAAGTGTTCCAGGATTTCTAAATATGCTTGAAAACCTGCCTCTGTTGCCTTAGTACTCAAAGCCTCCATTGTCAGAGTGCAAAAGAGCACTAAATTCCTGTAAATTAGACTGTTCATAGCCTTGTTCCTAAATGCTTTTCTGGACCTCGGTTGACCTTTGCAAACAGATCATGTTACCACTCTTGGTGACAGCATCCACAGCGGTAACAATGATCTACCATAGCTGTAGACTTGTCCAGATGCCAGTTAGGTGGAAAGATATTTGCTGTATACATTAGTTGAGATTCCTCTAAGCCGGGACTTCAGGCATAAAGCTTAATATATTGGAACTCTCAATATCAGTTTGACCTTCCAAAAAAAAATTCACAAAAAAGTTTGAAAATTGAGGGCTTTCTCTGACCCTTTCCATTTAACTGTCAAAGTGATACATGATCCTAGTGACTCCTTATTAAAACTCAGAGTAGATAACATTCTCAGATATGGTTTTGGAAAAGGAGGTAAAAGTCTATACATTCTACTTACCCGGAGCATGGGGAAAAACTATTTTACTGAAGTAAAATATTTATATAGTCATCCTCATTATGGTACAGGTAAGAATTTGTACGTGGGCTGGTAAATTTTTGTGATGGCTTCACGTGTTCATAGATTCATAGATTATAGAGTCGGAAGGGACCACAATGGATTATTGTGTCTGACCCGCTGCCCCCGGCAGGAAAGAGGACCAAGGTCAGACGACCCCAGCCAGGTGACTGTCAAGCCTCCTCTTGAAGACCTCCAAGTTAGGTGATAGTACTACCTCTCTTGAAAGCCCATTCCAGATTCTGGCCATCCTTACTGTAAAAAATTTCTTGCTATTGTCTAACCTAAATCTGCTCTTCACTAGTTTGTATCCATTATTCCTAGTTACTCCTTGTCCCTGTGGTGCTCTGTTAAATAGCACATCACCAATTCCCTGGTGTCCTCCCTTGATAAACTTATAGGCGGCTACAAGGTCTCCCCTCAGATGTCTCTTGTAAAGGCTGAAGATACCCAGATCCCTCAACCTCTCCTCATAGAGTCTTTCACGGAGGCCACTAATTATGTGAGTGGTCCTCCTCTGAACCCTCTCCAGATTCGCCGCATCCCCCTTGAAGTGCGGCACCCAAAACTGGACACAGTACTCCAACTGCGGCCTGACCAATGCCGCATAGAGGGGGAGCATCATCTCCCTCAATCTGTTGGTCATGCATCTGCTAATACATGAGAAGATGTGACTGGCTTTGTTGATGGCCTTGTTACACTGCCGGCTCATGTTCATCTTGGAGTCAACTATGACTCCACAATCTCTCTCAGCCTCTGAGCTGCTGAGGAGGTCATCCCCCAACCTGTAGGTGTGCTGGGGATTCCTCCTCCCTAGGTGGAGTACCTTACGTTTATCTTTGTTGAACTGAATCCTATTTCATTCTGCCCATTGATTCAGCCTGTCCAGGTCGGCCTGTATCTGCTCCCTGCCCTCCGGTGTGTTAAATTTCCCCATGACTTGGTATCATCTGTGAACTTGGAGAGGGTGCTCTCCACACCCTCATCCAAATTGCTGATGAAGATATTAAATAACACCGGTCCAAGGACCAAACCCTGTGGGACCCCACTGCCCACCTTCTTCAGGTGAAGAATGACCCGTCTACCACCACTCTCTGGGTGCGGTCTCTAAGCCAGCTAGCCATTTACCTGACTATGTAGGCATCCACCCCACAACCCGTTAGCTTCCCTATGAGACTAGGATGCGAAACTGTGTTGAAGGCCTTCCTAAAATCCAGGTAGATGACATTGGCATCTGCTCCTGTGTCAAGGCAGTGTGTGACCTGGTCATAAAAGGTTATAAGGTTTGTCAGGGAGGATCTACCTGTAATGACCCTGTTCTGGCTTCCTTTCATCATTGTTTCCCTGCTGGGCCTTCACAAATGCACTCTTTGATGATTTTTTCCAGTATTTTCCCAGAGACGGAGGTAAGACTGAGTGGCTTAGTTACCTGGCTCATGCCTTCTCCCCGTCGGAAAAATGGGCACCATGCTGGCCTTTTTCCAGTCCTCAGGGATCTGACCGGAGCACCATGAGTGCTCAAACAGCCATGCCAGTGGCTCAGCTGTGATACTGGCCAGTTCCTTCAGCGCCTGTGGATGAAGGTTATCCGGGCCAGCTGACTCGTACCCATCCAGCTCTTCTAAGTGCTGCTTAACGAAATTAGCACTAACCTTTGGTGGTCTGGTGCCTTTTGGACATCTGTCTGTGCTCAAGGTCTATGCTCAAGGTGGAGGAATTGTCTTGGTCAGTATTTAGGAATACTGAAGCAAAGAACTCATTGAAGAGCTCCACTTTTTTCCCTGCATCAACCATCAACTGACCTGAGTTGTCCTGCGGGGGCCCTATGTTACTCTGTGCTTTCCTTTTACTTGCTGTGTATCTGTAGAAGGACTTTTTATTGTCCTTAATTGTTGAAGCCAGCCTAAGCTCCAGTCCTGCCTTGGCCTACCTAATTGACTCCCTGCAATAGCATGCCAGGGTGGTGTATGCCTCCTTGGTGGCTGCCCCCTGCTTCTATTGCCTATAAATCTGTTTCTTTACCCCCAGTCTTTCCTGGAGCTCCCTGTTCAGCCAGGGGGGCTTTTCTGTCCTCATACTCCCTTTCCTGCGTAAGGGGATAGACTCCTTTTGTGCTGGAAGGATTGCTCCCCGGAGAAACCTCCAACCCTCCTGGACCCCCGTTTGCTTAATGCTCTTGAGTGCTGCCACCTCACTGACTAGGTTTCTAAGTTTACTAAAGCTGGCCCTTTTGAAGTCTAACACTTTAGCATCGTGTTGTCCTATTTAGGCAGCATAATGTAGGGATATAGCCAAACTGAGGGTCATATGAAGCTATGTTGCTGATGATAGATTTTACTGTATTCCCCACTTCACCTCAGTTATGTTGTTTGTTCTCCCTCAAGCATTTCTTCTCAAGATATTAACTTTAATTTCTGCTTGGTGTCCAGTTGCTGCATCCCAAAACACTAGCCATTTCTCCTGGCCATCCATCATTGCTAACTTTAGAACAGCACTGGTTGGCTGTTGACTTCCTACAAAAAGGAGGGCTGTAGTTCCCTTGCTTTGTCCCCCCTCCCTTCCATAAGTGGGTGGTGTCCATTGCAGTCTGTATTATTTGGTGCCAGAACAGACCCTTAATGGTTCTGGCCGCCAGTATATGAATAAGTGAATTCCAGGTGAATGTAAAGAGGTGTTGCCTGACACTGTGATGTTGATGCTGTTGTCAGCTGGCATACCAGACAAATACAGGCATTCACAGGCAACTGGTGAGGCATGGGGGGGCTACTGAGATTAGTCCCCAACTTGGCATCGCTCAGGATGGAGCAGTTTTTTTGCTGCGCCAGCAATGTGTTGGTGGGGGGGGGGCACAGAAATATGGGAGTGGACATGGGGCTTTTGGCCCGCCCCCGGTCCTGCCCACAAATTGTGCCCCCCCAGACTCAGGAGGCACCAGTCACCCCTGCAGGCACACAGTGTCTGTGACATGCAACTTCCATTTCTTGATTTGGCTGGCTAACAGTGAATGAATTCCAATTATTTTCATATCACATCTACAGTAATTTCATTTAGGCATCTGGAACTCTGGTTAATGGGATAGAAAACAATACAAGATAGTCTGCCAAAGTGAGAACAGGCTGTTTTTTGAGAGGCACATTGTCTTACCAAGGTTTCCCTACAGCTTTTATTGTGGTGGTACTGATCATACAAATAAATGTCATACCAGACAATATTCAGTCTTAATTGCAGAAATATCATAAACATTTTAGACAAGTAAAAAAAGTCAACAAGTTAATAATTTTTCTGTTCTTTGAAAGGCTCAATCAATGATTTGTCTTCACAAATTAATTATTTACAGTATCTTTTATTGAATTTTCTTTAAGATGGAGAGAATGATTGATCATATAGATGATGCATACACATTGTGATGTTAATAATTCAAATTATCATGCCATTATTGAGGGCTTAAGGCCTAATTTTGCCAAGATTTTCACCATTATTGCTTGCTTCTGAGACAATGCATTCCCAGTTGAATACACTGAGTAAAATGACACTGTGTTGTAAAACATGCCTTCAGTAGAAACCCTTGCTAGTTTTCTTATGATCTAGTGTGTTGCTTTTTTCAATAATGGAGTCATTTGGTCCTTAGGCCCACTTCCCTTATTAGTGAAAGAATAGTGAGTGGAAGTAAAATAGAAGCATTTTTGTTGTGGCAGTCTGTTTGTAGTAGTCTGGAACTTTGGTTTGTGGTAGTCTGGAGCTTTTGATAATACCAATAACTGAATCTACGTCCCTCTACTTCAGATTAATGGATTTGCATTTTTTAAATCTCTTTTTTCCTTTTAATTTATAAAATTTGTAACTAATAGAAAGTCAGATATCTTATAATATATATGAAGACAGGATGGACAGATTGGTTTATTTGTTTTTCTTAGGCCAGGTACAGACATTGCCCTTTTATCAGTATAAATGATTGGAAGCTGGTCTACATCCATAATAGAACAGAAGGTCAGCACACATACACTGGTTTCAAAATGCCAGAATCTGGTCTGAGATGTGTACCCCGCCCTCACTGAAGGCCAAAAGTGTGTTGTGTTTGCTATCAATCTAAACTAACTGCTTACAGAAAACTATGTAACTTAAATCAATTCCACCTTGGGCTCTTTGAGTGTCTGCACATAGCCTTGGTGTATGCTGTAGTGCCACAATGTGCATGCAAATGCTGATGACACCTATTTCTTCCATTTGTGTTCTACTAGTTATATTATTTTTCCAGGAAGAAGTTACTCTCTCAGTTTGCAAACTGTCATATAAGGTATTGGAGTAGAGAATTTATAGTGTTTAAATAATAAACCCATTATTTTGCCTCATTGTGCTAATACCTGTGCACACAGACAAATCACCAGGAGTTAAGCTAGGGTGTGAATTTACAGTACCTTAGTTACTCTATGATAAGTGCCCATTTTGCATGCTTTATCTTATAATAAGTGTGGGATAGCTCATCCCGCAGCGAAAGTGTGGCAAGCAAGTAAGTAATTGTTACAGTTCATGATACAGAATAAACCCCAATAAATAAATTGGCAATATTACTGTCACACTAGACTCTGGCGTATTTCAAGGAGAAGGAACCAGCTTGGAGAGAAAAATTTAATTACTGTGATACGTGTTGCATTTCAAGAGCACCGTATACTCAGAGGTAAACCTACCAAAGCCACATATTTGTATACTACTTCCAATTTTCAAGCACTTGAAAATACCAACTAATGTACCTTTGTTGTCATCTATAATTATTACCAAATAACCAATTTAAAGACTGAGGTCCTAAGCCAAATTCTAAATCTGAAGTGCTTTGGATTTACACTGTAGTAAATAAAGCCAAATTTCAGTACACCCACATTTAGTGATCTAAGCCAGGGATTTTCACCCATTTTTGGCTGGTGTACCCTTGATGGCCGGCTGAGAGATGGAGTCTCCTGGCAGCCAATCAAGAAGTGGGCTGGGAGGGGGGGGTTGGTTCCCTGGAGGCCGGTTGACGAGCAAAACTGCCAGTGGCAAAACTGGAAGTGCTGGCAGCGAAACTGGAAGTGCCGGCAGTTTCTCCACACTGTTGCTCCATACCCCCTGGGGCCTTCCAAAGTACCCCCAGGAGTATGTGTATCCCCAATTGATAATCCCTGATCTAAGCACTTACATGAGGAGAATCATCTCCTGTAATCTCCAGACTCTTTATGTTGCTTTAGTGACATACAGGGCTCGTAAAGACAACAGATGTTGTCATCATAGAATACCCCTAATATGGAAGCTTCTCCAAGGAGGGCAGAGCTGATCAATTCCTACACTCATCTTCATAATTATTTCCTACTCCTATGTCAGTCCCTGTGGGGCAATTGCACCCATGTTTAAGCAAGAGCTATGTGGCCAGACATATCCCTGATCAGCCCTGACATCTGGTGGGGTAGAGTTACCTGCTGTTCTTCAGGTCACGTATTGAACACAGGCCACCTATAATGGGAAACTGGAAAATCATTGCAGTTAAGTCAGAATATGGATATAAGTTGTTTTAGAAAAAGGAAAAGAAAAAAGAAAATAATGAAACATATATCTGGGGTTTTAAAAGGGTGCAAGCTGTTTATCTTACAATAACTTTTTTCTGCCACAATTGGGATGAATGTGCTTTCTTCTCATTGGATGTCAAAATGGTGACATAACCAATTTTGTAGACTCAGACAACTGATTATGTCCCCACAGTTTGCCTTAGCTGGGCTAAGAAACTCATGGAAGGCCACGGTGTATCTCCATTGCTATGCTCAGACCATTAATATGTCTCGAAGTGAGACTGCTTCTCTGTCTATGGAACAATATGAGATGAATTTTTTTGTCATTATTCATTCTTAGCATGAGGAAAGTCCAATATTCCAAATACGTCAAGCAGTTACTCCATGTAACTATAACTAATGAAGTGCCTCTACCCCAACTCTGAAAGTGTTACTTTATGCTCATGCAAATAGTGTTATTTAACTTAGGGGTAGGTTGGGTTGGTATTTCAGGATTTTGACATACTGTTTATGTGGGGGAGGAAAGAAGAAAGATCTAGTTTAAAATTTGCCTGATATACATATTGCTCCATGACAGCCCCCTTTCTCAAAAGTCACCCCAGAGTGGTTTTCTATAGTTCAGTCTCTTCCGTATGCTTTTGCTGCAGTCAGCTATGGTACAAGAAAACCAGGTCTTGTGTATGTGTTTGGAGACTGGTGAATGCAGTTCTCTTCAGCATTGTCTTCTGCTCTAAAAGATGCAGCTAAAACAAAGGGTTCAAAATAAATGCCTTTTCCTAAGCTTGGTAGCATGAAGGCAGAATTAAAGGAATTAAAGTAATAGAAAAGAGAACAAACAGCTTCTGGTTTCTGCTTAGATCCAGCAAGTCTGTATAGGGTTAAAACTGCTTTCCTTTCAATATTTTTATTAGATAAGTCTTATTTTTACATTTCATGGATAATGGTAAATTGTGGGGTGGTTGTGTATTCTTTCTCATGATTTTGTACCTCTGGAGCCCACGGACATTAGATAATGATATGTTTGGTCTCCCAAAAATGTATGTTCCTTTTTGGGGGTTTCTCCTTTTGGGAACTTTTGCTGCCCCATGCTGTAAATTGAAACAAAGTCTGCTTCAGTCTCCTGTGATGAGTTTGCCATGTGCTTTGCAGACAAAATCGCCCATACCCAGCAGGGCTTGGGGACTGTCACTTTTGTTGGAGAGGTAGAGTTTGGGATTAAAGAAGTCCAGTCTTGTCCTGTTCACATGGATCAGTTTAAGTTGCTATGCCCACTGAGGCAGAGAATATGCTTGGAGTAATGAGGGTGACCAGCTGTGAACTGGACCTGTGCCTGTCCTGGCTTGTAAAAGCCAGCCTCAGGAGACTAGGTACACTGCTGGCCATTGCCTCCCTTTGAGATGGCAGGGTACCAAAGGCTCTAACGTTTGTGATTGTCTGGCCCCTGCTCAAGAAGCCACCACTTGATACTGATTCTCCATCCAGTTGTCATTCTGTCTCCATCCTCGCCTTTTGTGGAAGGTCACTGAGCAAGGGGTCACCCAACAGCTCCAGGCTCATCTGGATGCTGTTGGTTTCTTGGACCCTTGTCAGTCTGAGATTTGTGCTGGATACAGCACAGAGGCTGTGCTTGTAGCCTTAGTCAATGATCTTTTCCTGGAGGTAGAAACTGTGCCCTGCTGATTTTGCTTGATCTTTCTGCCACTTTTGATACAATTGACCATGAGGTCCTGATAAAGTGTGTACGTGACCTGGTGGGTATTTGCAAAATAGCTCTAAGTTGATGCGGCTTTTTCCTAGCAGGGAAGGCCCAAAGGTTGGAGATAGGTAAGTGCTCACCACACCCTTGGGACCTTTCCTGTGGCTCCCCACCCACTCACAGGGGTCCACGTTGTCTCACTTCCTGTTCAATGTGTATATGAGGCTGCTGAATAAGGTTTGGCATGGGGTGCCATCAATATGTTGATGACACCCAGTTCTACCTCTTCTCTTCTGACCTAGGCCCCACAGCCTCAGTCCTTTTCCAGTGCCTGGCTGCAGTTGGGGACTGGATGCAGCTGAACCCAGACAAGACAAAGGTGCTGGTGGTAGGCAGATGCAACTGGGGTTTGGGGGCGTCTGGGATATCTGTCATGACTGGGGTTTGGCCTCCCCTTGTCAACCAAGTTCGTAGCCTTGGGGCGCTCCTCGTTCCTCTGCTGCACCTGGATCTGCAGGCACCTGTCATTGTTAGGAGCATCTTTCACCATTTCTACTTGGTGAGAAGGCTATGACCCAATCTTTATGACTCTGATCTGACCAGCATCATCCGTGCCTTGGTAACTTCAAGGCTGGACTACTGCAATTCACCCTACATGGGGTTGCCACCTTCTTGGTAGGGGTGGGTCACCTAGAGCACATAACTCCAGTCCTCTAGCATCTGCCTGGCTCCCTGTAGCCTTCTAGGCATAATTCAAAGTTCTAGTTTTGACCGATAAAGCCTTAAACACCCTGGAACCTACATACCTAAGGGACTGCCTTCTGCTCTATGCTCCACTGTGATCCCCAAAGTCAGCCAAGAGCAACCTCCAAGGTCAGCCAAGAGCAAGTATTATCAGTATGCCAAGTCTGTGGGGTGAAAATGTGTGGGAGGTCATTCTCCACAGTTGCTCCTCAGCTTTGAAACTCCCTCTCTCTTAAGGCCCGACCGAGCCCAAGCCTGAACATTTTTCAGAAGCACTGCAAGACCTTTCTATTTGGGCAGGCATTTAGCAACTAAGGCTAGGCTGAGATCTTGTTTGGCGGGGTCTGCTATATTTTTGCTTTATATCGTTGTTTTGTTTTATTTATTCCAGTTGTCATTTTAAGTTGTTTTGCTTCCTTTGCTGTAAATCATCTTGAGCCTTTGTTGGGAAGGGTGCTATGTAAACCACAAAGAAAGAAAGAAAAAAAGAAAGAAAAACAATATTGCTTAGCTTAAGGGGGGGAGCCTATTTTATTATTTCTTTTTATTTCCTCTTTATGTTTTTACAACAGCCATGAAAATGTTGGGGCTAAATAGTCTTTCTTCCCCTGAATTTATTTACATGTTGGCAAAAACAATAAACAGTGCACATTGCCACAGGTATCATGCCACTTGG
Source organism: Crocodylus siamensis (assembly GCF_052110815.1). Taxonomy (NCBI): domain Eukaryota; kingdom Metazoa; phylum Chordata; order Crocodylia; family Crocodylidae; genus Crocodylus; species Crocodylus siamensis. Next base: position 167,753,503 of record NC_143397.1, on the reverse strand, counting down.
GAACAACATTTCCCAGAAGAAAAGATGAAGAGCTTATATAAACAAATGTATTCAATGTCATGGATGGTTGCACTAGAATGATCACTTGGCATATTCTGCATAGTCTGTTTTACTGCTATTGCTATGGCTAGTTTTCCTTAAAAGTAATGACCCAAACCAGGATGTGGGTGCGATGATCATCATCTAACATGTTTCTTGAAGAAATTAATTTGGTATTGCAGGAAAGATCACCTTAAATTTTTTACACTTTTTTTCCCTGGAAAATGCAATAGCAGGAAGCAATTCTTGTTTTTTTCTGTGAATTAGTTAAGATTTTCCTAAAATGTTCAGAGTTAAGTCCTAGTCTAGGCATGAAGATGGCACCCATTTCCAAGATTAATTTGGACTGGACACTAATAAAGGTCTTTACTGTACTTTTCTAACCACCCCCCAAAACTCAGTTATCTAGTATAGAAGGTAGTCCTTGACTGAATCTGTGTGGCATTTTTCCAGCTCAGCTGCAGACATAATCAAAGGGGAGAGGAGCAATAATTAGAATGAGACATTAGCCTTTCTTCTTCTTCTTCTTTTTTTTTTTTTTTTGTCACATTCAGTTCCATTCTTTAAAAATTGAAGATCTCTTTACTATCCTCTTATTTAGTTACTTATTCTGTCATTTTTATCTCTTTGCTTTGAGGCATTGAAGTTAAGTTTACTCAGCTTTGCATGAAAGAGGATATTTGAAAGAATATAAGATTTCCGGAAATTCTTGAGTGGTTGTGTGGGAGTGAGAGGAAATAGTTCAGTGGTTCACCCACCACCAGTCTCTATATATCCTTGTTTAATTAGCAGTGACTGCAGGCAGAAGTCAGGGTAAGGTGGTAGCCACACTGAGAAACTTGTAACTGGGAATGAAAAAGAGAAAACCTGTGATACTTAGTGTTAAGAGTTTTCAGAAATGTTGTGTGTTGCTATGGCTTGTGGTTGACTAGCCATAATCGAGCCATTTAAATAATAATAGTTATGTTATTTTAAATTATATTACTTTAAACTTTAAGCTGGATAATTGTTCAGACATTTGGTACTAGAATTACTATTAATTGTGTGTGCTACAGTGCCCAATGCCTGGTATTTTCCACATACCAGAAAACACAGTATAAAATATGAACTCTTCCAAAAGTAACCAGATTTTTATTTTGTCCTATTATGTTAATGGACTGAATATTGCTAGAAATTAAAAGCAAGTAATCATGCATTTAGTTTTAAGAAAATTACTCTAGCTACCCTAGCTTTTGGCCATTTGAATAATTAGAATCTGTCGTCTTAATAGATATACCTTATGGCAATTTATTTTTGGACCTTTAGTTCTACAGGAGACAAAGAATCTGGCCAGAAATGAAGGGACGTCCAAATGATCAATATTATCTGCAGTTGTCTTTAGAAGATATAGTGCTATTTTACCTTTATTAAAAAAAAGAAAAGAAGTAGTCAGACTGGGAATTTTTGCTGCTGTGATTACTATACGTAGCTTACCTAAAGTAGCATTGGATGGTAATGTTAGATTCCAGTTGGGGTAACAATCCAGGCTAGGATTTGTAAAGCTTCAAGACTGAATGTTCATATGTGTAGATTATCAAAGAAATGGATGTTAATCACATAATTACTAAGGATTAAAAGTAGGTGAGTTGGTTTTCTGGATCTGTATAATGGGCAGAGTACTGACTAGGTTGCCTTTAAAAAAAATTTTTAAAGCAACTGAATGTTCAAAGAGGGCATATCAGACTTTTAGAGATGACCTAGACTGGTAGTCTTTGGAATTACAGGCCCCAGAAGAAGACAATTGTCCCAAACAATTACTTCTTTTTCTTTAAGCCTTGTGAATAGTTTAACTGTTTTAGTACTAATGCATCTATTCCAATGCACTAGTGTAATAGGAAAAGCAGGAGCACTAAACGTTTAATATATTTTGAGTAGACCAGAACTCAAACTCTTGCCTGGGCCAGATCTGGATTGCAGGGGTACTCACAGGCCAGAACCAGCACAGAGTGGTGGCAGTGGCCACAGCAGCTGGGGTGGCTACTTGTGTACAGGTGACTACTTGTGTAAGCCCTTACACAGCCCTCACTTGCTGCCAATGGCCATGTCTGCTCAGGGCCCTGGATTCTGTAGTGGGCAATATTTGCTGCTAGCCACACTCCCAAATTCCCTGGCCCACTGGTAGTCCAGCAGGGTGGATGGAGCAGCTCCACTGGGCAGATCTGGCCCATGGATTTCATGTTTGATGTTTCATAGTTTCATAGTAGCTAGAGTCGGAAGGGACCTAGGTAGATCATCTTGTCCGACCCCCTGCCTTGGCAGGAAAGAGCACCGGGGTCAGATGACCTCGGCAAGGTGCTCATCTAACTTCCTTTTAAAAATCCCCAGGCTAGGAGCCTGCACCACTTCCCCTGGAAGCCGGTTCCAGGCCCTAGCCGCCCTGACTGTGAAGTAGCGCCTCCTAATATCTAATCTAAACCTACCCTCCGCCAGCTTGTGACCGTTATTCCTGGTCACTCCTGGCAGCACACGGGGGAACAGGGACTCCCCCAATACCTGCTGATCCCCCCTGACCAGTTTGTAGCAGGCCACAAGGTCCCCCCTTAACCTTCTCTTGTGGAGGCTAAACAGGTTCAGGCCCCGTAGCCTCTCCTCATAAGGCCTGCCCTGCTGACCCCTGATCATACGAGTGGCCCTCCTCTGGACTCTTTCCATATCATCCACGTCCCTCTTGAAGTGTGGCGCCCAGAACTGGACGCAGTACTCAAGCTGCGGCCTGACCAGTGCCACATAGAGGGGGAGGATCACCTCCCTGGACCTGCTCGAGATGCATCTGTGGATGCATGACAGGGTACGGTTGGCCTTCTTGACTGCCTCCCCACACTGCTGGCCCATGTTCATCGTGGAGTCAGTGACGACTCCAAGATCCTTTTCCGTCTCCGTGCTGGCAAGAGGGGAGTTCCCCAACCTGTAAGTGTGGTGCCGGTTCTTCCTCCCCATGTGCAACACCTTGCACTTATCAGTGTTAAACCCCATCCTATTCTCATCCGCCCACCGTTGCAACCTGTCAAGGTCAGCTTGTAGCCTATTGCACCCTTCTAGTGCACCCACATCCCCCCACATCTTAGTGTCATCAGCAAACTTGAACAGGGTGCTTTCTACCCCCTCATCCAAGTCACTGATGAAGATGTTGAACAGTGCGGGCCCGAGGACCGAGCCCTGCGGAACCCCACTGCCCACGTCCTTCCAGGTCGAGAAGAACCCATCCACTACCACCCTCTGGGTGCGGCCCTCCAACCAGTTAGCGACCCATTTGACTGTGTGGGCATCGACACCACAGTCTCCCAGCTTTTTGATGAGGACAGGGTGAGAGACAGTGTCGAAAGCCTTCCGGAAGTCCAGAAAGACTACATCCACAGCAACCCCTGCGTCTAATGATTTGGTGACCTGATCGTAAAAGGCCACCAGGTTGGTCTGACAAGACCTGCCACTGATGAACCCATGTTGGTTGCCCCTGAGCATGCATTCCCCCGCAAGGCCCTCCTGGATGTGTGCCAGGATAATTTTTTCAAAGAGCTTACCCGGGATTGAGGTAAGACTAACTGGCCTGTAATTTCCCGGGTCCTCTTTTTTCCCTTTTTGAAGATAGGGACCACATTGGCCCTCTTCCAGTCCTCCGGCACCTCGCCAGAGCACCACGAGTGCTCATAGAGCTGCGCCAGGGGTCCCACAATGACCTCGGCCAGTTCCTGTAGAACCCTAGGGTGAAGATCGTCCGGACCAGCGGACTTGAACACGTCCAGCCTCTCCAAACTAACTCCTCGCTAACCCCTGGCCCAGGCGTGTCTCTCCCAGGGCCCGAGGAGGGCCCAGCAGGGAGGTGGCTGAACTGGTCCCTACTTAGGAAGACAGAGGCAAAGAAATCGTTAAATATGTTAGCTTTGTCATCTGGCGTGATGACTAAGTTGCCCATCGTGTCCTGCAGGGGCCCCACATTACCCGGGACCCTCTTTTTACCCCCTATGTATTTGAAGAAGGACTTCTTATTGTCCTTAATCCGGGAAGCTAGTCCTATCTCCATCTCTGCCTTGGCCTTCCTGACTGCCCTCCTACATCCTCGGGCGACTGTAACATAGTCCTTCTTGGTGATGACCCCATCCCTCCATTGGGTGTATGCCTCCCTTTTAGCAAGGAGACATTCCCGGATGCTCCTAGTGAGCCATGGGGGTTTATGTGCCCTCCTGCTCCCTTTGACCCTTGTTGGGATTACCTCCCTTTGGGCATGGAGGATCGTCTCCTTAAGGAGCAACCACTCACCTTGGACATCTGGCTCCCTTCCCCTCTGGGTCCTCAGTGCTTCCCCAACGATCCTCCTTAGCTTGTTGAAGTCAGCCCTCCTAAAGTCTAGGGCTGTTGCCTTGCTGCAGCCCTTTGCCACCTTACGCTGGATGGTGAATTCCAGCAAGCGATGATCACTGTCTCCCAGGTGGCCCATCACCCGCAGCCCCCTCACCAGGTCGTCACCCGTGGCCAGCACCAGGTCCAACAAGGCGTCTCCCCTGGTGGGGCTGTGCATCTCCTGGGTTAGATGGAGGTCCTGCACTCTGGCTAAGAACCGACGTGAGCGGTCAGACTTGGCTGACTGCTCTTCCCAGCAGATGTCTGGGAAGTTCAGGTTCCCCATGATGACCACATCCTTAGCCCTCACTGCCTCTGTGAGCTGACCTAAGAATTCCTGGTCGAGCTCTTCTCCCTGGTTGGGAGGTCTATAGTAGACTCCCACCATTAAGTCTCTATCCCCTGGACTGCCTTTTACTCTAACCCAGAGCACCTCAGAGTGCCCCCCCTCTACCCCCTTGCTAATTGACGAGGAAGTATATTCCTCCTTGATGTAGAGTGCTACTCCTCCACCTTTCCTTCCTATCCTGTCCCTCCTGTATAGCCTATAGCCCTTGACACTCACCGCCCAGTCATGCGATGAGTCCCACCACGTTTCTGTGATCCCCACTATGTCAGGGCTGGTGACAGCTAGGAGGAGGGCGAGTTCCTCCTGGTTCTTCCCCATACTTCTTGGAGTAGACCTAAGTTAAATATTGTCATCATACTTGCACTATGTGAACTGATTTTTTTCAGTCTAACTTTGTAGCAGAAGAGAATAAATTAGGGCCTGAACTTCCCAAAGCATGTTCTTCCCTTATTTCCCATTGTGCATTTGTATGAAATTCCTGTAATAGGGAGCTGTTGATTGTGAATGGGGATAAAGCTTTTTAAATTGATAGCTCTGCCCTCAAAAATGGATTCCTTACTACTGCAAATCTAGTTTGGGATCAAGCTTGTGTGTCATCACCGGTAGTGGAGATTTTGCAGATCAGATTTTTCCTTTGGTCTAAATCCAGACTGTTCAAATCAATTGAATTAGTCTGGAATTACTCCAGTAAAGCTGAGACATGGCCAGCGCTCTTCAGTTCTGCCCTCTGTTACAGCACTGTAATACATTTGCCCAATTTGAAGAATGACATACACACCCCTTCACACCCTTTTCTTTGTTAAATGCCTGAAGTTATTAAAGTAACATACAAGTATGTCTCTTGCAAAACAATCTCATTTAGACTTCTAATAGAATTAGCATATGAGATTACTGTACAGGGGCCACCTATTTAGAAATGTATCATCACAGGTGTCTTCTCATTTTTGACTGCTTCTGATATACATATTTCTGCAATATTTATCATGCTAAATTTAAGCAAATGCCTTTAGAGCCAAACATAAAAAAATCTTTCATTGCAGCAAATGATTTTATGTATCTCACTTTTGGAAGGTTTAGCAACTGTCTGGGACTGGAGCTTTCAGTAATCCATCAGCTGTTCTGGTTTTTTGTCTTAGAATTGTGCACAGACTTGGGTGTGCTGGCAAAGTGATTAATGTGTCCTGAGGCTGCTCCAAAGGCAAGAGTTCAGAGTCTACACTTGGCCTGCAACACCTCTAAATGCACAGGATTTAGAATTCCTCCAGCAGCCATTCACCAAAACCCTTTGCACAATTTAGACATCAACATCAAAGGCCTGTCCATCATCCAAATGTCCCATCTGACTTATGTAGTTAAAAGCAAGTCAGTTTCTGTAACAAATAGCACACATGGGTGCAATGTGGCTAGCATCTTGGATCAAATGACTCATTTACTGCTGTGTTGATGGGCCAGAGGGGGAGCAACCTCTGGCACCAGCCTAGAGCAGGATGGGCTACTTTGGAGCCATATACACTTGGAGCTGACTACTCTGGAATAGTTTGTGGAATAATTTATTGTGAAAGAGGTATAGCATTTCCTGTTGTTCTCCCTCTGTAGACCAGACATGTCAAACATGGCCCACACACCTGATACAGGCCATGGAACCACTCTGTTCAGCCTGTTGGACTACAGGAGTGATCAGGGGTTGGCTTGGGGAGTAAGTGGGGAGTAGCCTGCCTCAGAGGCCCAAGCCCTTGTCAGTGGACATTGTGATTGGTGGCAGGAGGGCAAATGAGGGCTGACAGCTCCAGTTGCTCTTCAGCCATTTTATCCATCCACACTTCCAGGACCCTACCTTCCTGACCACTGGCCTGACTGTGTGCCCAGGATGGAGCCAGAACTGCAGCTACCACTGTGACACTTGGCAAGTGGTTGTGGCAGCTTGGACTCTGGCACAGAACATGCAGCAGGGGCTAGCAGGGGCTAGTCACTGTAAATGACTGATTTCATACTTTGATTCCGAAATTATTTAGTATGGTCCTGTTTGCTTGAGCCCGGACATTGACGTTCATTCTTCTGTCCTTCCCATTGATATGGAGGATTTTCTGAAGACATCACCGGTGGTAACATTCCAAGGCTTTTGGGTGTTTCTGATATGCTGTCCAAGTTTCAAACCAACACAGCAGAGTAGGGATGACAACTGCCTGGTACATAAGAAGTTTAGTTTGGGTCCTCAGTTCATGATCATTAAATACACAATTTTGGGGTGAAGGGAAAAATTTAATGGCTTTTTGTATATTTTATCTCTCTTATTCCTCTTGAATGCCATATTTCCTGCCTTATCCAGTTCTTTCATTAATATGTTTCTTCTGACACTCTCTCTTTATTTCTGCAGTCAATTAATTTTTGTTCTGTTTAAATTTAATTTTTCAGTATATGTTGCATACAATAAATTGTATGCTTTGGAAGCACTTGCTTCTGATTAGCTGACACAAAACAATTGTAGCAAGTTTTAGACTAATGCTAGTAATATACAAATTTAATCTTTGGATTAAAATAGGATTAAAGGCTGCCCCTGCACCTCCCATGCAAAATAGGAATAAACAGGATTTGTGTGGGTAGGGCATCTCGGAGGATTTGTGGAGAGCAGCTGCATCGTGGATCTACTGTCACTTTTGCAGCAAGTGAGTTGTGTGAGTAACTGCATGCCCTATATAGATTTATGTACATGGATCCACACAGTGGCAGATCTGCTAATCAGTCTACCCATTCACCCCACCTATGGCCCTAGCTCTCCAAGATACTAGGGAGGAAGAGATTATGCAGCAGAGCTTTGTAGTATGTAAGATGTACAATGCCCTCCTTATTTTATGCAGGAACTGGAGGAAATAGAACCAGCTATGAAATAAACTCCATAGCCATGTCCAGGCGAGCGAACACGTGCCTGTTGTGGCATCTCAAAGCTCTTTGAGATGCTGCAAGAGGCATAGGGGGAATGAAAAAATGTTCCCTGTGCTGCATATTTGCAGCGTGAGCTTCTGCCTGCAGTGCCAGATGCCTTGGGTGACAGCAGGAGTAGCCTGGTCCTGCCTAAGGGCAGGCACCTGGTTAAGCCACCAGCCTGAGGTGCCACTGCACTGCCAGGGGTCTCTGCCAGGAGCTGGCATGAGTGCCTCAACAGCTGGTGCTGCTGCTGTGGGGGGCTGTGCACTGTTTGGGGGTGGCAGTCCCCCCCAGAAACTCCCCCACAAACCACCCACAAACCCCCTCCAACCCCTCCAAATCCTACATCTATCCCTACATACACCCACAATCTCCCCAACCACCCCACAAACCCCATACCCCTTTCCCCTCCCTTCAAACCCCACATTCCCCCCTCACGAAACTCACACCCCATAAACCCAGCTGCCAGACAGGATGAGACAGGACCTGCTGGTGGTAGCTACAGCTGCAGGGGCAACTGCCACACTGCAGCCATGCAAATACCAGTGCTGGGACATGTGGCCCTGGCCTGTGAGAGCTCCCGGTCCCATGAACTCGATGATCTCCCGAGGTCCCTTCCAGCCCTAATGTCTATGAAATCTATGAACCACTTGGGGGTGTGATAGGCTGGGGGGAGGGGTGAAGGTGGCAGCAGGGGGCTGAAAACTAGAGAGATGGAGGAGTGCTCCAAGGTAGCGTAGGAGAGGCCAGCAGAGCTGGGCTTAGAGCCCCCCCTGTTCCCTTAGAGCGGCCTGTGCAGGAGGAAGCTGGCTTGGATTAGATAAAAGAGCGCCAAGCAGCTCTGGGGTCTGTAGAGAACAAGTGGTCCTGGGTTAGAATCTTGTTTACAAACAGATGGCCTAGGGAGGAGACTAGTAAAGAGGAGGGAGAAAAAAATCTCTCTGTGGGTGCGTCTACATGAGATACTAACTGCACAGTAGCCTAATAACAGTGCGCAGTAGCGACTCACAACACTGACAGTGCTAATATGCTACTGCACAGTATTATTAGGCTACTGCACAGCAGCGTCACTAAAAAGGTGTTTGCCGGCACCACCGTGCAGTAATTTTGATTACTGTACATTTATTTAGTACTTGATTATAGAAGCATTAAAGTAACTGCTCAGTAACCATGGCACATTAATGAATGTGTAGATGTACCATGTGACTTCCAAGTAGACCATTTGGGGAGCAGATCCTGCAGGGGATCCTGTCTCAGGCTAAAGGATGTGATTTGTATGTTGAACTTAGGCTAAACTGTTTTATTTGGAGGTATATAAGTCAGTCCATAAAGAAAAACAAATTGTATGGCTGCTGAGTGATTTTGAAGGTACTGATGCTCATTATTGACCCCAAGATGAACATGGGCCGACAATGCGAGGTCACGGTTGGCAGGGCTAACTGTACCTTGTCGTGCATCCACAGGTGCATCTCAAGTAGAGCCAGGGAGGTGATCCTCCCCCTCTATGTGACACTGGTCAGGCCACAGCTGGAGTATTGCATCCAGTTCTGAGCGCCCCATTTCAGGAGGGATGTGGACAACATTGCGAGGGTCCAGAGGAGGGCCACCCGCATGATCCGGGGACTACAGGGCAGACCCTACAGTGAAAGACTGCGGGACCTGAACCTGTTCAGCCTTCACAAGAGAAGGCTGAGGGGGGACCTGGTGACCTTCTATAAACTCACTAGGGGGGACCAGAAGGGTTTAGGGGAGACGCTGTTTCCCCTAGCGCCCCCTGGCATGACAAGGAACAGTGGACACAAGTTATTAGAGAGTAGATTTAGATTAGACATCCACAAGAACTACTTCACAGTTAGGGCAGCTAGGAGCTGGAACCAACTTCCAAGGGAAGTGGTGCTGGCTCCTACCCTGGGGATCTTTAAGAAGAGGTTTGATGCCTACCTGGCTGGACTCATTTGACTCCAGTCTTTTTCTCCCACCCAGGCGGGGGGTCGGACTTGAAGATCTACAAGGTCCCTTCCGACCCTACTTCTATGATTCTATGATAACCTAGCCCACTGATATATAGGGATTAATGCTTGTGTTTGGAGCTAAACCGGGGCAGGCAATTATTTTAGGCAGAGGGCCACTTAACCCAGTTTTTGTAGGCTGTTGAGGGCCACATGGGTAGCCCCGCCCCTTGGCAGGTGCCGAGTCCCCTGGTTACCATCTTGGGACCAATGTCTCAATGTCTTGGGACCAATGTCCCAGGGCTAGCACTGGTGGGGCCCAAAGGAAGGCACAGGCTGGCAGGGGTCTGTGGAGCCAGTCTGGGTTGCACTAGCAGAAAGAGTGGGGAGCTGGCCCAGCTCCATAGAGTCACTGTTGGCTGGGACCCCACTCTCCTGCCATCCTGCTCTGGGCCCTGCCAGCACTGGCCCCAGGACACTGGTGTGGGCCCCGTGCTCCCACTGGCTCCCGCACCTGTTCACTCCCAATGCTTGCCAGCCCTGCGGTACAGGCAGGGGGCAGTGCACAGCCCCGACCCCCTGCTCGCTGGCAAGGAAGGAGCTGGTTCTGAGTGCGGGGAAAAGTGGCACCTCACTGGCCCCATGGCTGGCATTCCCTGCTGCAGCCACTCTCAGCCCATGTGGGGCTGTCCTGAGTAGGCACAGGCAACTCCACGCAGGCTGCGGCACTGCCCCACGCAGCATGGGGCACTGGCCATGCAACAAGCAAGGGGCTACTTTTCCCGCACTCAACACCAGCTTGTAACCCACCCCACTGCCAGCCTGGGCCCCACACCAGCTCTGGGCTCACCTGTTGGAGCTGTCTGGTGGCGGCGGCAGCTGCGGCCGCCCCACTTCCTGCGTTGGGCAGTGTTTGCTGCTGCTGCCCAGCTGGAGCTCGCACACGGGGCAGCCCAGAGGTGACAGTAGCAAACACTACTTGGGCAGCCCCAACGGGTGAGCCCGGAGCCAGCATGGGGCCCAGGCTGGCAGTGGCGGCAGGTTACAAGTGGGAAGGGCTGCTTTCCTCCATGCCAGGAAGGACCAGGGAAGGAGCCCGGGGAAAAACTGAGTGCAGGTGGCGAGGAAAGCAGCCCCTTGCCCACCCTGTGGTCAGCGCTCCCTGCTGCAGCCGCTCACAGCCCGCAGGGGCTGTCCTAAGCAGGCACAGGCAGCCCCATGTGGGCTGCTAGTGGCACTGGGCATGGGGCGGGCGAGGGGCCGCTTTTCCCCGTACTCGGCTTTTTACTGAGCCACTTTTCCCTGTGTTCCTCTCCTGCCCTCCCCTGCCCCTTACTTGAGGTTCCCGTGCTGGGTCAGCCACATGGTCCCAGGCCAGAAGCCCCTGCTGGGTCTTCTGGGTGGAGGGGGGCAGGGCCAGGTAGGCCCTGCTGTTATGGGAGCCCACCAAGTTTCCCTGGGTCCTACTGCCCCTGGCTCCAGGCATTTTTGACAGGAATGAAGGGCAGATAAGTATTTATTTTCTAAATTTTTTAGAGTCCTTGCAGACCAGATGGAATGGCCTTACGGGCCAGATTCGGCCCACGGGCTGTATTTTGCCCACCCTTGAGCTAAACAAACCAGAGTACAACATATATTTATAGGTAACTGAAGATTTACTAATGCCCTCCACAGCCTGGATCCCAAATGTGTAAGAAGTGTATTGGACATGAATCTGTATCAAACACAATGTGCTCTTAAATATTATCATCATTTATGTCAGTTAATAGACAATTGATATATTTCAGCATTTTATTTTTCCAAGCTATAGTTTAGTCTGTATGTTTTATCTGTAACTTGGAAATATATATTACCATCTTTAAACCCACCTTAATAAAACTGCTTAATTCAAGATAATACATTTAGTGTTGAAGCCTGCAAACCTGGACAATAATCTTTGCCTGTTCAAGCTACCCCACTGAAAACAATGTGACTATGTCACATGATATAAAACTAAGCTAATATTACAATATTAATATTATTAAGCTAATATTATAATGAAGTCCCAAAAACCTATGATATTGGATCAACAGTAATAAGGTAGCTAAAAATAGTGATGTTATATCTCCTGGTTTTGATGCTTCAGAATTAGTGGTATCATATTTGTTTCTCCACTGCTGTGATGTAAGTTTCTAGCCATTTTTAGTTGAGATCTTTCTTCAGTTTATAGCTTCCAGCAAATGGAACTTTAAGAAAAATACCAAACCTCCCAAGACTTCTGATAAAATCAGGACAGTTGGCAAGCCCTTCTTCTGCATTTGGCTTTTAATGTAAAACATGGCTCCAGAGATACAAAAGATGAATGCTGTTCCAAGAAGTAACTTGTGCAAAGGCAACAACTCTTGTACATAAGGGGATTTATGGAAGGCCAGGAAGGAGGTGCTTGTTAGGTGAGCAGAGGTGAAGATGTTCTAGCAAACACCCTTTAGTGACCCCAAAATCCAGAAAGTAGACAGTCGGTTTTTCAAGCAAACTTAACGTGCATTGACTGTTTGCATAAACAAGAACTTTTTCTCATCACGAAAGATGGAAAATTTTAATGCTTTCCACCATAACATTTAACGGTGGTAGTGGACCAGAAAGAATGTTTTTTTAAAAAAGTAAGTGCGTTTGGATTTGATGGTGCTGAACTCTAGGAAGAATGCATATTTATCCATGGATTCTTCAGTGTATTTTTTTTTATGAAGAGCGCACTAAATGGAAAAGTAAGTTTCACATTGAAGTACATTGCTTCTATCAAAGTACAATGCAAGGTAGTAATGGAAACTTACTTTAAAAGAATAATGGCTAGAAGGAAATAGTTTAAAATTATTGAGGCACTGCAAAATAAAACAGGGGTCACTGATGAAAATAGGGTTTACTGGCAATTGACCTTTATTCCTATTGGAGTTTACATAGGTCAAAATAGACCAAATAAAAATGTATAGTTTATTTAAGTAGTTCCATATTTTAAAATAGCCCATATGGGTCCTTTTAAGGTACTTTGAGTGTATGCCTTCCATAACAGGACCATGAACCTTTTGAAAGTTTAAGAAACGTCATCTTTGTATTAGAGCAGGGAATTATGCAATTTGAGCTTGAATTATGCCCCTCGTTTAATGGTGCAATAATTTTAATATTTTCTGGCATACTGAGTGTGCAAAGGTAGCTGTATTTATTGATAGTGTTGACCTATGATGTCACAGTTAACTTGTGCTGCTTTTTTTTAGCATTGCTGTAAATGGACAGCTGGATATGTACCTTTTTTGTTTACCTATGTGATATACTAATAGTGCTTCAGAGACAGACATACGAGTCATTTAATTCAGAGAATATCATTCACACCATTCATATAAGCCTATGTCTCAAAGCTAAAATGCAAGGATCCTCTATTTTTTGGCTGTCCCTATATGGTGCAGTGAAGTGTTCTGCAGGCACCCCAAGCTGCTTTGTATACTGGAAGTAGTAAGACATCCTGCTTCGAGGAACATTTTAGCATGGGTGGAACATCGTGCTAATGCAGTTGTAGCATTTTTAGTATGTGGTGGCCATGTCATACACTACACTTAGGATGTATTAACTGCACTTAAAATGTGAGCTTCTATGTGTTCAAGCAGTAAAGCATACACTAAGTGAGATTGTATCATAGCAGAGTTGTGACATTTCATGGGAGAAGTATCTCCAGATTGTATTATGTAACCTGTGTTCAGCTATTGTTGAACTGCTCCATAGAGATAAGATAACGTTAGCACAACTTTGCAGTGCAGGGGCTGGAACCAACAGTCTGCTGATTGTTGGTCCCAGCTGCCTCACTGCACAGGAGTCTTGAACTGGTTCTGGCATTGCACAAGTCTTCAGCTGGCTCTGGTGTGATATAGTTGATTGGTGGTTACAGCCCCTATTTTGCACTAGAGCTGGTTCAAGACTGCTGTGCGGAGTCAGGACTGGGACCAGCAATCAGATGATTAATCATTGGTTCCGGTCCTGGCACTGCACCAGAGCCAGTTCAAGATTGCCAGTGGCAAAGATGTGGTTTGCCCCATGGATCCAGCAGTTGGTGCAGATCCAGCAGTAGGGGCAGCACCATCTCCAAGGCTTAGCTCCTTGTGCTAACTTCTGCCTGTCACCAGTGGCAGAGACCCAGCTGGTACTCCTGGGCTCAGCACTGCTGTACACATGGTGGAGAGGGTGTGAGCTATAGTCATAGAGATTGCATATCCTCACGGGCTGTGGGCAGTGCACTGGGATGGGTGAAGGTGGTGCAGGACCACCATTCATGGTATATGTGACCCAGTTCAGGTGTGCAGGGTTGGGGAGATGGCTCAGGGCCTGATCCTGGTGCCCAGGGCTCCTTCCAGTCCACCAGCTGGCCCTGCACCATTCATCCAGCCTAAAAGGTAGAACACCACTGGTGTATGACAGGGACCTGAGATGAAATGGATATCTTTGCATGATATTTCATGTTGCATAGGCTTATCCCTACTATAATCTGTGTAAGAACCAGCCACACAGGCAGTCTCTGTATCATGATAGCAATTTCATTGGAAGGTTTCATCTCTGAATACTTTAGCCTTCTAATTAAGAAGGACATGAAGGCTAGAACATTACCTGATGCAAAGTAATAATCAGACTTTAAAGGTTAAACAATTTTTCTATTACTTCCATAGGTTTCCTGAAAAGTCTGTGTGTGTTAGCTTTTTGATCCCTATGTGGGTAACAACTTTCATTACCTCATCTCATACTCGCAGACAGGAAGCTTTCCAGAATGGTGACTTACATGCACACACCAAAAATAAGCATTTACATGGTCACAGTTGAACTTCTGTAGATTAGATAATATTTTATATTTTGTTTGGGTGGTTCAGTGTAGATCTTAGCTTAACCACTGCACCATGGACCAGATCAAGTCCACAGAATCATGGTATCTTGTGCACCATGCTCTGCACAGGTCCAAAAATTTGGAGGCATGGGAACAGTGGCAGCATTAATTGCCACTCCCCTGCTGCCATATTTCTGGATCCAGGGGGCTGGTTAGTGTGGCCTTGTGTGGTAGATCAGGCACAGGGCTGAGGTAGTGCAAAGCCATGCCAAAAGGTTGGGCACCACTGCTTAACTTCTAAATGTCAGAAGGCATCACAATAATCATGGATGAAATACCTTGTTAGAGCCTATAATCCTATTTGGATGAGCCTCTCACTTGCTTAAAATTATCTCTGCTAAAAAAAAAAAAGAGGAGTTTAACAATGCCTGAATGGTGCAGCTACAGGTATTTTATCTTCATTATTGTAAGATCGCCCATTTTGATCCCTATAAAACATAATTTACTTCAAGGACTTGCCAGCCTGTAACCTTTTGTTCTACTTTCACTTCAACCCACTGAGCTGCTTTCTATTTTTATGTGGAGACAATGTTTAAAAAAAAAATGAGTGCAGTATGAAGATCTTGCTGCAGCTCTCTGTATATAATCCGTTGTTAGTTTATACATGCAGTTTTGTTGCTCAGAGATAAGCAGTGTTGGAATGGCTATTCATTGTGTTTGCACACAATTCTGAGAAAGACCAGGTATGTATATGCAGCTGTGTATATCTTTACACACTGGGCACATCTACACATTCATTAATGCACAGTAGTTGCTGTGCATTTAATTTAGTACTTCCTTAATGTACTGAAGTACTTCACTTCTTAATAAAGTACTAAACTAAATGTGCAGTAACTACAGTTACTGTGCAGTAGCACCAGCACACCTTTTTGTGATGATTACTGCACAGTAGGCTAATAACAACACTGCACAGTAGTTTATTAGCACAGTTTTTGACTGGCTCACTACTCCCTCCCCTTGCCCTTGACACTGCTGATGGCTCCTGCGGGCAGTCAGTAATCACTGCTAGCCATTGCCAACACTGCTGGCAGCATCTGCAGGTGGTTGCCAATCTCTGGTCAGTGTTTGCCACCTCTTCCCCCCCACTGCTGACAGTGCTGGTGGTGTCTGCAGGAGCTCCCTGCTTACCATGCTCCCACTGCCACCGCTGCACTGCTGCTGCCACCGCTGTGCTCCCCCAGCCACTGCAGGCACACGTCGTTCATGATTAGGCTACCACACAGTAAGCATCTTGTGTAGATTTACCCACAGTGTATCTCCGAAGATTAAAAGCAGAGTGGCATAAATGCCTGTAGGAGATTTTGGGGGTCTACCCTTTCTCACAGATGACTTGTGTGAAGGAAGAGAGATTAGATATGAAATATTTGTTTTTTTAAATGAATCATCCATCTTTTCTAGCTGATTTGTAGTTCCTTTGGGAACTACAACTGTTCAAGATTCAGAATTTGAGCTGTTTTTATTGCATATGTAGCTGACACATATATGATTTATGATTGGTATAGCACAAATTTTATACTCAAATTTCCAGAGAAAAATCTTGGAACTGAAAAGTTTATTTCAATAAATCTTATAAAACAGTAGCTTGACATTCATCCCTTTATGGAACGCTCATGTCAGCAAACCTATTTGATTGGAATATATTTGCTGAGAGTGAACACAGAGCACATGAACACAGCTGAAGCACACCAGATTAAAAAAAAAATTACTACTTATATAACTATTTTTCAAAACTGCCCTGACCCAGTTAAGAATATCATTGCATCTATAAGGGAACCCTATACTTCCTTACCATATGTTGCCATGCTAGAAAAAAAATACAGATCTAGGGTCCTGGACCTGTGTTTGGCATTTTAAAGCAATAGAAGGTTGAAAAAGAACATGAATGTATGTTATTCCTAGGCCTTTCATGCCACGTTTTTTGCCCTTTCTTACACTGCAGTGGCATGACTGCTTGCACGAGTGGGTTTTCTGGATGCTTTAAAAGTCTTTCTGGTGGATTAAAGTCAAACTTCTCAGACATAGTTTAGTTTGGCTCGCTGCAAATTGAAGCGTCGTGTCCATGGCTTTGTTGTGTGCAAACACAAAGGCACTCAAAGACATGTAATGAACCTCTTTGTCCGTCATATGGCACTGTGACTTTTTTGTAGTTTACCCCTTTGAATTGCTTCCACTTTCAAATTACTTCTGCTTCTTTTTTTTTCTTTGCCATTTGCCGGCTCTGTGCTCCCACAGCTGCGTGGTAGGGCACAGGGTGGGGGCCCTGCATCAGGAGAGCAGCACTGGACCATTCCACTCTCTAGTGGTGCCAGCCAGGGAATGGTCTTAATTAATTTGAAAATGAAATGCATGCAAACACTGGTGTGGCGCTCCAAAGCTTAATTCATTCAAAAACCTAGTGCATGCAAACACTGATGTGACGCTCCAAAATAAACAAATTTAAATTGTATAAACCTATTTAATAAGGATTAAACCTCATGGTGTGTACAGGTGCCCCCTTTCACTAAGTTCTTTTCTACATCTCAAATAGATATGGTATGACCCATAAAGTTTGGATCTTGATCTTATAGCAATGTGGTTCAGACTTCTTAAGTCTGGTCCCCTTTTGAGGATTGTAAGCTGTTAAACCTGTTACAAGAAAGGCCATGCATGAGGTCTAGATTATGAACAGGATTTGAATATCTGTCCTGTTTAGGTCTAAAGTTTATCTTTAGTTCATTGTATTGATTTCATTAAGCATTTCCTGCAGCACCTGCATTTTTCATTTATTAATAGACTGTAAGTCTGTATTGTTTTTACACTAAAAAAAAGTACCAGATTTTTGCAGTGGTTGGTTAAGAGTATCCATGCTATCTTTCACACTATGGCTCATGTAATTTTTATTTCAAGATGGACGTATTAATTTCTCCATAATTTGAATTGGCTCAGTGTTCAGTTTTTCCAGAACAAACTATTTCAAATAGAGCTGCTTAAATATATTTTGAAGTTTTGTCTTTTAGAACTTTATTTAACATTTTACTAGTTAGTCATTTAAAATATATATCCCATAATATGAATATGTGCATCTAAAATAATCTAATATACAGGAGTGAAACCTGCTGTGTTAGTTGTCCTGTAGCATTTCTTAAAATTCCTCTCAGATAAGAGCTAGCGATATGAATCATAGAATCCAAATATAAGGAATATGTACTCTCCATTATTGCAGTTGTTCAAGCATAGACAGAATTTGTAATAAGTTTAAACGAAGACAGGAAAAATGTGTGATTAAGTAAAATTTTCCAAGTTGATCAAATGAAGCCACATATGCTGTTACAGTAATAAAAGACAGATGATCTCTAAAAAGATGTTTTTAGAAATGCCCTTTTTTCTGAAGTGCTCTTTCTAATCTAATTTTCTTTGCTGCATTTTAGAAGTCATTGGGGAGACTCAGATACCTAAAACAGCTAGTAGACTCATAAAAGCTTCACTTGCCATGGGAATCAAAGATTATGATGACAAAAGGTTGTGACAAGTGTTTGCTCAATTTTGAAAACATAGTGGTTGACATTTTGAATTCATCCTGCACTGTCATTGCATATCACTCTTTAAAATAAACTAAAATGTGGCTGGTCTCTGCAGCAAAGAGTTAACAATCTAGTGCTGTAATTAAATCTGAGAACCTTTTGCACTTGAAGAACCACTCTAAGTGCTCCACTGCTTGAAATACTGTTGTCTCTTACAGGGTTCAGGGTAGGGTTAGTATTTAAAATGTGGGTAACATGAAGTGCATTGCCTAGTTACAATATTCCAACTTTTGTTGTTGTGGTTTGAAGGATGACAGTATCTGTCCATAGTACACAGGCTCTCTTTTGTACACATACAGTGATCAACCTATGGTTATCATCGTCTCCAAAATGGTGTGAATTGCTTGACATGTACTGAAGCTAGTACAGGATGTGCCGTTATTTGGGTAGGTGGGTCACTTAAGGAGTTTTGGTCAGTTGTTGTAGGCTGGGTCAGCATCCTTTCCTCCGCCCTCTGCACCCACTGGCCTGCAACAGCTCATGAAACTCCATAAGTGGTAGATTACTAGACCTAGGAGTGGATTGTGGGTCTGCCCCAGGCCTGGCCCCACACTGTCACCACCCAGTGATTCTGGTCCTGGACCTGGCCACAGCCCACCCCCCCTCCCCCGGGGTCTCCATGGAGACTGGCTTGGGACCCACACAGGCAGCAGGTGCTCAGTCGGGTGGATGGGATGAGCCTGTGGGCAGGCAGGGAGTAGCATCTGGGAGCAGGGTGAGGCAGGGGCCAGGATCATGGAGCAGTGACAGTGCAGGACTGAAAGACAGAGCAGAGCTGCTGTCCACTCCCCGCATGAAACTGGCACTCATTGCAGGGATATGCAGGCAGCAGATCACGGCTCCACTCTCATCCCCGTTCCCCAACCCTGTGCTGTCACCACCCTGCAATCCTGGCCCTGGCCTCACCTGTCCCACTCCTGGATGCTGCTCCCTGCCTGCTTGTGGCCCAATTCCATCTGTCCAGCCCAGTGTGCCTTGCCCGTGAGGATCCTGGCTAGTTTCCTTGGAGACCTGCACACCCACTCCATCTGGTTCCCCAGCAGTGGGTGTGGGGAAGATGGGCAGGGATGGCTAGGCAGTGGGGCCAGTTCTGGCAGTGGTGGTGGCACTAGTGGCTGCAGACAGAAGGAGCTGGGGCTGCTGGGGAACAGAGTCCAGCTGCTGTGCCAGGTACGGCAGAACCAGCTGCATGCACCATGGCCTGGGCTGCCCCCTGTGCCTCAGCCAGGCAGGGCTAAAGGACCCACAATGGGCCAAATAAAATCCCTTGGTGAGCCAGCTTATGCCCATGGGCTGTATTTTGCCCACCCCTGAGCTAGTACATGGCATCTGCTGTTGTGTTGAGGGAAACAAAAATAATCTTCAGACACAAATCCTGTCAACAGAGAGATAAACCAACTGTTCATATTGCAAATGGGTTATGCTGCACATGTGCAGCAGCTGAAAGAATTTCTGGTTTGTCATCTTTTCCTTATGAATTGGGCCGTTCCAAAGGAATAAGCTGTACACATTGCAATTCACCTATACCCACCCGCTGAGAATTCACATCCAGCCCTTAGCAGAAATTTGAAGGGTGAAGGAAAGGAGGCCTTTGTGATATCTGTCTCTTTCACAGTTGTGAAGTTCTGAGGGGTATGTGTATATATGTGTGTGTTTAATTTTGGAGTTGTCGGGCCTGATGGGATGAAGATAGAAAAGAGACACCAATTTTCCTTGCATTCTTGTTACGTGAGCCTCCATATAAATTAAACTGACAAGATCTGTGATTTTTTTCCCCTGTCCTTCCCCTGTAGCAACTACATTCTGACCATTTCTGGGCATGTAAATAATCCTCATTATATTAAAGTGTACAGGAGGGAGAGAGCATCCTTTACACTCATAGTAGTATGCCAAAGTGCCATATGAAATGGAAACCTAGATGATATCAGCA
Source organism: Crocodylus siamensis (assembly GCF_052110815.1). Lineage (NCBI taxonomy): Eukaryota > Metazoa > Chordata > Crocodylia > Crocodylidae > Crocodylus > Crocodylus siamensis. The sequence continues at coordinate 167,733,483 of NC_143397.1, read as the reverse complement.
ATTGGGTAAGTGATCCTAAAGGACAAAAACTAAGAAACAAAAAATCTTCTTTTTCATTTTAAAAACACCACATCCTTTGTTAACCCAGTTAAGGTCACTTGGTAGTACCATATGCCAATCCAGACTGCTGAGTTCAATAAAACTTAAACTAACTAGTCTGAAGAAGTCCGAGAGGGGATTTAATAGCAGCCGTCAACTACATAATAGGTGATTCCAAAGAGGATGGAGCTAGACTGTTCTCTGTGGTGGCAGAACAAGGACTATGGTCTCAAGTTGCAGCAAGGGAAGTTTAGGTTAGATATTAGGGAAAACTCTCTCACTAGGAGGATAGTAAAGCACTGGAACAGGTTACCCGGGGAGGTTGTGGAATCTCTATCCTTGGAGGTTTTTAAGACCCAGCTAAACAAAGCCCTGGCTGGGATGACATAGTTAGGGATGGTCCTGCTTTGAGCAAGGGGTTGGACTAGATGACCTCCTGAGGTCCCTTCCAGCCCCAATTTTCTATTATAATGTAACATAGTGTGAAGGTGCATCCCCATGCATCCTTAACTCTTTTCTTGGGATTGTTGGCAGTATGAGGTCTGAGATAAGTGTGTTCTGTTGGTTTAATTCTGGAAGGATGAAAGTCTGATGCTAGATGGCATCCTGTACCTAAGGATAAAGGACAGTGCAATGCGGTAGACATGGTCTTACTGTGGAACAGACAAAGTTTGGCAATAGGGCAAGCATACACAGCACCTGTTCAATACAGTTCACAGGCAGAGTGTGAATAGGTGTGTTATAGTTATTTTGTGTCACCACTCAAGGAATTAAGTTTGTGTGGAAGTTCTTCTTAACTCATTGTTTCTTGATTTTCAGAAGCTTGAGTGTTTCTGAAACTGACATCCCAAAGAACAAAAGGTGCATCATAGGTCAATCCGAAGTCTGTGTTAATAAAGGTTTGTATCACCAGGTATAACATAGCCAGATAAAGGAGGGTTTACCACAACACTTGATTATCAGCTTTACTCATTATTATGCAACTTTTAAATGTATAGTTTGAAAGGAGAGGTAGTAAGCTTTAGTGGGGGATATGGAGTATTAAACAAGGTTACTTAAGGTTACTTAAGGTAGAAGTCCATATAGTAAATGGATAATGATGTTTCAGACAGAATGTTAAGGACATGACATCAAATTCTCTCTCATTCAAAGTTACAGCTGTCATTGATTTCATTTCTGAGACCAGAACTTGTGCCACTATGGTTGATTTAAGCTGACAGATCAGGGGTGTGGATCCAAAATAGCCACTAAGGCTGCTTGCAGACATTTAAAAAATGACACTTTAAACTCCATGTGATTCTGCGCCAAGCCCAGCACATGCCCAGAAGAGGCAGCACATTAGTTGGACCCAGCTAGCCTGACATTTGTATAGGTCAGGTGCTTTAGTGGGGCTTTGTTGGCGCTTTTATCTGATAGGTGATTGAATCAGCTTTAGGTAAAAGCGCCAAAAGCCCTGCTTGAAGTGCCCGATCTATACAGATGCTGCAGAGCCAGGTCAAAGTAATGCACTGCTTCTTCCAGTAAAGCACATCTTTTTTCTTTTTTTTTTTTTTAACATCTGCAAGCAGCTTCCAGATAGCTTTTCAAATAAACCTGCTCAGTTTCAAGCACTAAATTTATGTTGAGAAATACTCGAGGTTGCTATTACTTGACAGTCATTACCCAGATGTTATAGCATCTGAAATTACAGTGATAAAGATTTCAAAACTAACAAATTTAAGTGTCTTAGAATGCCTGTAAGTCCACACACATCATAATCTTCAACTGGGAGTTAGGAAACAGCTTTATTGGTTGAGGTGTCCCCTGCAGCAGGCTGCAAGAAACCCAAACTCCTTTCTCTGAAGCTGTTGGTAATTTCTGCTGCTGGTAACTGGATGATAAATTAGAAGGGCCACAGGCCTCCAATATGGCTATTCCTGTTGTCCCATCCTGTTGTCTTACTATTTTGCTAAAATAGGGTATAAGCAATCAAGAATAGTTTGCAGTTCTGGGATGGATTAATTCATTTGAGGGAAAGTAGTTGACAGAAACAAGAAAAATCCCTTCCCAGTCTACTTTTATTTGCGATTAGCTTCAGCTGACACCTAAGTAAGATTTACCTTTAATTTTTTTTAAATTTGTGTCACATGGCTGTTCTGTATGTTTTGGGAGGGGGCTCCCATTTGACGCTACCATAAATGACACAGCCATTTATTTCACATCTATAGTTTCGGTTTTCTTTTTAGTCTAATTTATTCCAGGTTTATTTGGTATTTGTGATGTGCTTGTCACCTCACATTGTTCTGTTTGGTGGGCATGATGTTCTATGTTTATATTTGCCCATAACTGAAGTTTTTTCATTATTTATGAGGTTTATATGCTGCCTTTTCCAACAAAAGCTCAGGGCAGCTTACAGACGAGAGCAATTTATAAAACAAGTGAACAAAAGAACAACACAGGAGAAATAAAATTCTAAAATATAGAAACAATCGCAAATATATTTAAGGTCATCACCTGAAAAACTGTTCAGTAAAAAGGGAAATGTCATAATAAATAGCTAATTCTCACAGAGGAATAAGAAAGATGGGGTTGCTCTTTAGCAACAGTCTGCCGAAATGCCCTTTCTTACTTTTCCCTTTGTTCTATATTTGACCATCTTACTGTTCAGAAGATCAGTTTATGAGAAGCCTGTAGACATGCCATGAGCTGGTTGTTAGGAATTTTCAATTAAATCATGTGATTGTATAGCACATTGAAAAGAGCAAAATGGGCTGGCATCCTTCCATGTTCTTCTGTTACAGTGGTGTAGGTTAGTCCGTATGGGTGCCTATACATGTGCTCTGGAGTGCGGGGGCGCGTATTTTAATTTAGAGTGGCTTCTGAGAGCTCCCATGGTCAAAAGCCAGGCCAAGCCGGCCGCCCCTGTCATGTGCATGCTGTTTATGTCAAGACTTCATCTACACATCAGGGGGAAAAATGTTTCTTTCATCTTACATACAGTATATGTGATGTCATTATATGTCATGAAAGAGAGGGTCATATTTCTCTTCTAAATAATATACTGGAATTACATTTTCTTCCTCTTTATCATTAGTACTGTCTTGGACAGCTGGGCTAGTTATATGTCACTGAAAATATTATCAGAAACTCTTAAGAAAATCTAATTGGACTAATTTATTGATGATTACTATAATTAAAAAAAAATTAAACCTATTTCAAGTGCTTAAAATATTGTCTGTTCCTGCTGGTTGTTCATAATGGTTTTGATATGCACCCAGTATACATTGTAAGTGAAAAATCTTTAACCTAGAGAAATTAAATGACATTTGTCATCATTCCTGGGCTAGCTTTGCTGCTGCCTCTTCTAAAGGTATCACTAAGGGCATTTTCAAGTCTTGAGCCCCCCTGCTCCTGGGGTGGAATTTAACCACTCACCCAAGCATAGACCAGGATCTTGGTTTTAGCCCTCTAGATTTAACAGCATGGAAGATGGATTCTGCAAGCATTATGGAGCCTGTGAGAGAACACAGTGCCAGAGTCCTGCATACATATTCCCTTACCTAAGCTTTAACTTGTATCTAGAGCTCAGGCAGGTCCAGCTGATTTCCCCATTTCTAAGTTACATCTTAAAAACTAACTCCTTCAAAAAGGCATAAGCTTTTGTAAGCTAAAGCCTACTTAGTCATGTTCTGATGAAGTAGGCAGAAGGCAGGGCAGGATAGGTGCTGCCACCCAGAGCCAGCCTTAGGTATGGGTGACTACCCAGGGCACTGTGATCAGGTGCGTGCCACATATACACATGCACACACACTCAATCTGGACAGCACCCCGGGGTGGGGACCCACCATGGCGGGTAGGGGCAGAAGAGTGGCTAGCCCAGGTGGGAACCTGGATGGGGGTATACCCTGCTCTGCTCTCTGGCACGGGTTCAGGCCAAACCTTCCCCTCCCAGGGCAGCTCCACCACCATACCCAGGGCTCCATGAGATGTCACAGTTGGAGGTCCCCTGGGCTCCTCCTGCTGTACCCCGAGGGCAGACACCTCCACAGATCCCACTGCCATCCCCCAGCCTCAAAGGGAGGAGCTAGGGCAGAGCAGCAGGGGTAGAGTGGGGCAGGGGTAGCCCTAGAAGTGGCTGGGTGCCCAGTGCCTGATGCGGAGCAGTGGCATTGAGGCGCTGCCTGGCAGAGAGAAACCCAACCTGCTGCAGGGGCACCAACCTCTGTTTGCAGCTCTTCTGGTGAGTGTTAGCCTGGGAGGCAGCACTGGGGGATAAATACCTTCAGATCACCACCTGCTGGGGGCTGCAGGGTTTGCCTAGCCTGGTGGAGAGGGGTGTCCAGGGCACAGTACAGCCCTGCAGTCCCCACCCTTGCCTGTCTTCAGCCTCTGGGCAGGGAGGAGGGAGTCCTAACCCAAGAGCTGGTGCACAGGCCTCCCCTGCACCTCCTGTTCACTCTGCTAGGTTCTGCTGTAGTCTCTTCTCTGTCCTTCTTATACTGTGCTCTCTGCATGTCCTTTCACAGCATCTGATAATGGGAGCTTCAGCTCAGGAAAGCTTGTGATCTGTTTCCCTCCATCTCTATTTCTGTCTATCTGTTACTCTATCTATATCTACATCTATCTATCTATCATATCTATATCTCTCTGTGACTCTGTCTGTGTCTCTCTCTAGTATATGTATCAATAACCATATTGCTCTTATCACTCTATCACATCTATTTGTTGATCCTTCTGTCTGTCACTCTATCATGTCTGTCGCTCTGTGTATTTCTCTGTTGCTCTACACGTACATACTCACGTGCACATATACACAAATACACTCACAGCTGTGCTTTCTCCCTGCCTGGCCCCACCCTGCCCTGGCTGATCTCCACCCTAGGCAGGAAGAGCCATGCCCACCCCAGCCCACTCCCTGGCTCCAGCTGCAGCTCAGGAGGAGCTAAACTGGGCAGTGTAGGCAGCTCTGCCCCCCCACCAGCCTGTACCCCACACCCCTGCCTGCCTCCCTCTGTCTGCAGCAGCACTGCCAACTTCCAGAGGATGCCAAAATATAAGTTAATCCAGGGTGCCATTTTCCCTAAGGCCAGCTCTGCCACCCTGCCCTGCCTTATGCCATTTCTGAGTTGGGAGGAAAGCCTACATAGCACCCAGCACACTTCCTTCTGTGAACCTTTCCAGAGTATCAGCTCTTTTTTTTAGCTCATTCAACAACACCCTCCCCTCTTCTGCAAGCCCATTCTTTTAACAGATTGGCACTTTTTTGATTTTCCTCTTTTCAGCCTGGACAAAACAGTCTTATCGTATTTTAGTTGAGGAGTCCTCTTCACAGCTATAAATTGTGGCATAGTATTTGAGATGCTCTTTATCTAGGCCATTGTTTTATCTTTCATGACCTGGTCTTTGACAACCACTTTGATTTAACTTTTCATGCAAACAGGGAGCACTGCCCAGGATATAAAACTGCACATAATAGTAGTAAGGACAATTTCCCACTTTGTCAGAGCAGAGCACTTTTGCCTCTATCTGCCTTAATGCAGATGCATCAGCATTGGCTTATGTCAGCTTGCACTTACTAACTTCACGAGTTTGCTCTGCCTCAAGGGAATAGAAGAAAGCTAACATGAGGTGTTCTGTTAGTGCTTAGGTGTATTAGACAGCAGTTACTAAATTAACTGTAGCTCTTCACATTTTTCCTATTATTGTTTGTGCACGTCTTACCTAACATAAGACATATTTATTTGTAATAATATTCTTTTTTTTGTTTAATTAAATCTAAATGCATATATTGTACACAGGAGTTAGCCCAGGTTAATAAGGGCATTTTATCTTTTCTAAAATAGAATGCATATAATTACCCAATAATTAAGCATGGCAAATATTAACCCTTCCTCTTTAGGGCAAAGGTCAGCAATATATGGCTTAGTCTACAAAGGCCACATCTAGACGAGCAGGGTCACGCACTTGCTGTGTGGCACAAACAGTAGCGGCCTCAAGTTGTGCTGCAGTGCATGCCCTGGCATGTGCCCTTTGTTGCTGGCTGTGCCCAGCTCCTCATGGCTCTTGGCTGGGCTCCACATGGTGTGAGGGGGCTGGCTGGGGCACAGGGTGCCTCAGTGCAGGGATAGCTAGCAGGCAGCCTCTGCACTGAGGCACCCTGTGGCCCAGCCAGCCAGGGAACAGAACCTGGAGATGGGTGGCACATGGAGCAGTCCACGGCTGCCTGCTCCCCTGTCTCCATGCACTGCAGAGCCCCCATGCTGAGGCACACTGCACCCCAGCCAGCTGCAGAATGGCTGGATGTGGTGCAGTGTGCCTCAAGACAGGGGAGCAGGCAGCCCTGGGCTGGTGCATCCCTGTTTCTGCATCCCTCAGCTGCAGAGCCCCCATGCTGAGAGACGTGGAGACAGGGGAGCCCCTGAGCTGAGGCAGGCTGCCCCCCAGCCAGCTGCAGAGTGGAGTGGCTGGCTGGGGTACAGGCTGCCTCAGTGCAGGGGCTCTCAGCACGTGGAGATGGGGAAGCAGACAGCCCAGTGCTCACCCATCTCCACATTTGTCCTGGCACATGCTATTTTTGTGTGCTTTGCGCCCCTTTTTTGCATGGGAGGGAGTTGTTCCCGATAACAGATTTTGCCCCCACACTACAAATTAGCAGTGCCACACACTGCAATTACCCATTGCTACATTTTTACCAGCTACATATACTTATCAAGCAAAGTGAGGCCCAGAAATATAGTAGTATGGTATAGGTCACAGAAGAAATCATTGTTATAGCTGCTGAGATTAGAACTCACAAGTTTTGATTGCACATAGAGTTCTTGGCTACCTGTGCATCAACGTATTAAGTAGACTTCACTAGAGGAGAAAAAAGAAAACCTTTCCTCCTCAAGAATCTGCATGTGAAGGCTCTAAGTAGTGGTCATGTCGGGATGTATTTTTCTCTATTTGGGTACATGAACCCTAGAGCTCAGGCATGGCCAGTCTGTGGCACAGCTGTTGCGTGTGGCACATGACCCCCAGGCACTCAGAGCACAGATAGAAGTGCAACTCTCTAGTGCAACTCCTGTGCATCACAGAAAGTGCCATGAGTTAGACTGATCCTCCCAACCCAACCAACATTAGGTGTTGGGTCAGGAGGGTGGGGGATCAAGCTCCAGTTTGGAGCAGATCCAGGGAGAGAGGCTGTGTTTGCAGCCTCTTTCCTTAGCCCCACTCCTGATGCTGTAGAATATTTTTCTCCAAAAATCAGGTCTGCTGTTATTGAAACAAGGATCAAATGATGTAGCAACAATATAAGACCTAGAGCAATTTTAATAAATAGTCAACGTTTTGTTGACAGTAATGCACAAGTAGGTTTTCAAAAAAAAAGGAGCCAGCTGGTCTTTTTTGTAAACTCTGCCTTCACGTTCAGTGATTAGGAAAAGATGGTCTTTGATTGTTAAAATTTATTCAGAGCAGCACAGAGGAATTGAGGTTTGATGCTTTTGAGTTTGTGAAATCTGGTTAAAAAGGAAACACTGCTGATAGAGTTTGCTGCTGGACTGGAACCTACAGTGTTTTTTGCTCTGAAGCAGGTTGTAGAATTCTGCATGCATATAAACAGAGGCATACCTTTTCAATACTAGCAACCAAGGCAATGTTGGGGAGGTGCATAAGAGCTGGAAGTAAGCGCCTACTTCTTCGGGTATGGGCTTCTTGATGCCTCTGCACTAACTCCCCCAACACAGCCTGTGATGGCAGTGAGGGCTGCCATTTTATCTTTTTTGAAATGGCTGCAAGTTTTATCATAGGGACTTCATAAACATATTTTTAAGTAGCACTTCAGCACCTACTTGTATGTATGGACCTACCAAATTCATAATTTCATGATTTTTCACAGAAACTGAATTTGGTAGGTCCCTGCAAAAAAGCATGGGGACTGTGAAAAAGCAGGGAAACGGCCAGCAAGTGAGGGGGGGAAGGGGAAGAAGGCAGAGGCAGCTGCAAACAGAAAAGGACAGAGGCCCTGGCATTCTGGAGCATCAGGGGAGAGAAAGGAAGGGGGAGGGGGAAAGCAGAAGCAAATCTGAGGCTGAGACCCTGACATAGGGTCAGTCTGGAAGCCAGCCCAGGGAACCGGGAAAGTGCCTGCAGGTATGCTGCTGCAGCATGCCTGCTTGCTTCTGTCTGAGAGAACAGATATGAGCATGAAGAATGCTTCCAAGACCACCAAATATGTTTCAGAGGTTAACTGTGCAAGACAGTATCCAGCAAGGGCCTTGTATGCAGATGGAGGTAGACTGTTCTGCAACTCCTGTAATCTAACCCTGGATGTGTCCAGGAAAGCCAGCATCGGGTATCACTTGGAGTCTAAGGTGCATATGAAGGGGAAGGCTGCTGCTGAGGCTGAAGGCCAGAGCAAGAAGCAAGCGACCATGTCCTCCCTGTTTAAAGGATCAGAAAAAGCAATTTGGCAATGTGAGAGGCACCAAGGTGAGAGGCTGGTATGGAGGCTTTTGTGGTAGCCAATATCCCACTAGAGAAATTTGATCACCCTAAGTTAAGGGACTACCTGACTCAAAAACATACCCAATACTAGCAGTTTTTCGTGTGCCAACAAGCTTTGCCAGGACTATCTTCCTGCACTTATTGCTTCACATGTACGGTCCACAAAATCTGCCTTGGCAGAGTATCATTCCTTTTCTCTTATGGCTGATGAAGCCACCGACCCTCAGGACAACTACATGCTGCACATTTTATTTGTACTGAGGAGCTGGACCAACTGGGACCTGCCTACACTTCAAACTGAGCCAGTCCACCTCACCTCTGTCAGTTTTTCCACAGTGTCCTAAGCAATCACAAAAGGTAGTTGTCAGCTATGGTATAGACCTTAACAAAATCTTGGCATTCCTGTCTGACAGTGCTGTGTACATTGCATTCTCTGATGTGCTCCAAGGAATGTTGCCTAGTGCTGTTCATGTCACCTGCAATGTGCGCATTCTGTCCTTAGTAAGTGACAGCCAGCATAGGGAGTTCCCTGAGGTGGATAGCCTGGTGTCTTCCTTCAAGAAAGCCTTCAAGCACTTTCTAGGTCATAAGGTTCAGTACAGGGAATCCATTACGAGTCAAAGTGAGGACTTACATGGCACTGTACCACTGCCACCAGAACTTGTGCTCACATGATGAAATTCCTGGTTTAGTGTGGTCCATTACCATGCCAAACACATGCAGTGCTACCAGCAGTTCATGAGTGAGGAGCTGGAAATCACACCCAGCACACAGTGCATGCCCAAGCTTCGTGATTTCTTGGTGCGAGGTAACACTCAAGATCAAGTGATATTTATGGCTGACAATGCCACCTCGTTCATGGAGCTCCTAACTTGGTTTGAAGGCTGTCAGCTTGTGCTCCATCACATGCATAGCAATGTGATAGACTTGATAAGCTAAGTTGAAGATGCCATTTCAAAAACTGTTAGCTGTCAAGCTGCCTTTGTGAAAACCAGTGCAGAAGCAAGCTATTCCAGGCAATAGGTGTGAAGCTGAACCAATACTACAGGTACAACCCGTCACTGCCACCATGGTTCAGACTGGCGACTGCCCCCTTCCTTAGCGCTGCTTGCATTTTGGACCCCAACCAGGTGCCTTTCCTAAGTTGCAACTCTTAGTTAGTGAAAGCAATCCCAAGATGGGGGAAACAGCATGACAGTGGACCTGCTACCTACATAAACTTTGTCAAAGAGTGACAGATGCCTTTGTCCATGCCTGTGGTCTGGGACTCTGTGACCAGTTTCCACATCTTTACACCCGGGCAAGACTCTGCCTCATCATTCCAATGAACTTGGTGGACACTGAGTATGCCATTTCTGTGTGTAGACAAGTGTTCACCCTGCAGAAGCAGAGAATGTCTCCAGCGACTGTGGCTGGGTACACTATGCTTGCATACGATACATACCTTGAACTGCCTGCCTTAAGGTTAGCATTTAGTTTCAGTAAACTCCTTTTTATAATGTCCTTTAAAGTATATAGAGCTGGTATTAGTTACAATTCCTGTTATGCAGAGTACATCTTTGTTTTCATAAGCTATTTCAGTTTAGAGTTTAATTAAGTGCTTAGATGGTACTATTTAAAAAATGGTACACAGCTGGTATTAATAAAGTGTATATAGTTGGTGTTATTTAATGAAGTGCATATAGCTGGTATTCGTTAACATTTATTGTGTCTATTGATTTATTTTAATAAGACATTTCATTTTACAGATTAATTAGGTGCTTAGACTGCCTAATAATAATGCAGCAATTAATGGTTTCCCAAAATTAATCACCTGATCAAGCCCAGGGAAGGTATTAATTGTCACAGTAGCAAGCAGTCTAGGACGCGATTATGCCTTCCCTGGGCTTGATCAGGGGGTTGGCACGTTAGCAAGCAGTCTAGGACCTGGTTAATGCCTTCCCTAGAATTGATCCCCTGATCAGTCCTTGGGAAGGCATTAACCACATCCTAGACTGATGCTTAATGCAGCAGTTAATGCCTTTCCTGGGCTTAACTCCCTGATCAAGCCTGGGGAAGGCATTAATTGCTGTATTAAGCAAGCCCTGGTTTGGGACCGTCAGTCAATCTTCGGGGAGGGGCAGGACTTGTGGTACCCTCAGCCAGTCAACAATGTGGAGAAGCCTGCTGCACTCTGCCACCAAAATGGTGCCTGACACTGCGCTAGGATTGCAAAATTCGGAGGCAGCCGCCATGAGTTAGGTAGGTCCCTATTTATATGTAGTACAAATTATGTGTGTGTAACAGGTCGCCTTTCCCAGCTGCGTCTTTCTGGTTGGGCGCCCCATGTAAGGTGCAGATTTGGAGCCTGCTTTGGAATTCTTCGGTCCCGCCCTAATCTTGCCTGCCATGTCTTGATGGAAAATTATTGTTATGCGAGTGGGAGACTGCCTATTATACTGGGTATGTTGGGGTCTCTCCTATTATGGCTTGACCCCTGTTTTCTCTGGCTAGGCCTCCCTGTCCGAACCCACTAAACAGGGTTTGACTCTGAGGCTCTAGCTTTTTTTTATCTTCCAGTGCCTGGAGGCTCGTGGCCCCTTTTCCTGCTCCATTATGGAGCCCAGCACTCCCTGACCCAGAGGCACAGGAGCCAGACCCACAGCCAGAGGGCCGTGGGTTCAAAACCAGGGTGCAACCCTGAACCCGCCCCTGTCAGTCCGAACAAAAAACAAAAACAAAACACAACTGCACTCTGGTGTACCAGACCTCCATGGCCTTTTTAAGATAGTCCTTCAAGTACCAGGGGTTAGTGTCCTCCAAAAGCTGTGCCCTCCCTGGCACTGGGGTCTGCCCCCAAAAGCTGTGCCCTCCCTGGCGCCAGGGTTTGTGGCCCCAAAAGCTGCGTCCTCACAGGCGCCGGGGTACCCACTCCGTAGAGGGTCCCCAAAATGAGGCCTCCTCCATCCCCTAATAGCCTCACTCAAACCACCGGTTCTCAATAACCAAAAGAAATATGGACAGTCCCATCCATGTGCAATAACTGCCCCCAATAAAATAATAAAAAAACCCCACGTGATCATGTCATTTTATATTTAAGTTGGGTTCATGCTTCGGCTCCCCTTCATTGGCTTCTGGGGCATCTACTGTCTCTCAGGGTTTCCACAGTCCCCTCTTCCACCTTTCGGACCACTCGCCACGCCTCTCCATGGAGCTTTGGGATGCACTCCTTCCCCTTCAGCTGCTGGCACCCTACTGCTGTTCTGCCCTGGGTTCTTATAGTCCTGCCCCTTCCAGTCAGCTGACTAGTTGGCCTGGCCCAGCTATTAACCTCTTCCACACCAGTTCTCCAGGCCCAGAAGGTTCGGGCCTTAAAGGGGCAGGCCTGCGTTCTAGTGACAGGGCTAGGGTTCCCTGTTACAGCGTGATATAAGTCCAAAGCCAAAAGGCTTATGATTTACCAGACAGTTCATTGGACTGGGCCACAGCAGAGTCAACAACATTTCAAGCCATGGTGCTCCCACTGCTCATCACTACTCAGTATGTGTGTGTGTTCCAGATACCCCACAAAGGATCCATATGCTAAGTAGCCCCCACTCATGACTGGAATTGGGTGTTCTTGGATGGGGTCATTATGGTGTATCTCAGCTTACTGAAACTGAAAAAGTGTTATATTTAGAAAGGATTTCTGCTGAATTCATTGAAAGAAATGGAGAAACTAATTATTTGATCTTATGATAAGTATGTGTAAATCACTGGAATCATGGATAGGGACTGATGTAGGCCAGCCAAGCAAGAAGGTAGTTTTTAAAGCAATGTGTGACCCAATGCACAGTAGTCAGAACCACAGTGTTTATTTTAAAATAGGGAGAGAGGGAGTTTTCAAATAAATACATCTTTTCCAATATATAAAAATTGATGGTTAATGCCTCACAGTCTTTAAGGTTGCTACAAGCTTTCATTTCAGTTTCCACTTTAACAATAGATTGCAAAACTTTTTTTGGCTTGAAAATTACCAGTTTTACTTTGATGGTGAAAGGTATGTATACAAACCCTGATGCAAACCTTTCCAAGTGGATTTAGTTGTGGGTTATTTAAAATAAATGCATCAATTAGTATTTTTTACTTTTATTTAATGTGTCTGTATCACCTAGTACAAAAATAGCCTGTTACTCTCTCAGGCTTTTCCATGTCATTAAAGCCCCTTGAAAATTCATACCTGACTATACTAAGCTATATTTTAATAGCTCAATATTTTCCATGACTGTGTATCTATCTTCAAAGAAAAATCCTACTGGTGTACTTTAAAAATAGTATAAGATTAATTCATTAATTAATTTTCTTTAGATTTATTTTGTACTCTGTTTAAGAGTGTAGTTTTGGACTGAAACAAGGCTACACGCTTACCTGGAGCATGCATTTTACCTGAACTTAATGTAAGCAAATCATGTTAAGTACACGGCACTGTCTATCAGTTTTATGATATCAGAAGGCATAAAACTAACTAGTTCCCCTTATTTTCAGCTTCTCCTAGTAGCCCAAAAAATGATGATTAAAAGCCTTGAAGAAGAGGGAAAATGACAGTCAAAAATCTGCTAGTGGCTGTGAATTTCTGAGCTTGTAATAGTGATCTTTTGACAGGTACTTCTCCTCCTTCACCATTTCTGGTGCCAGCTGGTGTGCAATTAAACTAAGTACAGTCATGTAACAGAGCAGAAATGAGGCTAAGATATTATGCACTTGAGGGGTATATGCATGTAACTGATATGCAGATAACCATTGTTTGATACAGTATAAACAATGAGCAAAAACTTGGAACTGTTTTTATTATGCAGTTAAGTGAATTTGCATTTATCTAGTATGCATATAATTGGAGTTCTCTGTTTGTCACTCCTTTCACACTGTCTGTATGTAACAGGCCCTTTTTCTCCACTGGTCTGCATCTCGTGCAGTCACAAACATCTAAGCCAAGTGACTAGGCAGTGTGACCCAGATAGCAGGGTGATATTTTACATCTTTGCTTCAGTATAAGTGACTACACAAGGCACAAAGCAGTGGAGAAATTCAGCCCTTTGTACCAGTAGAGGAAGTAGAAGTGGAATGCAGAACAGAGCTTACCTGGTACTAAATGGTGTGCATTTGGCAATTTCAGAGGAAGTGAAGCAACAAATTCCTTATTTTTTATACTTTAATTAATCCAGAATCTGCAGTTAGGACAAGTATACCTTCTCTTAAAGATTTCAGTGCACTTAATAGGAGGGGAAAGGAGAAAATCAGAAAGCAGTGTTGGAGATTGTGATCCAAACATGATGCTAACAGGCATATTTTTGTTCACATTACCTCCCCATCTATTATTCCAGATCCAGCAATATTTTACACAAGCATGGAATTTATAAAAAAAATTCCAAGAGATTAGAAAATAACTGACTAAAGATAGATAGGTGTTCAGGATTTCGAACAATTTTTAAAGTTCATCAAAGTTTATAAAAGAATTTTAAGATAGTGAATCTGCTGAAGACACTGCTGAGAAAACTGGTTTTGATACTCAGTTCTATGAAGAATTTGAATTACATTGTATTTTCTCAGTAGGCAGAATGAGCATCCTATTAAAATTGTTATAAGAACAGCTCCAAGACCACATAAATTAAAAACAGAATCTATCATTTATATAATTCAGAGCTATCAAACAGCTTGTGGGCTAGATCCCCATGGAGTCATTTGATCTGTCCCTCAGGTCGCTGAACCAGCACCATGCACCAATTCTGGCTCTGTGTGCTGTATGTGGCATGGGGTCTAGACCCTGCGTGATGTGCACTGCAGACAGCACAGGGAATTGGTCCGTGACACCACATGCAGCCCACACCTTGGACCCCTTGTGCAGGGTTGGGTCCACCCCACAGTGCATGTGCTCCATGGAACGCCCTGCTGGACCCAGAGCCAGAGCACAAGGCTAATCATCACCACACAGAGTGTGCATCCTATACCAGCTCCGTGCCCCGTGCAGTTGGTCAATGCCTGCATGCTCCATATAGCATCCTCAGGGTGCATGCTGCATGCGGCACATGGGCTGGACCCAAGGCTGCATGTGGTACAGAGAATCCAGGGGTCAGGCTACATGTGGCTCCCCAAACTGACACCCTGTGTTGCCTGCAGTACTGGGTCCTGTGCTGAAGGCGGTGAATGCCCTGAGCCAGTCCTGTGTCCTGCATATAGCCCACAGGCTGGACCTTGCTCTGTGGCCACTCCATAGTGGGTCGGTCCCAGTTCAGTCTGCAGATTGGCTCAGGGACCCTCATCTGACTTGTGGGGCTGTATGAGTTTGACATCCCTGCTATAATCTATTAGCGTAACCTAGAATTCTATGATTCATCTAAGCAGCAAGCAGGATACTTTACTTGTAAAGATTTCAGAAGTAGATGACATACACAAAGTACAGCCCTATATGTTTTTGTTTATAACTGTGCAGGTCAACATTTTCAAAAAAAGTATTTAGTGATTTTTTGGTATCCTAGTCTGTGGGTGGCAAACATGAAACACTTGAGAGAGGGCAGATGTTAATTTCCTGAAAATCAGGCCCCTTTAACAGATTAATCACACTTTAAGTGTAATATGTTGATTGCACCTTAAGTTGTGACCCAGCTACACGTTCAACCAATTAATGGTGTGATAAAAAACCAATAAGCTACAGTTCTATTCCACGAAAAATGTGTAATAAATTTACAGCTTGTTCTAATTATGCCATTAGTTGACCATGTAGCCAAATGTTTCCAGCCACAGGAGTGCATCAGCTGCTGCCAGCCCCACAACTGACAAGGCTCACAGTGGTGGCAGCATTCCCAGCACTGCTCCCACTGTGAACCTCGTTGCAGTGGAGGCAGCACTGGGAACATTGCTGCTGTGAGCCTTATGGGCTGTGAGGATCACAGTGAGGCAGTGTCAGCTGTGGGGCTTGCAGTGGGGGCAGCACTGGGAACACTGCTCTTACTGAGAGCCTCATCAACTGGGCGCTCGCAACAGGAGCAGTGTTCTTCCCGCTGTGAGCCCCGCACCTTACAAGGCTTGCAGTGGTGGCAGCATTCTCCCTGCTGCTCCTGCTGAGAGCCCCACAGTTGATGGAGCTCATGGTAGTGGCTGTGTTCCCTGTGCTGCCCTCACGGTGAACTGTGCAGACAGTGTTGGCTACAGGGCTTGCAGTAGGGGCAGTACTAGGAATGCTGCCCCTGCTGTGAGTCCCATCAGTTGTGGGGCTCACAGCCGCAGGAGCTGGCGCAGGGGGAGCCACCCAGCACTACAATCCCAGGCTCCCTCTGCAATAAGAGGCGATGGACCTAATGCATGATCCCACAGTTGCATGGCAGGAGGCACAATTGTATCGATTGTGCATTATATCCCATTGGCGTGCTCACAGGAGGCAGCAGGGAGGCTGCAAGCAGCTGCACTGATGTTTGTGGAGCCCCAGCCCTGCTCATTGATGGTGGTAGGTGCACAGGGAAGATGGTAGGGAAGGAGCTGGGGCTGCACTGCCACAGCAAGGCTCGTGCCTCTCACAGCTCCCCACCATCTGCCTCTGGCATGCCAACATCTTACAAGCTGAGGTTGTGGAGTTTTTTGGCACTCTGCTGACCCCTGCTTTATATTGATATTTGTCTCATAGGAGAGCTCTCAGAGAATATTTTGAGGATCTGTTCCTTGCTGATTCAGTCAGAAAAGAAAAGTCTTTTTTCATAAATGTTTTACTTAGAAGAGTGAAAATTGTTCTAACTTCTTTGTAATAGGTTCTGTCATCTGAGAAAAATGGTTCATCTAAAAAATGGATAGGCTTTAGATAATCCTCTCACCCAGCTGTTCTTATTCATTCTGATTCTTACATATTTTTCTCAGTCTTTACTCTTTGTCCAATCTAGGATAAACTTTATTGCAGAAGATGTCTATTAGCTCTGTGGCAGGAGAGTACGGGCAGTCTGAGCTACTCCTACTCTCCAGCCACCTTGGCAGGGCTTGAGGGCCCCTCAAGCCCCCAGAGCACCTGCCCACTCCTGGCTTACAAAGAGGCACCCTAGGGAATCTTGAGTTGCCTCTTTCTAAGCAGGGAAGTCAAGGTTCCCCACCCAGCCATACCTGTTCCCTATAATTGCAGGTGTGGATCTGACTGAGCAGAGAATGCAGGGAGATTGGATCTCTCCTTGTCCCACACCATCAAGGGCAGGACAAAAGGTGACATGTTTCGCCCAGTGAGCCAAATCAGCTGTGCTGTGACATTGCAGCACAGCTGATCTGCTTCATTTGGCAATGTCTATTTCTAGTCTTAGTGTAACAATAATGACAGCACAAGTGTGTTAGATATGAATACCACAGGTATACTGCTGAAAGTACTGGCTGCCTGCTAGAAGCTTGTGCAAGAGCGGGAGTTGACTTGAGTCCTTGAAATACCAAAGGAAAGGAAAAGAAAACCTTCTTCCTTGAAGATGTATTAGTTGGAAGGAAGCTTGAGCTTACTGCAGATATGAAAATCCAAATCTGTTGAGTTAGGTTTCTTGTAGTTATGTACTTGATGGAACTCATTAGGCTCATACAAATTTGCACTGAGGAACTCAAAACTCAGCCGAACTGGGTAGCTAGTGGGCTAGATTGCCAACAGATTTAGTTATAACTTGGGAGTTTACAGAAAATGTTTTATACAAGTAGCCACTGTGTTTATAAAACATTCATTATAAACCCAGGATCACTGATGCCCGATTCCACTTTAAAATCCTGGTAGGTGCCCAGCAATTGTGGAAGCCTTAAAAATTTGGAGGCAATAGCTTGGTTCTTTTGGTGGCATGATTCATTGTGGATGCTTCATCACATGCACTTTTTTTTTTTAAAGGTGAGCGGGTGAAATTTCTGTGAAAATCTTCAAACTTCTCGTTTGTTAATGTTCCTCACAGTCAGTTCAACTTCTGTAAAGTACATTAATTTCTTTTTTCAAGTAATTGTTTACAAGAGTAAATGCTTTCAAAATTACTTTCATAACCTGAGGTAAGAATAAGAAGTTGGATTCTGTGACTTCCAGTGGCCCTTTTGCTTCAACCTAACCCTTCACAGAATTCAACAGACTATTCTGAATCCCTTTCGAAGTATTGAGCATTATTCCCAAAGTCTTCAGGTGACGCATCTTTCTTATTTATGTAAGTATTTTCAAGTGCTGGCCTTTGTACATCACTCTTGTCTTCATTTCTAAGGAAAAATGTGTATAGTTACAATGTATACAATTTAGAAACTTATTTGTTTCTGTTGTGTATTCTCAAGATCGTGAGTCACCACTGGTGATTCAGTCAATGTGTTTGTGGCTTTAAATGTTTTTAACTTCTGCTGTAAAAACATTTTTACATCTCCTTTGCACCCGGATACAACTTTGGCGAGATAAAAAAAGAAATTGATGGTAAAAAGCAGTATTTGGGGGTTTCTTTCAAAATTTGGGTAGTGTCTTCAGCAGATAGTCCATGCAACTGGGTTACTCCAATACGTTTATGATAGGAAAGCTCAGGAGTTGAATGTAAAACAGAGGTGGAATTCATAGCATCCTATATAGTGTTGCATCTTAGGCAGAAGAATATGACATCATCTTTTTTCCATCTCTCTTCAACAACATCTTTAAAACAGTCTTCTTAAAATCAGATTATTTTATTTGGGCTATCAGCAGGAGTGCACTTTGTTTTTTGAAATTTTGTCCATTTTGGAAAATATAAACCTTCTTCTACAGTAATACAAAAGGTGGCTGACAATCGGTATGTCATTAACTGGTATGAGGTGGCACTATAGCATTAGTAGGGGGCACAAGCTGTTGGTTCTGTGGAGAGGGGTGCTTCTCTTCTGTTTCATTCCTACTCTGAGTGTGGAAACGCCACAGCTTTTCACAGCTGGGGTACCTTCCACCCCCTTGAGTCCACTTTCCTCCCAAAGAAAAATGTCTTCCAGGAAGGTTCAGAGGCTGTTGTCCTCATCCCTTGAACATGAAAGTCTTAATCTCCCCTCAAAAATGGTATTTATTGGGAGGGAGGAAAAGCAAAGCAAAATAGAAAACATTTTCACAATCTGTACACAACTGGGAGTGTCTACACGTTGCCATACAGCAACGTCGTTACTGTGTCATGCTTTAGTAGTTCCTTTTGGAAGTAGTAAAACATAGTGTAGTAACCACCCATACTGCTCTGTATGGGTGGCGCACACATACATTTCTCCCCTACATCGCTGTAGCAGCACACTATAAGTGGGGAGTATGCCGCTGTGGTGACATAGCTAGCAATCATGTAGACCCATGCCTTAGCCATAGTGCTCCATATGGCAACATAGCATATTACTGTGTCACTGTAAGGCAACATGTAGACTTGCCCCCTGAGTCACAGCTCTTTTGCTAGACAATCTAGGAGTTCCTCTGGACTGTACAATAAAGTCACAGTTGTTCATGATAATCCATGGAGTACACATCTGGGTTCTAAAGGAGCACTTGGTGTGGTGTAAGCTTCTCTTCAAGCCCTTTCTTACCAGGATAACATATCTTTTATCATAGCAGCAACATAGTAAAGTCTCCATACTTGGCTTAGTGCAGGGGGTGTCAACCAGGGATACGCGTACCCCCAGGGGTACTTAGAAAGGCTGAAGGGGGTATGCGTGGGCGGGCAGGTGGCTGGCGATGGAGCACGCCCCAAGGCGCAGCAGCAGCAGCATCTCCCCCAATGAATTCCCATAATTTGCTTCTTACCTGCGGGAGGGGTGCAACGAGCGCCTCTGACCCCACGTGGCACTCTGCAATGCCTCCTTACCCCCCACCTTAGCTCGCTCTCTGTGCCTGCTCCCAGAAGCAGGGCTGGGGGTGAGGGCAGTGGTGCCCCTCTGTGGGCTGCACATGTGTTGCCTGGCTGGATGGATGGGGTGGGGGCTCACATGTGGCAGTTGTCACTGCCCCATGCTGCCAGCACCGCTGCCGTGCCCTGCACTGCTTTACTGCGGTCAGTTGCACATGTGGTTCCACGGGCCGGTGACATGCTTTGCATCTCATGCACCACCCGTCACCAGCCCGTGGAGCCACACGTTGCAACTGGCCATGGGAATGCAGCATGGGGTGCAGCAGCAGTGGTGTGGATGGACATGGCTACTGCGTGCAAGCCCCCCTCCCCCCAGTTGGCCAGCTAAGCACCATGTGTGCAGCTGGCAGAGGGGCACTGCTGCCCTCGCCCACTCCCCCACCCCCGGCCCTGCTTCTGGGAGCAGGCCCAGAGACACTCACACCAACCCCCATTCTCAATCTGCACCCCCAGCCCCTTCCCTCTCCCCCACCCCACCCCTTCCCCCCACATGCACTTATCTGCTGGGGGTGTTTGTCTGCCTGCATATGTCTGTTTGTGTCTGTGCCTGCATGTGTGTCTGTCTGTGCCTCCACGTGTGCATGTGTGTGTGTGTGTGTGTGTGTCCCCTGCCCACCCAACAACAGCAGGCACATGGCGTTGTATAGTTCTTGGAGCAGCGGAGTGCAGAGTCCAGCCTGCAGCAACAGATGCCTCCTCCCTGCGCGCAGATCCAGGCTGCATGTGCTGCCCAGATGTCCACTGGGGTGCTGTGGCAGAGCACTCAGGTGCCCTGCGCCTAAAAGCAGAAATGGCTCAGGAGAGACCCCTAGTGGTGAGAAGGAGGAGGCTCAACTGCCAGTCACCAGGGCAGCACAGGTGCTGGTTGCTAGGAGAACCAAGGGAATCAGCTGACAGGAAGGGGCAGGGCTTGGCCCCTTCTTAAGCCAAAGCATAAGGCCAGGAGAGTAGTTCCCCTCTGGTGGCCAAGGAGGGGGGAGCTCGGCGAGTGCAGAGAGAAAGGAGAAGATAGGCTGCAGGAGCATCCCCTGGTTGCAGCTATGGGTTGGAGTATTTTCCCGGTAGGGATAGAACATGGTTTTGACCGGATGGTTTAGTTTATGTTATAGCCCAGGGGCTTTGTGTTTTGTGTTCTCTATTTTTACCAGAGGACCGGGTGAAGCTATTAGGGGTGGAGGAGGCCTCATAGGGATGCCACGGTAGCGTGGGGTTTCCTGGTGCCGAAGAGGGTGCGGCATTGTTTGGGGCGCATTGGCCCCACCCCTGGAGCTAGGGGGCAGTGAGGAGCCCTGGAGCGAGAGGGGGCAGTGAGGAGCTCCAGAAGTAAAGAAAAGGGCCAAGGCATAGGGCAAACCATATCAAGGACCATCTGCGAGGCTTGGGCTGCAGTGTAGGGGAGGAAAAGGAGCTGCAGATAGTGCCCCCTGATACTGGGCATATAAAGTGGGCAGCCTCCTGCTAATTACATCACTCAATCAATTAAGATCAAGGCATGGCAGGTGAGTAAGCAGGCGGTTAGCCCAAGACAGGAAGGCGGAGCCACCAACAGAAAGGCTCCAGCAAGATACCCTGTCACAGGTGCACACAGCAGCAGGAACTGCCCCCGCATCTCCCGGATGAACTGCTCTCATGGCTCTTTCCTGCACTCCTCTCCAGCTGTGCCGTGCCTGCCCCTGCTCCTGCCCCAGCCCCACTCCCTCCCTCATCATGGGGGCCTCGATCTGCCCTCCCTACCCCATCTTGCCCCTTAAAGAAAAAAATATAAAGAGGTAAATAAGCTGAAACTTTGAGGCAGAAGAGGTACACTTGTTCAAAAGGCTGAAAAACCCTGACTTAGTGGAAACATGGTCAATAGCATGCCCATACTGGCTACCAAAATTATGACTAGTCTGTGACTTTAGGCCTACAGTCTTTCATCTAAGAAAAATACAACTAAGGGAATGTACAAGTGTTATATTTAGATCAGCCTAACCAAAGCTAGGTCAGTCTAGGCATTCACAGTTCTTAAATTGCCCTAAAAATGATATACCCACACTTAAGTTAGTTCACTTCAGCAGTGAACTAATTTTTGATTGGCCTGGGTTAACACATTTTAAAATGTGTTAACCCAACCTAACAACCATCTGTATATGTTCACAGCACAACCCTAGGTCTGGGAAAGCCCAGTCACTAGGTCCATCCTAGGTCTGTACTGTTTTAACCCTCCCCCCCGCCCCGACTACCTTACTGGGATCTGCCAGCTCAGGGACAGGTCCCCTCACAGACCTCCCTATCCTCCTTGTGGACCCACCAGCCCCTCCCATCAGCCCCCTCCCCGCCCCCAACTTACCTCTGGCTGCCCAGGTGAACACCTGTACACAGCAGAACCCAGCACAAGTCTAGGTGGCTCTCAGTAAGCTGCCTAACTTGAGTTAAATTCTTTGAACACTTGTTCACACCCTAAGAAGCTGAGGGAGAAAAAACCTAGAACCCATCTTATTTCTACTGGGGGAAGTGGTCTCTCATGCCCACTCTCCTGCTCCCTGCTTAACTATAAGCCTGCCTCAGTTCCTGTCCTGGACCCTGCCAGAGCTTCAGTTCCTGCCATGACTTCTAATCTAGGATTAGCCTCCTCCTTCTTCTCAGTTCCCTGCCTTGCGTGCAACTCCTTGGCTGCTTCTGATCTTTGCTTCAGACCTCCACACCCCACTCTCTAATCATGGATATTTAATTATAGTTTTTTGGAATATCATGAACAAATGTAGCATGTAATTTGCTTCTGAAAAATATTGACTGCAGGCAAGATGACAACTAGAACCTTATATTGGCTTAGCTTCTATTCCAAGTTCTGCTAAAGTTATTGAAAAGATTTTCATAGACTTCAGCATATTTTGGATAATGTTCTAAGTGATGCAAAACTTACTTTGTTTTCTTAATACTATCTTTTGGCAAAGGTATACATTGCAAATTATTGCAGGTATTTTAGTCACGTGTCTATTGTCGTGCTGGATGCAAATGTTATGCTGATAGGGCAGTTCATAAGTAGTAAAAAGTTTCCTTAGCGTATTTGCCTACTTACCTTCTGACATTCCTGTCTGACAGTTGTGTAAAAACTTCTGTATATAAAGACTTCCTTGTTGTTTAGAATATTGAATACAAAATATGGTATATTGCCATTCTCTGGCTAGTTCTTGTTTACCAGTTATCCAGAGAGGAAAAACTGAAAATGTTTTTGAGAGTTTTAGCTCATATTATCCACCTTTTTGCTGAGCAATAGCAAGTCTATGCTATATGAATGTAATCAATAACTTATTGCTCATAACTCATGTATGCAGGAGTGCAGTCCTAGTGCTAACTAATTTGAGTAAACATGTCATTGCATACTGTATGACCCTGAGATCCTGAATACAAGACAATGCCCCCAATAATTAGATTCTCTATATGGAAAATTTATAACTTTCCAGGCATAGAATCTGATTACTGGAGGTTTACCTTGAGTTTCTTCCCCTCCCACTGCTACAGCAGGGAAAATAAATCGGGAGGGGGAGGGGAGGGGTCAGTTGGCTTGCCATCCCCAACTTCTTCCCCCTGCAGTCCCTTCCACCCTCCTGTGAGACCCTACTTTCCCTGAACACATGGAAGCAAGAGGCAAATTTGAAAATACTGACTTTTGAAATAAACATATCTGTAGTAATTTTCATATAGGCAAAGTACAACAGGTTTCCATAGGCTTTGTTCACACAGAATTGATGCATTTTACCTTCTTTGAAACTTCTGCAAGTTTTAGCACAGGCACTCCATAAACATATTTTTAAGCAGCACATGTTCACCTATTTATATATAATAAAAACGATGTATGATATTTATCCAAAGCTGAAAGGCTCATAATTTTCCAGACAGTTCATTGCGCTGGGCCCTAGAAGAGTCAACAGGATTTCAGCTCAGCACTTGCCCAGTATGTGTGTATACTTCAGATACACCCCCCACCCCCCAAAGGATCCATTTTCTAATTAGCCCCCACTTATAACTGGAACTGGGTGTTCTTGTCATGAGTTCTGGGATCCTCCAAAAAATGATATGCAGATGAGGCACAGGGCAGCCTGGTCTGGCTTCACATTATGGAGGCCAGGGCTACATATGACAGCCTGAGAGAGGGGGTGACAGAGGGATTCTGAGTGAATTTTTTGGCATCCCATTTGGTGATGTTTGCCAGACATTTAAGAAACATTGAAGAAACAGGACTGATCGGAAATGGAAAAGAAAGGTACAGCTCAGCTGTGACAGTGAAGAGGAAGTAGAAATGTATTCAGTGTAGTGGTTCATTACGACTTGAAAAAAGCTTGGGGCCGAAGGGGACTGTGCAGTGGGCACTACCATATATCTTATTGAGATGGGCTGCACTTATTTATCCTTGTGGCAGGTTTCTATCAACATGTTTGCCCTATATAGGCCATGTGTTTTATAGTCTTGCTCAATGTTGGTTGCATTTAATCAGCTTTGTAGTTGGTTTCCATTACTGATCACATGCTTCTTTTGGCAGCCATTCAATAATAGACATGCATTTAATGAGGTATGTGATTATAAGAGAGGGGCTTTTTCCCCCATGTGGGCGGGGAGGCAGGGGTGGGATGGATTTCATCTCGTGTGCAAATACATATGGTAGTCAAGTTTCATTTCCTTCACCTTTAGTTCCATATTTGAGCTCAGGTGTTGCAGTTTTGTATGGGCAAAAGTCAGAGATCAACCTCATCTAAAGAGTTTGAGGCAATTTTTTCCTGTCTTAGAACAAAAGCAGAGCATACAGAGTCAAAGCCATAATCCTGAAACACACATGTAGTTTTAGCGAGACATTTGCTGTGGATAGTAATTATGTGCACGAACAAAGAGTTCAGGATTCAGCCTCAAATCCATATTTCTTACTAACTTAAGTGAGAATTTTGCCTGAGTAGTGAGCAAATGACAATTTTGTTCCAAAATAATCTTGTATTTGCTTTGCATAATCTTTTATTATTGTATTTAACCATAAAGCCAGAATAAAGTTGGACAGGACCAGTTGTCATTGTAGAATTTTAAAATTATTACTGGTAATCCAAAGGGATTTATGGGATATTCCCACCTTGTTTGATTGTTCCCATTTTAGTTCCAACTGATACTGTACTTTAAACTGTCTGAAATGTCTACCAAGTAAAGACAAAGGACATTTTATAGGAAAACTTTCCAAACCAAAGTGCTTGTCAGTCATTGTGTGTATTACAGTGTGACTAGGGCTACAAAGTTAAGCACTCAACAGTTAGGAAATGCCAGAATAAAGGTTTCTCAAGCAACTTGGCTAGTGTAGCCATTATTCCAGTGTTCCTTATAATGTCAGATTGACTTGGTGTCCAGGTGTCAGACTGAACTGATCCAAGACAGTCTGATGTCATTCTTACCCTTCTTTTGTGGGCCCGTAAGTTTCTGGAGCATGTAACCTTTTCACGTAACTAAATTTATGTCCTTAATAATTGCAAAAAAAATCTTTTGAATGCTAGCTAGTCCAGTGTTATCTTACTGGCTCTGCAGACTAACTCACAGAAATGGGACAGAAATTCTGAAAAGTATAAGTTAGCCACAGAAAGTCAGTGGCTTCTCTTCCCCACCCTGAATCATCTATAGTGTCTAAGAGCACACAGTCTAGACCTAGAATGTGGCTGACTCCATTCAAACTTGAAGCAAGCCATAGAAATATTGTGAGACAGGACCAATGCAGTAATTTTGCTCTAGGCATGAGTCCTGTTTCTGGTTTTGAGGAAATTGGAAGGAGAGATACAGACCTTTGCAGCTCCTGACACCTCCCTTATTACTCAGGCTAATTTAATTTTCCAGAATTTCACCCAAGGTAGAGCTTGGACATTTAGTACAAAGTTACTCAGCTGTGTCAGAAATGTGTGTGCAGTGGATAGGAGGTGTGGTAAGTTCCTGTAATTACTTGAATTAATAGTAGTTCTTATATCAGGGTTTAACAAAATAACTGCAACTTGCGTTATTATGTAATTTGGCAACTACTAGAGCTATGTAGAAAAAAAATAGAATATTTTTGCACCAGAATCTGCTAACTCATCACAATAAGAACATTCTTCTTTGATTTCAACAGAGTTCAACTTAAATTCAAATATTCAGGTATTTAATTTTGACAGTTGCAAGATTTACTTTTCTCTCATAAAATTTAACTTCAGGTTCTTGCAAGCTTATCACTTTCCATTCCCATGGGATTGAAAGTTGAAGACCTTCCAAGATCTTGGTTCCTTGGTAGTCCAGGCTCTTAGGCTCCTTGACTGATATGCAGCCTACTCAGCTGGGAGTGTTGGATGTGGACATCTAGGATTTCAAGACTCTGGCCCCTCACTAGCCATCCAAGCAGGTTGCTTCTCATTCAGGGACCCACAGTTTTCTTAGTCCAGGACAGCCTACCAGGTAGACTGCCTTGGAGACGGGCCTCTTTTCCCTTCTCCATTATATACATTTTTAGCAAATGATGTGAGACAGATAGTTCAAATACAGGTAAATCTAGTTCTGTATTTCAAACTTTGGGGGTTGGCTTTGATTTGGAAATTAATCAAATTATGAAATATAGAAATCTTTTGTACTCACTGCCATGGCTCTGCTCATTGCCATGGCTTTTAATGAGCTTATTGCAGTTAGTCCTTATAGTGCTACTATTTTTGCTACAATGTATGCTTCTTGTAGTGTTACTATTTTCTTACTGCACCTGTTGGTGTCCAAAATATCTAGTGATTTTTAAATGTTTTATATTGCAACTTTTGTTTTGTTTGTGTACACTTTCACTTTTCATGAGTAATGCAGTCTGTTCTTGTTTGTGCTTTTTATATTTCTTTCTGAATTTCACAATATATTTACCTTCTGAATTTGTGCCTGGCCTCTGCATCTTATTATTTGTTCAGAGGAGTACATTGCTGTCAGGTTTTCTCAAAAGATCTGTTCCATTCATTGTATCAAGACATGCTCCCAGGCTGGACTTCACTGTTTCCTAATTCATTGTGCTTCTGCTTGAATTAGATTTGCATACAGGTAAGCAATGTCCATTATACCAGAGCTAGCTTTATCTGTACTTGAACTCTGTGCCCCATATGACTTGCTGAATTTGTATTTCCTTGGGGTGATATATAGCCTTTCAGGAAAACAATCGCAGTCATTCTAAAATGAAAAAAGGATAGAGGTAATTTAAGTTTCAAGTTTACAGTAGAGAAAATCACACAGGCTACTAAAGCTTAAACTCACCTTTTTATTATATATGAATAGGTGAGAGTTACTGAGCACTGAACTATGTTCTTATGACTGTAACTGATAGATGGGCAACAATGGATTAAAAAGCTTATCTGGGACATGTCCAAGTCAGGCAGATCATGTTGGTTGGCCTTTAATCTTTCCATTCCTTGGAATTTCATTTAGTACTTTATTGAAAAAATGTGTTGTTCTACTCTTGGGAAGACTGAATACATTTGTGTTCATAGCTGTCTGCTGCCTATGTGGAGAATTTTTCTTCCTCTCCCCCACTATAAAATTAGTTCTATAGTTGTTAATTCATTAGTGCTCCACGCAGAATACCAAATGGCTCTGATGGTCTTTCTCTAAAGAAAACCGAGAACATTTTAAAAAGAAGTCAATGCTTTTTATTAAATTGCCTGCAGTTTTCAGCTTTTTACTTCAATATCCTAAATGTCCTGTGCTGCAAAGATTTAGGAAGGTGTGGTTTAGAATGGAATGCCTTATTCTGTTTAAATTAGATGTATTAACCTACTGACCCAATAAGACCATAATGTAGTGGGCTGTACTCATCTCCCTTCTACTCCTTGAATATCACTATGCCTACCCCTCACACATACACATGTACTTTTTTATCTTCTCACAGTCCTGGAACAGAGTATGTTATTGCTGTGTTGAATCATGTACTGAAAGCCCACCATCTGCCACACAGCAATGGTGTGCCATTTTTTATGGCAGAGATGGATAAACTGTATTTTCATTTGTAATCTTCTCAAATGCAAAGGCACATTTTTAGAATGGTTTGATTGTGCAACAGAGAGCAGCATGCTGAGTGTGCACCAATCAACAGCATTTCTTTAGGAATGTTAAAATCATAATCCCCTGCCTTGGTATCACCTATGCCCCTCAGATCCTTTGTGCAAATCCCTTACAGACTGCCTGATCTTAACAGCTTCAGACTGAAGATGTATCAGATTGCCTGTTGCCATGTGCCAGTTCTAGGGAAGCAAATACAAATCCCTGTTTATGGAAAACAGGAGTAGATTATTCAGTAGATTATTTTGATGCAGTCAGCAGTTCCAGTTATGAACACTGAAGACCATAATGAAAAATATTTACAGTAGCGTAATCATTTTCTAGAGGGTCGTTACCACTAATGGTTGTGGAACAGGTTGTCTAGACTGTCACAAAAACTGACATAATTGTAGAACTGAAGCAAACATCATCTGCCACAAAATGGGTTATAAAAAAAATCACGGAACTCATTTCATTTTGCTGCTTTGGAAATTGTCATATTTTACCCTCATGCTTTGTGTATCCGTAGCAGAGCCAAAGAACAAACCTCGGGATTATAGTTACTAACAGTTTTGCTTTCGAGGACTATGATTGATTGATTGATTGATTGTGGTCGGCACCTACCCAAACTTTGCTGCTTTAGAGCATGAATGAGAAGTGAGTATGCCATATGGCAAGAACATCTCTGATGCTATCCTGTGGATTTGTGTCAGCCATGTTTTTTTATTAGTAAAGTGTACTGTCAACAATTTAGGACAGGGAGCAGTTCTATTTCTCTGTGTGTGCATGGCACAGTGGAGTCTTTATCCTGATGAACGGTATTATATTCTACAGTATAAATATTAATATCAGCATTTTGCTGCTCAATGACTCCTTGTTGTACCTGCCATTTTATGTCCTGATTCTGCAGTTGGATCTGTGTGCCTGTGCGAAGGTCTGTGCATGATAAGCATCCTAATTATCATGCTAGAGGCAAGGCAGTTTTCCTATTGTCCAGGCTGTGTGATATTTTAAAGTGGAAGAAAGAAATTGATTGTCTAGCTTGATATTCCTGTTTACATCCATGTCTTGGAGTTCTGTCATGACTCCGTGGTTTTGATTTTCCCTTTTGGTATATGAACTTGAAGCCACACAACAGAAGAGTAGCAGTGAGTGTGTCTGTGATGCTGGCATTTAAAGGACAGACAGAGCATGGCGAGTTCACATTTAGTAGCTGTTCTGCTGAGGGATGACAGGGCTTGGAATGACCCGTTTCTTCCTTGCACATCAGTATCAGATCACTGGTTTAGCAGGAGGGGAGGGAAGCATACTGTCTGGAAGACTCTGTAGCTGAACTGCTGCTGTTTTCTTCATTGTAAAAAGAATTTAAAAAGTGTAAAGAGGATTCCCATCTATGCATATTATAAATAATTGATGCATCCTAGGGTGTTTTCCAATATGTTATTTAAAAAAAGATGTTATGTCATAACAAAAACGTTTCTAGTGAGGATTTTTTTACACAAGAAGCAAATATAGATTTGGAAACAATGACATAAGAGAGCAAAGTGGAAAGTCGAGAATTTATGAAGTTGGCTGTCTCTTATAGGAGCCCAGTTAAAGCAAGCATGTGTCTGAGCTGTAGATTGGACTGGATTCCTGTCCTGTGTTTGAAATTTATTTTTTAATTTACTTTATTGTATCAGGTCTCCTTGTCAACCTTCACTGACCAAATCTTAAGTGAAATGTTCTGCTGTAACCTATTATTCTGCCACCCCAGCCCTTCCCAGTTTCCATGTTGCTCAGAGCTGGATTCTTGCTTTTAAGACCTTCAGAAAGCAGGTGGCTCCCTGCTGCTTCTCTCTCTGCAGCATGTTCCCAGATCTGTTGGACTGAATCATCTGTAAATACCCAGGCCATAGAATATCATATCAGTATCAGTCAGCACAAGCAAAGAACATTAGGGAGCAATAAATGAGAGCTAGTGAGAGACTAAAGAAAAATTCCAAGCCTTCCTTCATAAGCTTGTTATAATAATGTAATGAATCGCTAGGGGAATCCAAGTTAGTGCTTCAGAGCTGATCCATGTTGCTGCTTGTTTACTCAAGGGAAATAGATTACTTTCATCCTGAATTCTAGCTTGTGATGCTTATGAGTTTTCATATATGCCTAGCTTTACTTGGTCATGTGGATGATTAATACAATAGCATGTATAGCTCCTAGTAAAGAGATCATTTAGGAGAAATGTAGATATGGATCAATTGCATCAAATCCAGTTTTATCAGGACTCAGTGAGATGCTCTTGCAGGGGCCTGCAGCAAACAAAAGGCAATTAGCATTGCACAGTTCCATTAACTGTCCCACAGATGCATATTAAAATATCCATGGAAAAATCTCCCAGACAGCCTTGGACTTGGAAATGTTCATTAACGAGACACGCTGATACAAATTGGCTCCTTATACTTAAAATACAACTGAGGCTACAAAAAAGGGTTGGAAAACCATTTCATTATATTCAAGTTCAGAGGTCAGCAATGTTTTTGGCCAGAGTGACAAAAACACCCCAGCCTTGACTTGGAAAATTTTGGCGTGCCAGGGGCAGACAGTGAGAGAATTATAAAGGGCTCAATCCTTGTGGTAGTGCAGCCACAGCCTCGTCCCCACTGTCTTCCTGGAGGTGCACATGCACCTACTGCTGTGCACAGCCCCTTCCTGCTGTCTGCCCCAAGGCATGTGGGCCAAGCAAAATGCTTACACATACTATGGTCTGGGAGATGTGCTGAGGATTTCTGACCTTTTCTCTAGTTTATAACATCATAGCTGTTTCAAAATCAGTAACTCTTACTATGTGCCTAGATAATATCTAAAGTGGTTATCAAAATATTTCTTTGTTAACTAAGAACAGCATTTCTTTCCCCTTTCTCAACAAACAGTCCTAATCCAATTTCTTCTTGTGGTGCCTTGGTGGAAGAAGCTTACTGTAGATGATTTGGGATGTGGCAGGCTGTTTTACAAGATATTTTAGCTATATTATTCTGTCTTAGTAGCAACAAAGAAAAATTCTGGATTATGAAATGTTTCAGGGTGCATCTCTTCAGCAAGGTTCCTATTGTGTATCCCTTTAGCAAGATTCAGCTCCTGTCTGAGTCTTTGCATTCCTTAGCCACAAAGATTTTGCATGTTAAGTACTGCTGGACTTTCTAAAACAGAACTTTCTACACCAACCAGCAGAGATGAGCTGGTCTAAATGGCTGCCCCGGCTCTGTGAAAGGGTGGGACAGCTGCTACTCTGGCATGACTTCCTACAGGATCCTAAAAAATGTCAGAAAAATTGTGGCGAGGGAAAAAAATGTTACAGGTAATGGTAAGGCTTGACACCACCTGGGCAGCTGACCATCTATCACATGGTAGACTTGTTTAAACTGGTACCAATTGAAAGCATCTCTGTTAAGTAATAGGAGTCACATTGGTGTAAAAAGATGAGAATTGGTCTACATTGGTCTATAATGCATTGTTCTAAAAACAAATAAACGGTGGGGCACAAACTCTCTGCCTTGTTCCCTGGCAATACGTTTCCACTGAACAAACGAGTATAATAAATTTACACTTTGAAATGCCAGCAAATGACTATGAAATACTATTCCCTTAACATGGAGACAGACCAGTACTCCCAGTGGAGGCTAGTTCAGCTACTGGTGTGTCTCAACCCTTTAGCCCTGGAGGTTTGCTTCTTTAAAATACAGGGGGTGGGGCATTCTTTAATTGCACACCATCTTTTCTAATAAATGCAAACAGAAATGGTGATATTCCATTTCAAAGGAATTGTTTGTAATTCATCTTTGCATCTGGAACATTATTTATTCAACTTGTACACAGTACCAATGTCTGTGCATAATTTTTCACACATCGCAGTGGTAAAAATTGTCCTTAGGGCCAGATTTTCAGAAGTCGGTCTGCTTTACAAGTGTAAACAATGTCACTGTAATGTCTGCCTACTTGATTTGTAGACTTAATTTGATGTGCACATGACATCAAGCCTACATGTAAATGTAGATGAAAATTGTGACCTTGCACCTATCCTAATAAACAAATGATGGGCATGAAGCTCTGTGTTTCCCATTCTCTTTTCTTGGCTCTGCTCTACTGCCTCCTGTCTTCCACCACAGGCAGATTAGATCAAAGTGAAAGACTGAGACAAGTGAGGGAATGAGTCTCAAAGGAGAGAGTTTTGGCAGGGGATTCTGGAGCTGTCAGGGAACAGCTGTCTCCTCTTTCAGAATGAAAACTTGGGAGATGACATATTTACATTTCTAACTGTAACCTTGCTCAAAGTATTTTAATAAATTTTTGCACAGAATCTATTGCCTAAGCTCTTTTATGTGTATTCTTTTCCTTCTCCTGAGTGATCTCTCTTTCTGTCTCACTTGCTTACCCTCTCTTTCCTCCCTCAATTTGCTATAATTTCCTTTTCCTTTTGTTTGCCTTTTTTCCTTCTTCCCCTTTTGTCTGTAACAGGTAGACTAGGTAGGAGCTAGATACAACTCTTATCTCCCCTAATTTCTCCAGGCTACTTGCTCATTTTCCATCACTCCATTCAGCTACACCTCCACCCTTGTCCATTGTTTTACCTAATGCTCCATTTTCTAGCCCCGCTATTGCTCACACTCATTACATCTAACCCATACTCTCACCTCCATTTTCCTATTAAAATCCATATCAAACTCAAACTTCCCAAAAAAATAAAACCTGAAATATGCTCTAGGACAATGGTCTTAGTAGCATTTACCACTCAGGGAACCTCTGAGTTTCCCACACAGCTGGCTGGGACACCTTTCTTTAATAATATGGGATGGACAGTGTCATAACTTGCTGATGTGTTTATTGCCCTCTGGGGGTCATGTACCTGTTATAGTATCTGATTCTTTGACAAAATCGTTTAGAGGAGGAACTCTACCTTTTGGGATGTAACAAATTCCAAGATGTTCAGTCCATTAATCCAGTTTTATTTCACTAAATAAAAATAAAGCAATCAGAATATATGATCTTCCACTTTTAATTCTAGTACATAAATAACATCTCTGCAAATGAGGTCACTGAACAATCAACTTCTTGTCCAACTGCTTGGCATATGTGCCAGCATGTAAGTGAAATATAAAGATAAAGGAGACTCAAGGCAGTAGCTCTGCAAGAGGTAGTGCAGAGATTATAGGAAGTTGTGGAAGGTACAACACTTAACAAAGCTTCTGTTTCCACACATCTTTTACTTTTTCCTTTCCCTTGGATTTGTCTGTCAGTAAATCTGTTTTATTCTCCTTTGAGATTTCTCTTCCCTTCTCCTTAGGGATGTCCCTACTTCCAGAACCAGTTAGGGCTCTGCTGCCCCCCTCTCACTCTGGCCATGGATGGGCAGAGAGAGGTAGTCTGAAGTCAGGGAGAAGACAGGATAGAGTTGCACTTCATAGACTAGCTAAATCAGAGATATATACTATGACTTGACCAGCAGCTGCTCACCCAACACCTTGCTCTCCACTCACTACCTCCTCCAGACTGCGGTCAGAACTTTCCTTGCTGCTCCAGTCCTGGGAGGAGCAGACCAGCCACTGCTCCCTAAGTGCTCCTCTGACCACAGTCATCCCAGCTTGGGGAATGCACAGAGGTATTTTCCCTACTCCACTCTAGGAGGGGTGGAACAGCAGAAGCATACAGGCAAGATCTTCCTCATTAAAAGAAGATCTTTCTCCCAGATCTGGCATGTTCCCTGTGGAAGAAACTGCACAAATGCCTGTACTATCCTATTTTCTAGTGGGAGAATGGCACTTCTCCTGCTAGAAATGTAAAGTCTCACTTGCCGTCTTTGGGGGGGGGGTGTTGGAGGGGAGGTTTCTTCCCTTCCACTTTGAGTTTATCCTTTCTCCACCTCCTTTATGTGACCCCTTTCTTGAATGCCATGTTGTCTTCTTGTCTTTGCTGCCTCTTTAACTTGGAGCTTACATCATTCTTCATTACCCACTGTACAAGGAAAGTATTCATTAGGTTTTCACTGATCCATAACTACTCCCCCTGTAACCTTTGAACTTTAGGATTCTGGCTGTCACCATAAAGCAAATTCTTCTCTTTTTCCTCTCTCTGGAAATGATTAGAAGTCTAGGAAAGGTTTTGAGATTTAGCCTGGAGAAGAAAAGAATGAGGGAGGCTGACTTAACAGCTTTTACGTAAGCGTAAGGTGGTTATAAAAAGGATTGTCATCCCTGGGTGCCTGTACATGAGTGTGGAGGCTGGTCCAACACATCAGAGCAGACTCGATTTAATTGAGTCTACTGGTGCGTGGTAATTACCGTGCTCCAGCAGCCTTCAGTGTCTTGTGTATCAGTGTCCCCATGCTTCAAAATAACTGCAGTGGTGCTTGAACTAAAGCTTGTTCAAGTACCCATGGGAGTAACTGATTGCAATAAGGGAATTTTGGATTGAATATTGGGAAGAACTTTCTTATTAGGAAGATGTTAAGCACTGAAACAGATTACCTAGAGCAATGGTCACCAACAAGTTGAACACGATCGACTGGTCAATCGGCTATTCTCTGACAGTCAATCTCAGTCTGAGAGAGTCCCCCAGACTGAGATCGACTGTCAGAGCCTCCATGATTGGGAGCAGTAGGATGCATGTGGGAAGTGGCCAGGATGCAGTCTGGGAGTGGCAGGATGCATGTGATGGGCTGAGCTGTACCCCCTGCCACTGGGACTGGCCCAGGTAAGTGGGATGATCCCCTTCTGCGTCCCCTGCCACTGGGTGAATGAGGCCCCAGCAGGGCCAGGGGAGAGGCGGAGCCCAGGCACAAGTGGGGGAGGGGCTCTCATCATTTCATGCACCCCTGTGGAGGTCTGGGGGGCATATACCCTCTGATCTGTGCGCGGGGTGAAGTAGCTGCTGCTGCACCCTGAGATTTGCATCCCAAGCCCCGCTGCAGCTGATTGGGGCACAAAGCCCAGTGCCCAGTGGCAGCCGCCTCAGCACACAGATTGCGGGGGGGCACATGCCCCCTAGGCCTCCACCGAGGTGCATGCAGTAGTAGGAGTCCCCCTGCATGTCAGGACAAGTTTTCTGGGCTGCAACCCTCCCTGGCCCAGACCTGCCAGGGCCCCACTCACCCCTGCCCCTGCCTCACTTCCTCCTTTACTTCAAAAAGTGATCTTCACTTTAAAAAGGTTGGAGACCACTGACCTAGAGAGATTGTAGAATCTCCATCTTTGTAATTTTTTAAGAACAGATAAACACATTCTTGAATAAGAAGGTTTTCTCAGGGATGATCCTGCTTTGAACAGTCAGTTAGACTAGAGGAAGACCCTTCTGGTCATTTTTGTCCTATGAATCTATAAAACCTTATTCCCTTATTCCCACCACTCTTCCTGCTGCAGGAGGTTTAGACAGGGTTAACCGTCAGTGGTGGAACTGGATAAGAAACAGCTCCTCTGCTTCACGCATGCAACCTGCTTATTCTACATGATATTCCTCTCTTTCTGCAGAGGCAGCTGTAGATTAGACTCTTATTTGTGGGTTATGGTGAGATCAAGGTGTTTATCTTTCCTTACTCCTTTCTGGGCTTCCTGTCTAGCTTTTGGTGAGGATCTGAAAGGTGATGAGAGACATAAGGAGGTACTGGGACATGCTATTAACAGGTCTGCAGCCATTGCATCTGTAGCTTTCATTAGAAGCCTGTCTTTTAAAAATGTCACACATTATACTTAAAGTAATTCACCTTTGTTCTAGTGATGTTGTATATTATAGTGAAATCAGCATGAAATCATTTTTCATCAAGTAACCTCCTGTTTTAAGAAATCACTTTCTCCAAAGATCTTATACAGGGGTCAGCAATATTTTTGGCCAGAGTGCCAAAAACACCATAACCATAAGATGTTGGCTTGCCAGGGGAGTGTGGCAAGGGAGCTGCAAGGGGCCCAATTCCTGTTGTGGCAGCGTAGCCACAGCCCTTTCCCCACCATCCACCAGCAGTGAACCAATATGGGGCTCCATAGGCCTCAGTGCAGCAGTTTGCAGCCTCCCTGCCACTGGCTGCAAGCAGTTTGGGCTGTGACAGGCATCAACGGCCTGCTCAGAGCCTGGACTGACTGTGGCAGGTGGCTGAGAAGTGCAAGCCACTGCACCAAGGTTTACAGAGCCCTGGTCTGGCTTATTGCTGGCAGCAGGTACATGTACGCCTTGGGGCAGATGGTGGGGAAGGGACCAGGGCTGTACTGCCAAAAGGACTGGGCCCTTCACAGCTCCTCTGCTATCCTTCCCAAGGCTCACATGCATTTGCTGCCAGCAATGAGTCGGGCCAGGGCTCTTGCAGACCTCAGTGCAGCGGCTTGCACCTCCTGACCATCTGCCACTGCCAGCCCAGGCTCTGCGCAGGTTCCTGCCACCTGCCATAGAGCCTGTTCTGCTCACAGCAGGCAGTGGGGAGGTTGCAAGCCACTGCACAAAACTCTGCAGAGCCCCGGCCCGACTCGTTTATTGTGGTGGGTACACACGCGCCTCTAAGCAAGTGGCAGGGGGAGCTTTGAGGGGTCCAATCCTTGTTGTGGCAGTGCAGGCCTGGCCCTTTCCCTGTCATCTGCCCCAAGGTGCGTTTAACAATCAAAATGCTTTTGTGTGCCACACTGTGCCATACATGCCAGGGGTTGCCAACCCTTGACCTGATAAAGTTTTGTTTGGCTTTTCCTTAAAGATTGGTTCTTACTAGTCTCCTTGGTATAGAAGGATAATAATATGTGAATATTTGTCCTAGTATAAATGAAAATTAATTTCCAACACCTGGTTCCTTCACAGGAAAGTGCTTCTTTTCTCATTCAATTAAATAGATTTGCTTAAATTAGTCATACTACCCTATGTCATCTACTACTGTTTGCAGTGGTTTCCAGCACCCTTAGTCCTGATTAAAGCATGTCTTGGTTTTGTCCCACACTTCTCTGTTTCCTATGCCCATGGATGGAAGGGAGATCTTCTGTTTCTGCCATACCTGAATTCCTCAGGGGTGGAAGTCTCCAGTCTTGCACTATCCATTGCTCACATTTGTGTATACCAACTATTTTGCCCATGTTTTTAACTCTCTGTATACAGTATGATGAAGTTTTGCTCTGTAACTCACTACCCTGCCCATTGCCAATTGCAGCACTCCTCTCCTTTTAAAACGTGTGACTACAAAGTTCATGTGGGTCTAGTGTTGAGGTGTATTGAAATAATATGCAAAATCTTCCTTCAACTCAAATATACCCCTGCCACAAGTCAAAGCTGTCCTCTTAACAAGCTTCTCTGCACCCACCAGAATGATCCTACATCTTTTTTCTATTTTGTATGCAGGCCAGAACCTTTATGTTGTGAGTTTTCTCTGTGCTTTTGTGCAGAGTTGACTGGATGAGATTCTGGTTAAAGCCTACCAGCATAAATCCTTGAGTGGAGGGGATGCTGTAAGTCACTTCTCTTCCTCCACAAGACACCTGGGTAGCAAATTCTTTGACCAGTACCCCAGCCTAACATTGTGCATTTGGCAGTGGAATCTGATTGCTGAGCTATACTAATGCAAATGAAAACAACAATTAGATCCTAATTCCAAAACTAGGTTCACAACTTCTTGTTGTCCATGGTATTGTGGTACAGCTCTGCCAACAGGAGCTTGACTCCCTGTCCTTTTAATTATGAGCTACTCTTGCTTACAGACAAACATCTGTATTACTCCCCAGTGCATGCTATAACACTTATGGTACCACATCAGGTTGATTAATAGCCATTTCTATATTCAGGTTGGTGCATGAGCCAAATCAGGAGATTTTCAGGCTTTGACACAAGTTTATACATGTCAAGCCTGATTAATAATTGTTTGTGTTACAGGAAGTGTCAAAAGGCCCAGTTGTGGCCTTGGCTCCACCACGATCCGCTGGCTGGGAAATTGGCTCTGTGGTCGGACCCAGAGGGTTGTAATTGATGGCAGGCACTCATCGTGGTGCCCTGTGACCAGTGGGGTCCCTCAAGGCTCTGTCCTTGGACCCATACTGTTCAAGATCTTCATTAATGATGTGGACATTGCAGTCAGGAGTAGACTGGCCAAGTTCGCCGATGACACCAAACTTTGGGGCAAACCATCTACACCAGAAGATAGGCGGGTGATCTAGGCTGACCTGGACAAGCTCAGCAAATGGGCAGACGAGAACCTGATGGTGTTTAACACCGAAAAATGCAAGGTTCTCCTGCAGCATCCTTATAGGCTCGGCAGTGCTACGTTGGATAGCACTACAGAAGAAAGAGACTTGGGGGTCATCATTGACCACAAGATGAACATGAGCCTCCAATGCGATGCTGCGGCTAGTAGAGCAACCAAAACGCTGGCTTGCATCCATAGATGCTTCTCGAGCAAATGCCGGGATGTCATTCTCCCCTTGTACTCGGCCTTGGTGAGGCTGCAGCTGGAGTACTGCGTCCAGTTTTGGGCTCCGCAATTCAAAAGGATGTGGAGAAGCTTAAGAGAGTCCAGAGGAGAGCCACGCGCATGATCAGAGGTCAGGAAAACCGATCTTACGATGATAGGCTGAGAGCCATGGGACTCTTTAGCCTGGAAAAGCGTAGGCTCAGGGGTGATCTGGTGGCCACCTATAAGTTTATCAGGGGTGACCACCAGGATGTGGGGGAACGTTTCTTCACCAGAGCGCCCCAAGGGATGACGAGGTCGAACGGTCATAAACTCCTGCAAGACCGTTTCAGGCTGGACATAAGGAAGAATTTCTTTACTGTCCGAGCCCCCAAGGTCTGGAACAGTCTGCCAGTGGAGGTGGTTCAAGCACCTACATTGAACACCTTCAAGAGTAAATTGAATGCTTATCTTGCTGGGATCCTATAACCCCAGCTGACTTCCTGCCCTTTGGGCAGGGGGCTGGACTCAATGATCTCCCGAGGTCCCTTCCAGCCCTGATGTCTATGAAATCTATGAAATGAGGTTAGAGGACCCTAATGTGTTAAATCAGTCCCTGCCTCCAAAAGCTATAAACAGAGGAGTTAGCAAAGAAGAATGGAGGTGTAGAGTCTCAACCAAAGTCAGACAGCAGGACACTGAATAGCAGAGCCAAGAATAGAATCTGCATCTCCTGAGTCCCAAATCAGTGGCCTACTCACAGGACCATGTTCCCTCTCTAGCTATTGATGTCTTCCAACCACAGTAAATATTTATTATTTTGTAAAATGTTTCACTGCCCAGGGGATCATTTATAACTTCAGTATTAGTTATAGGAAATCACTGCATTAGTTAGAAAGCAGATTAACAAAAATAAATTGAAGAATATATTGAACATATGGTGCTGCATATGAATGAGTTTAAATACTTATGCTGTTTATAACACACAAGAAAAGAGAAGGTTTGTTTTAGGAATGCTTTAGTTATGATCTGTAGTATTTTGAAACCTAAAATAACCCGAGTTCAATCACAAGAAACCTGCACAAAGTTTGAAACTGTAGAATTCAGTGCATGTTGTCAGCCAGCTGATGGCCTGATTAGAGTGGATTTACTTAACTAGTAGGGGTTCTTCTGCTCCTCCCGTCCAGGCTAGAGCTCGAGCTGCATGCATGTTACTGCAGTGGAGGAAGAGACTTACTTTACCTGAACTCACTGGGCCTAAATTCTGCTCCCACTTACGTTGCTCTAACTCCTGAATAGTTCCATAAGCCTGTAGAGTAACTTTGCATTTACACTATATAGCTCAGAGCAGAATTTAACCCAATGAGAGCTTTGCTGTTGATTTTAAATGGATCGGGATTGGGCCTCAGGGCAATCCTGATATAAAGGCAGCAATTCTATCAAGTAAAACACAAGAGAGTGCTTCTCTGAGTAAACTAGTAGGAACAATTCTGGGTTTGTCTGAGCTACAAATTGTTCTTTGAGAACAAGAATAAATGGAAGTTGTTTTACTAAAATCCTCCAGTGTACTGAACCTGCCATGCTTTTGAATTAATGGTTAGGACATAACATCTTTCTTTTTAGGCCTTTATTTAAAGGCTGTTTACATTTATTGAACAAAATAATTTTTCCTGTCAAGTCTCACTGTGCTTAACACCTGCACAATCTGAAGAATCTGCAGAATTCTGCTGTGTCACTTAAAGCAATGCATAAGTTTTTCCTCTTCACAGAGATGGAGAAAGCCATTAAGGAAGTAGCAGAGGGAAGTAGTCTAATTTACTTTAAGAGGGAGCTAGACTAGAAGGCATCAGAAAATGGAGACAGGGATTAATATCTGTTTCTTCTGGGGGTTTACAGCTATGTCCTGGAATGCTTGTCAGATCAGTCCAACTGGTAGCCTGAGAGCTGCATGTGGGCCCCAGCTGCCCCCTGTCGACTGCCATGTAGCAGGGTTCCACGTGCTGCCCGTGCAGGCTGCATGGCAGGGGACGCGGGTCACACTGAAGTTCCCCTGGCTGCACTGAAGTCAAACAGCCCTATTATAAACTATTGCAAAAATGAAGCAACACAGATTTTGAATTCAATCTACTCCCTATAGTTACTCAACCTGATAGCTTCTTTGTCTGGTAATGGAGATTATTACTCCCCTATGAAATGTGCAAGTTTTAACCTACCAAAGCCAAACGTACACCTCATGTGAGTGATGTCATTATAGCAGTTTAAATTTTGCCCTAAAATAGAATTTTCATTAAGAGAGAACTTGTGACATTATGAATGTCTTCTACTCTTTCTTTCATTGTGATGCCTGAAGGTATTGAAAAATCAAAACATTGGTTACTGTGTCATTACAGGATCCTGCATTTCATAAGCAATTTTCCTATAAATGACACTAAAAATACACAAAGCAGTACGGTTTCTAAATCCAAGTTATAAAATAAATTCAGTACACAAGGGAGACAGTTATTGTGATGTTGGCCTTTAATCAAGTTCCCTAGTGTACAGGTCAGCATGGGTTAGATCTGCTCTGTTATGCAGTGTTGCTTACACATGTGGGCTAGGGGCAGACATTACTCATGAACTGTTTTAAGTTATCAGAAACTGGTTTAAACCTGTAACAAAACATCAATTCAGTGCACATAAACCACTTTCAAAATTGCTGAAACTGGTTTAAGATAAACTTGGTTGAATGTAGCATCAGACTTAACTGATTTGGGTCAAACCAGTTTATTCAGTATCTTTCCAAGACAGGGTTCTCCAGTGTTTAATTTCAGCATAAGTAATATTCTTGGATTTTTCTCATCTCTTTCAAATATAAATCACTGCCTTTGAAAAAAAAAAAGCAGTTTTCGCCAGAAATTGTGTGTGGGAAAGGGAAAATTCCGCCCTTTCTGACCTTTTAAATAACGCACTTGCATTTTAAACAGGCATGTCACAGAAAAAGCTAATAGAAAACATTCTGATTTCCTTTTTTATTAGTTAAAAGAATATCATCTTTTCCCCAGTATCAGTTTTATGCTGATGGTCCTTTCGAATTTTGGTGACATGACTTATCAGTAAATGGCCATCGCCTGTTTCTTTTTCAGAGTTCCCTGAAGAGAAGAGGCAGCAGGGAAACGCACAAAGAAAAGAAGGCATTCACCCAGGTACCATTTTCAATAACACATATTTGGTTTTGTTTCGAATTGTGTGTCTGTTTAATAGGAAACTCAAGATCTCTGTTCACTGGGTGTTAAAGGACTCATAAAAAAAAGTCAGATAAAACTTGATTAGCCTTAAACCTACTGAGACATTTCAGATAATTTAGAAACAATTTAGGACACAAATTTGATCTCTATGCCTTGCAGCTGCTCAGTTTTATTCTTATATCTGGTATTTGTGGACTCAGGCTGAAGGTTTTTGTCAAGACAAGAAAATCACCTTGCCTCATAAAGTAATCTTAGGGACTAAAAAAATTTTTATGTGGTGCTAAAGTTTGTATTAATGAGCATTTTGGCACTGAATGCTGTTCACATGCTGAGACAACACTTAGTGTGTTGTGTCAGAGGCTTAGGTTTTGTTTCTCATGTGAACTTAAAATATCTGCTTCCTCTACTGCATTTAAAATAAAAACTCTGAGCTACCCACCTTCCCTATTAGGATTCTGATTGTATTAAATTCTTACAATCTGAGTTTCCCCAGGAAAGCAGTCGGCCTGGGTTCAGCTCCTTTTTGTGAAGGCTGCAGTGGCTGGTGCTTTTTCCAGCCCCTATTCCATTCACTAGGTAATAGATCAGAGATGAGGGGTAGGCTTCTCTCACTGAGGGGTAGAAGAGAACCCAATAGGAGCATCGCAGCTTTGTTGGAAAGGAGCTTTTCTTGGGTTCTCCTCAGCCACCATCTATAACTTGAGCCTAATCAAATGATTCTAGCATGTAATGCTTCTTAGTTTTCTTTAACTGCCTGGAGCCTTAAAATCTATTGCTTTTTTAATCATTTTAATACATAGCTCTTAATTAACAACCAAAAGTTGAATGGGTAGGACGGGTGAATAGAAATATATTATTCCAGATGTAATATCTTGCAGAGGACACAAACATAGGAGTGCAATGGAAGCAGTCTTTCAAGAGGTTACACTGTTCTTTCTTCCATAACTACCAGATAATGAGGAGGCTTATTTAAATCATCAGCTATTTGGGGCAGGCTTTCTGTAAAGCACTCACCACACTATAGGGTGAATATCAGGGCGGGCAATTATTTTGGCTGGAGGGCTGCTTAATGAGCTTTGGTGAGCTGTTGAGGGCCACAAGGGTAGCCCCACCCCTTGACAGGTGCCCTGCCCCCTGGTTGCCATCTTGGGACCAGAAGTCCCGCTCCCTAATCCCTGACTTTTGCCACTGGAAGTCCCTCCCCTTGCCCCCAGAACTACTTCTTTTGGGAAGGGGTTTGCCACCTTGGAACCAGAAAAAAAAATGTGTACTAAAAATTGAAAATTGATAGTAACATAGTTTAATTTTATTTTAAAAAATATTTTTATTCTGATTTTTGTGTTTGCATTGTATATATAGAGGTGATTACATAACACCTGAAAATGAAATATTACTTTTGTATATTGTGGGGGTATGGAGGGGTGGGGGGATATGGTTGGGTGGGTGTGGGGTTTGTGAGGGGATGTGGTTCTGTATGTGGGTGGATGTAGGGTCTGGGGGAGGGTATGGTTTATGTGTGGATGTGCGTGGGTGGATATCAGGGGTTTGGAGAGTGTTTGTGGGGATGTGTGGGTAAGTATGGGTTTTGTGGGGTATATGGAGGGGGAGAGTGGCTACGGGGGTGTGTGTGGGTGTGGGGTATGCATGGGGAGTGTGGGTGCGTGTGTTGTGGTGGGGTCTGTGTGTGTAACAGTGACCAGGGCTCCCTCCAGTGGCATGTGGGTGTGTATGGGGGGGTTGCATGTGGGGCGAGATGTGGGGCTTGTGGGGGAGGGTGTGGATGGGCATGTGACTGTCTGGGGGGGAGGGTCTGGTTGTGGGGTTTGCAGGAGAGGGTTTGTGGGTATGGTGGGGTGTGCATGGGAGCTCCCCACAAATACCCCCTGAGCTGGTCAGCACCTGCCCCTACCCAGCAAAAGCCCAGAGCCCACACACTTTGTGGTGCATCCCCACCACCACTAACAGTGTGCAGCCCCAGCCCTGCCTCATGCCTGCTCTGGACTCAGCCCAGCAGGACTGGATCAGCCAGAACCCATGCACACAGCCCCGATCCAGCTTGCTCCATACCTATTCCACACCACACGTCTGTGACGCATCCTGCCACTCCATGGGCACACAGCGGGGTTGGGGTGGCTCCGTTGCTGGACTGCCTTTTTAGGCAGCCCAGGCAGCAGTAGCTCCTCACAGCTGCCACCGCTGTTGGCCCCAGCCACTTGCAGCTGCTGCCACTACTGGCCCCAGCCTTATGGTATTAGTGGGGATCTGCGTGCAAACCTCCAACCTGGCCCACCCCACACCTGCTCCTGACTCCCCTGCACTGAGCAGCAATGGCAGCCAGGCAGAAACTGTTGCTCAGCACAGGCAAAAAGTGACCCCTTCCCTTCATTAATATCAGGCCCTTCCTAGTGCAGCTGCCCAGAGCCCTTGCTGAGCTGCCCTGTGACTGCTCTGCACTGTCACTGCTGCCCCACTGGGCAGCCCGGAGATGACAGTGATAGCCGCAGAGATGCAGGGTAGCCCAGTGCAAGCTCCGGACGGCTGCAGCAGGAAGGGCCCAGCAGCGGCAAGAGGGAGG
The DNA here is from genome assembly GCF_052110815.1 of Crocodylus siamensis. Classification (NCBI taxonomy): domain Eukaryota; kingdom Metazoa; phylum Chordata; order Crocodylia; family Crocodylidae; genus Crocodylus; species Crocodylus siamensis. The sequence goes on along the minus strand of NC_143397.1, from coordinate 167,689,947 downwards.
GTCTTCTTTTCCCTTGTGCTGAGCAACAGTATCTGCCTGGCTGCCACTGCTGCTCAGCACAGGTGAGTTTGAAGCAAGCACAGGGCAGGCCAGTTTGGGGCTATGTGAGCAGGTCCCTACCACTACCACAGGGTTGGGCCAGTGGCAGCAGCAGCCAGAAGGAGTCGCCGTTGCCTGGGCTACCTAGAAAGGCAGTCCAGCCATTGAGCTGCCCCAGCCCCTCTGCATGCCCGGAGCAGGAGGACACACAATGGACAGCTATCCAGAAAGTCTAGTTGTAACCAATGGGAAATGCTTGGCATGGAGCTGTGTTTGAACTCCTGTCCCACTTCAGCCTTAGGTACCTGACTCAGTCTTGAATGTCAGATGCCTTTACTTGCTTATAACCCACTACATTACACAAAGTCCTGCTTCAGAGGTAGGTGCCTAGTGGCTATGTTAACTTGTCATTCAGAATGCTTAGTGCCACCCTTCAGGGTAGGCACAGATCACCACTGGCCAAACATAGAAGTCCTCATATAGGCATCCTGGAACTTTGCAATCCAATTGGAGATGCTGTTGGAACATATGTACGTAGTGAGTTTTGTGGATTGTCATTGTCTCTTTTTCACTTTAGTATCTAAAACCAGTTGAGAACCATTTAGAACTTCTGGGAACAAACTGGATGGAAGTCTAAATTAATGGGAAGTAGTTATTTACATATCCTTAGAGAATCTGAGCATTAATGATTTGTCCAAAACCACAAAGTCTAATTTTTTATCCCCTACCTATTTTTCCATCCTCAGACTTATTTTGCAAACAACAGTGAACATGAAGTAGAAACTTTAACTGCAGCTTTTTACTATATACTATGCATAGACTATATCAGAACCAATTTTTCTCTACTAGGTGTTCACAGTGAAAATTAACTGAAATGCCATAATACCTATAAAATTATTTTTGTCTCAAAATAAATGGAAGACTTTGCAATGACTCTCCACCACTAGTTTTATTGAAGAAAATAAGTTTTTATTCAGCAGAATTGCAAAATGGAGCTTCTTGGAAAATGCCAGGCAGCTGTCAAAACACAAAGGAAACTGGTTCTCCAGCGCAAGGTAGGAGCGCTGGCACTCAGCCAGCTGCTTGGTCCCAGTTTTGGTGCCTTTCATCAAACTTGCAACCTAGTGAATGCTTAACCATCCATTTGCTTGGCAATAACCTTGAGCAGATGGTGGTGGAAGTGCTGCTAGTTTGTGTCTATTTCTCTTTGTGTCCTGCCAGAAAAAGAAATATCATATTTTGGGATTTTTGATGAGGTCCTCAGTTTCCTGATGACATTTATTGTTCATAAGTAATGAATTTTATCCCTACCCCTTTCATTCTTGGGCTGCATGTTCTGTCTTTTCTTAATTTAAGTTATAAATGCATAAAGAGTGGGCTGATCTTGTTTGCCTTTCTTTTGTTACCTCTCCAAACTGCCATGCAAAGTTATGGCACCATAATATATAAACATTTGCTACCAATAATCGTGAATTACTAACTGCCCTTAATGATCTTTTAAAGTCAGTACCATGACTGTTAATGCTAGGCAGGCTTTAGATTCATCATTAGCCCCCATCTTAGCCTGGCATACGTATATCATTTTGGAAAGTATTCCATATTTGACATATAATCAGACTGTGTCACAGCCCAGCTTTCAACCTTTGAGATTTCTATGTTCTTGTTCCTTCAGAAGATCATGAAGTTTGCTGATCACATTTTTTCCATGTAATGAATTAACTAATAACAAACTCGCCTTCTTCTCCATGTGTTGGCCCTTTATTTTGGTCCTTTATCTGCCCTGTTTTTTAAACCTGCATCTAAACCTATCCTGCCTGCTTTCTTTTTAAAGTTTACTTAAACTGATAAAGAAATCACTGATATTTCTTGTACACAAAGCTTCCAAGTGGACATCTGTGTGAAGGTTGGAATCTTATATTTCTGGCATACTTAGATGTTAATGACATCTCTATAGAACATTATTTCTTTGAAAAAATCACAAGGAAGTAGTATTGTCTGTTTTCATGCACTCAGTGCAACAGAAAAGATCCATTGCTTTGCCTCCTTTCCATATTTGTTTGTTGGGATTATCATCCATTAGCTTTCTTTTATGCATCAACTTTCCTAATAAAAAATAAATTCCTGTCAACTGTGGCTACTGTGGAAAAATACTAGATTTGCAACTGTGAATATGATAGACAAAAGATTAATAAAATATTAAAAAGTGGTAAAAGAATAATGAGGAAACACACTTTTCAACTTATAAAATAGTACTTTTACTTCTAGAATAACACGTAATTCTGTAGAAGCATTGGGCTTGTGTTGTCCAACATCATTCCACAAAAGAGTTAAGGGCCTGATCCAAAATTTGCTAAAGTCAACCAGCATCTTTGTTTCTTTAAAAACAGACATCATACTTTGGCTCAAATATGGCCAAGGGACTATTTATACTGGTTGAAATCAAGGTAATATTAATTACGAAACTTTACTTGACTTTAGTGAGAACACGTGCATGCCCCAATACAATAAGATAGCTACATGAATTAGCCTGTCCTGTGACTCTAGTGGTTAACACCACATTGGGCTGGTGGAGATAAAAGAGAAGTTACTCAAGCACTCATGGAAAGACTTGTTGCAGATCTCTGAGAACACTGTAGCCACACTCCTGACTTGCACTGAGGGAGTAAAAGAAGCATTTCCACTTCCTGTTCTGTCAGTTTCTTCCCTCTTGAAAAGAACTTGTGGTGGTTAGGAGACCAGCCAGCTTCTGCCAGATCATTTTGAAAAGGTCTATGATGAATAATCATGAGGAAATCCATTTTTGTTAGGCTGGAGTGCTTTAGGATATTAACTAATCTGTGTGAGGACTCAGTTGCTTCCCTCAGGAAAATAGGAAGATCCTTAGCCATATGGTATATATGAAAGCCCCTGAACTGATCCATTTGATAGAGTGAATGAGGAACAATAGTTTTGCAAAGGAAGGGGTACAGGTATGGATTAGTGTCCTGCAAATCTCAAACCTGGGTCCAGAGAATCCTTTCAATCTAATTCAGTTAATCCAAAGGGATCAAAGATACTAAAGCCAATGAATGGGGTGCCAGATGGTCAGATCTATCCCCAGATTAATGGCTGATTGGACATCCTAAATCCAGTAAGGAGTTCATCAGAAGGAGTGAATAAGCACTCTGAGGCCAGTGAGCCTGAAACCAAGGGTTTTGTGTTAACACCTTGGAAAACATGGACTGATCTTTAGAGTCTAGATCTTTGACCTGGAACTGCAGATAATGCAGAGCCTGCTTAGAATCTGTACTGATGTGCCAACTTCTGTAGGCAGTATCACAGTGATCAGATCCAAAGCAGGTGCCAGGGCTGAAACATCAGTTGGTTTTAGATAAAACTCAGAGATATAATTTTGTTACAGTCACACAGGACTGAAGGTAATGGTTCCCAGGGTAAAATAAAAATACTCAGTGCTGGAAATGACAAAAGCAGACTCCTGAGATGATGAGGCGAGGTGTAACCATCCTTTCACTTCCTGTTTGCATGAAATCTGTCTTGGAGATTTCAGTACTGGAACTACAGACTTTCACCAGATTTGTGACCCACCAGAGGCCTTTCTGGAGCTGAAGAAGTGGCAAGCGTCTGTGAGAAGCCAGTGTCGAATAGCACAGAGCACCTGTTCAAATCTTTCAGACTGGAATTGGAGGCAGAACCCCTATATTTGGCTATGAAGTACATCTGGAACTGTTTTTGTGGTTTAAACATGTCTTGGCTATAAAAGACCTGTATTTTCCAGGAATATGGGATTCTCACAGACAATAAAATTGTACCTTTGTTGTCCATCAGATGCAGGGATGGGACTTTGGCATGCCTTAAACACCAGAAAGCCTGAAAACCCCATAGCAAGATGACTTCAGAAGCAGTAAAAGAAAAGAAGGGAAAAAAAGAGGTCCTAATTTCTCTCCCCAGGGAAGAGAGAAAATATAGTCAATAGGCAGCTTCTAGCATAGCATATCTGCCTTGGCTTAAAAGGGGTGGGGGGTGCAAAGCCTCCATTGGCAAATGGAAAGAAATTGCTAAGAAATAAATGTTCTCTTTCTTTGTAAAAGGATGAAAGAGAAAAATAAGAGTAATGAGGAAGTGGTTTAAAAAATCTTTGAGTAGAATTGCAAGCCATAGCACAAGCTGGCAGAACTGTTCTGTCGACAGCCAAGGTGGTTGAGAGGAACTGTGGAGTAGGAAATGCACACTGTCCTTTTATTCCCTTGATTCAGGGTATCATGGAAGGAGTGGCTACAACTTGGGTTACAGTAGTTACAGTAGTGATAGTCTTGAGGTGCATTCATACCTACCAATGGAGTTATGCATGTGGGCAATCACTTGAAAGAGAATTAGGCAATTAAACAGATTCCTGAGTTCTGAAGCCAAAGAAAGATGCTGAACGAGATAAATTATCTTGCATTTCAGAGAAAGCATAAAGAAAATGTCACATAGGAGTGCTTACGGCTGTTGAAAAACAAATAAATGCAATTTGAACAGCCACATGTGACTTCCGAAAAATAAAAGCCTCAATTTTAAATGTCCTTAAAATAGACCAAGCATTCATCTAGACATATAATAATGGACCTACCTTTGGTTCACTTACTATGAATCTGTAACAAAACCATACTTGTGAACTGTCATAGTCTTGCTGAGTGTGAAACAGCACACAGTGTATTGCATGTGTACCCTATTGCCTTCCCTTGATGAAATGTTGATGCAACCTACAATCGTATGAGAGTGTCTTTCACTTTTATGGTGATACTGATGAATTTATCTTTTGATCCCTGTGCCTGCATCTCCATGATAGTTAATGAAAGTGAGTTATGTAAGCGGTTTTTTCATCAGCTTAAAATTTACTTAATGTTGTGTCTCATTTCTATGTGGAGTTTTAATCTAGTATGGTACAACATTTTAAAATTGCCCTGTCCTCCAAAATATAGGGGGAAAAACCACTCAGACCAGTTGTCCGATGGTCTGTGTTTTCTATAAGATTTTCAAAGGGAGTTAGACTTTGATTCATTCTTTTTTTTTTTTTTTTACCAACGACACTTGTTGAGGGTTCAGATTATTTTTTAGATCCCAAAGAACACAGTTGCCATAGATATGTTCTAATAATAAAAATGATAGCACTTTTCATTTTCAAGACAAGTCACAAATGTTACTTATCCCATAGAATATTTTGAGGATTCATTATAAAACCTAGAGCATACTTTTTAACACTGGAAACAGTTTTACAGTTCAACAGGCTTTGGTGTTCTAGACAGACTGTTAAAAAACCAAAAAGAAGAATAATGCATGACTTATGCGGTTAGTATTGACTGATGATAAAAATTATCTTCATTTTTAAAATGAACAATAAAGGAATATGTAAAAACAAACCCCCCAAAACACTGTACAATTTCCTTTCAGTGACATTATTTTCCATTAAATTTGTGTGGTGTTTGATTATTGTTAAATTCATTTTCAGTTATGCTATGATTTTTATTAATCTATAATCAGTTATAAACTGTATTAATTTAACTTAGGACTAAGTTGTGAAATGTGTCAACTTTGTGATTTGCATAGCACTTCCACTGTATTATGTGTGTACATATACATAGTATGTAACATTTAAAAGAAAAAAGACATGAGGATTTTGGAACATAAACAACTTATTATATTTTTAATGTAAAATAATTCTTTTTGTGGGGCTGTTCTTATGGGCAGGACGACAGTGCTGACTTGAAGTGCCAGCTTCAATTTGCCAAAGAAGAAGGAGCTTTGATGCGTAAGAAGATGGCCAAACTGGGAAGGGAGAAAGATGAACTGGAACAAGAACTCCAGAAATACAAGTCCATTTATGGAGATGTGGACAGTCCCCTCCCTACTGGAGAGGCAGGAGGGCCACCAAGCACCAGGGAGGCAGAGTTGAAGCTTCGTCTGAAACTGGTAGAAGAAGAAGCAAACATACTAGGCAGGAAGATAGTGGAGCTGGAGGTGGAAAACAGGGGTATTAAAGCAGAGATGGAAGACATGAGATGCCAGTATGAAAAAGAATGTCTTAGCCGGGACCACGTTTCAAGCATTCCTACCTCACCGTACGGTGACTCTGTGGAGTCAGCCACAGAGCTGCGCCGTCACTTGCAGTTTGTTGAAGAAGAGGCAGAGTTGTTGAGGAGATCAATCTCTGAGATTGAGGATCACAACAAACAACTGACAAATGAACTGAACAAATTCAAGTTTGAGCCCAGTCCAGAGTCTGGTTGGCTGGAAGATGCTGCTTCTAAATGTGGCGGATCCCTACAAGAAGAATTGAAATCAGCCAGGTTACAAATCAATGAACTGAGTGGAAAAGTGATGAAACTCCAATATGAGAATCGTGTGTTGATGTCCAATGTGCAGCGTTATGATCTGGTCTCTCACCTGGGGCTGCGCACTTCAAGTCCCAGGGACAGTGATGCTGAGAGTGATGCAGGCAAGAAAGAAAGTGACAGTGAAGAAGGCCATCCACCTCAACCAAAGAGAGAGGGGCCCGTTGGGGGCGAGAGTGACTCAGAAGAAGTTTATGAGAAGACATCAGGTTTTGCTAGTGGAAAGCATTCAGAAGTTAGTGACCTGTGTTCTACTGAGCTAGTGAGGGTGAAAGAAGACACAGAGTCTATAATTAACATCAAACGTGAGGCTGAACGGCTTGAAAGAACTGTAGACCGCCTTATTACTGACACAGATAGCTTAATTTATGATGCCAGGGTGCACATAACCAGTAGTCCCTCCACTGATCAGGGCTTCACAAGTGAAGAGAGAGAGGAAGATAAAAATGAACCAGAACTTCTGGACACTATCAACTCAAGGATGAAAGCTTTCCGAAAAGAGCTGCAGAACTTTCTAGAGAAAGTTGATCACATTGGGGAAGGCCTCAAAGAACAAATGGAAGATCTCTCTCCCCTCCCTCACCTCACAGAGTCTTCCAGTTTTCTGTCCACAATGACATCCATGTCTCGAGACTCTCCCATTGGTAACCTTGGAAAAGAGTTAATCACAGATTTCCAGGTAAGTAGGCTTCTTGTTTTCCTTCTCTTTCTTTACTGTTTCTCCTTCTGACTGACTGTGCTACCCTAGAGCTAATTTGCCTCACAGTGGCTTTGTTATTATTTAAAACCTGCACTGTATTCAAGTTTAAAATGTGAAACACTTTGTAGGTTTTCTTTTATGCTCAATTACTTTTGGTTCAGAGGCTGTTCCTCATGGCAAAAAAGGCTAATTCAAGGGAAGCCATAGATATCTAAGAATCTTTTTGTCCCTAACAGCGATGATCCTCCATGAAGAAGAGTTGAAATTTTTTTTTAAAAAGTAATTATCTTCTTGAAATCACTTAGCAGCCTTGCTAATGAATGTGTAAAGTTATTTGTGGTGCAATCTCTGAAGTGGGTGTGGCACATTCTCAAAAGTCTTGCCAGAATCAAAATAATATAAAATTTCTAAGTGGTATTTTTTGAAAAGCCTGCTTACAGCTCACTCCCTAACCGAGCGGCGAGTGAGAAGCATTGTAGCCAGCGAAGGACTGCCTTTCATAAAGAGCTGCCAATGAGCGCATGTCTAAACTACCACAGCAGCCACACTGGATATGGCTTTTCTGCACAGCACAAGTAAGGAAGGAAGAGCCTTGTATCCCGTATCCTTCATGACTTGTATGCTTGCTGTTGGTTTGACTCATGCATCCTCATTGCATGCGCCTCATAACCAGTGTTTGCATTCTTTTTTCCTCTCTTTCTCTTTTTTGCTTTTCAGATGTTTCAGCCCATCATTTTGCTCATCCTCATTTTGGTTTTGTTCTCTTCACTTTCTTACGCCACTGTATTTAAGTTGGTTTTTTTGTTCACGCTTTTCTTTGTCTTGTAGTCTTTTCAGTCGTCTACTTTACCCATTTTTGTTTTCTTTATTCCCTCCTGTCCTTTGTTTTTGTTATAAACCACCCATGCACCTAACAGTCCAAACTGAGAGATCAGATGGAGTGGCAGCTCAGTCAAGATCGTGGAGAGGAGCAAGATGTTCATCACCATCGAGCCACCATTGAACCACACCGCGGAGCTGATGGAGACATTAAACTCTACAGGCCAGGAGACGAGGGCTGTTTCAGTCTAGAGGTCAGCATGGCAGCCCATACTATCCTCCTGATGCCTTAGATAGGTTCTTGGCAGCAGTAGCAAGGGGTGGGTGATTGAGCTAAGTGAATCACCATCAGTTTGATGTGTTTTTTCCCCTGAACATTAAATATTTTTACTGAAATTTCATAAAAGCAAACATGTCCCTGTTCTTGGACTCATTGCATTGCTCCCAGTACTGCCTAGCCTGTTGGGAAAAAAAAAAACCCATTTGATTAAGGCCCAAGTAAAACGATTAAGGCAACATTTGTGCTCTTCTGTAAATGGCAAAGTGAAAGAGTAGTGTGTACTTCTGGACCCTCTGGGTTTTTCAGCATTGGCTTTTTAAATCTGTGAAGGTCTGAGGTGCCTACTTTGCATTTTGCAAGGCAATGGCCTGCCCAGGGTAGTGTTATGTAGTGCAGTGCATTGTAATTTCCCAACAGGCAGCAGCATGCTTTTCAGCCTCAAAAAAATATCATTTAAATGGAATTATGAGATAGCTTAGGTGTCTTACGCATTTATATTTGTCAAAAAAATAATTTTAAAACTTGCCTATACAGAGATACAATGGGTTTTGGCCGTGTGAGGTTGAAACATCGTTTTAACTGACTTGTTATAAGTACAGATTGGCCAGATAGTATGAATGAGTGCAAATCCGTGTTCTGGTCTAACTCTATAGCTAGGCTAACAAGTTGCATTTAACTTTTATTCTACATTTTAGAATTCTTTACACTGGCCAGTGAGGCTTTGTAGAAAGCAACTAAGCCGGCCTGGGGAACTGAAATTAAATATGCTTCTTTAATTCTAAACCTGTGTATGCAAGCATACTGTCAGGTGACATAGGTAGCAGAAACTAAGTTAGCTGTTGGGAGTCAAACTTTTTTCCCTAAGGCCAAGTACAGGTGTCCAAAAATCCCAAGGCAGAAGCAATCTAACTTTCATGCTTTAAGTACCCTAGGTTAGGTCAGGAGTGAACAGAACAGATGTTTGCCCTTGGGGTGGGGGAGCCCATACAGGGTGCCTGCACCAGACAAGGCCAGCAGGTTTGGGGTGTTTCTGTATGCCTCCCACCATGCTCCATGGGCTTCCTAGGCTTCTGGAGAATGCTAAGTGGAGCCAGGCCAACAGGCCACCCTTGATTGGCTGCCAGGCACGAGAGACCAGTCCCCTTTCCCCCCCCCTCCCAACTGCTGCTCTGTCAGCACCAGAAATTTGTCAGCTGCAGCCAAGTGGGGCAGGGGGGCAAGCAGGATGAAATCCCAGCATTTGCATCCCTGTGCCCACACTGCTGCACAACAGAGGAAGGGGATCCCTCCCCCATGATGGGGGGAGAAGCAGCCTCCCCTGCCTCCACTCCACCACTCTGCCACGTAGGGACACAGATGCCAGGATTCCCCCTGGCCTGCTTGTGGCTCCACCTGCGTCCCTACATCCATGCCTCCACATGGCAGAGCAGTAAGGGGAGCAGCCACTCTCCTTGCCACTCTAATCACCTCCTTTCCCCACTGCCTGCAGTTTACTAGAGCTCGAAGGGGTTCGATCCTTCTTTCTGTGGAGCACCCCTCCTGCCTCAGGACATTGTGTAAAGATAGAAAAATACTGAGCTAGAGACACTCCTCCCTTCACCCCCCTCCCCCCGCCGACCTATGGCTGACAGCTCAGAGCAGCCAAGTGCAGTTGAGTTCCAGCTTACTTCCCTGTAGGGGGAGGACACAAAGCAGCCTGTAGTGCTGGCAGACAGCCACATAAATTGAGCTGGGAGGGGATCTGGTACAGAAGTTTGATAAACCAGTCTAACCTAAAACAATTAATTCTGATACTACATCCATCCAGGTCTATCTTAGGCCAGGTCCTGCCATTTTTAAACCAGCCTGTGTGCACTTCGTATCTGTTCTGTTACAGGTTCCAATTGGTTTCTGATCACTTATACCCGTTTATGTGTAATGTCTGTACTTGGCCTAGTTGTGTAAAATGTAAACTGAGTTGTTTAGCATATGCATCTTGAAATAATTGTCCCTACTCAGCATTGTGGTAAATATAGGTCAGAAAATGACCCAAGTAATATTTGATATCTTTATTTAAGCTCTTATTTTAATTAATTCTCTCTTGGGTAAGTTTAACTATCTCATTGGATTACATCTTGTATACAAACCGTATGTTCAAGAAGGTATGTGACTTGGGTAATTTTGGCACAAACTGTTTACACTATACCAAAATGAGATGTTGCCTGCAGGAAACTGTCTCAAAAGATGAGCAGATGGAAAAAATATTGATGGAAAACTTAGCCAGACATAGATAAGCAGGTAACTATAACTGAAGTTATAAAAATGTCCAGTTGTGGGCTAGCTGTGTGGGGGAGATGATTGTGGATGGGGCATGGAGGTATCAATATGAGAGGGGATAAATGGAAAAAAAAGTCAAAAACCTATTAAAGCTTTATGGCACATTATGTTGCATTTCATTGAAATGCCAGTCTGTTGGGAAGATCACTTGTCAAAATCTATGAAAATCATTGAGAAAAAAGCCAAGTGAAGCATAAGATTTCCCCAGCTCTTTTTTTTAACATTTGATGTTGCTTTTCTTTTTTTTTTTTAATGTATTTTATTTATTTAAGTCTATGCTGCAAAACCTGAAAGGTACAAGTCATGTGGTGTTTTTGTGCCAGGAAAGTAAAAGGAAAGAATAGATTTCTAATAGAAAAAAAAAGTTCTTTCTGTTGCTGCAGAAATTTCAGTGAAAAGCGATAAATAAATCCCTAAAACAGCAGTAGCCATATATAAGCTTGTAACTGCTTTTGAGGTTTTTTGGAGTGAAAATTTTCACACAGGTCTAATGGGTATAATGGTTTCATTTTCTTAATGTGTGTAGCCTTTCAGAGAGAAGGACATGTTACAATTATACAAATAATTCCACAGTAAGCAAGCACGTCTTCTCTAAGTCCAGTTTTTTTAAAGAAAATGTTCCCAGGAAGAACAGAACAGCTCCATTCACCCATTTCTCTTGTATAGACTGTTTTTTAAATGAGCATTGTAGGAGTCTAATTGTTTGATTAAATACAATAGAGGCAGACTACCTCATGCTTGAAACCACCCCTATAGCCTAACTGTAAACATCTGCCCTTGTTTGGTCTTTGCACCACAGTTGTTAATACAACAGTATTATTAGAATGTATTTGCATATTAAAGACTTGGGTTAGAGTCACAGTCCAAGGGAAATTATATACTGAAATTTCTTTAAGAAGAGGACTTTGTTTTCTTGATGAAAACAAGTCATTGAACTGGTTTGATAGAAGAGAGGAGGCCAGCATGTATTAAGGTGAATATTCAATACATTATTCATGGTTTCTGCAAGGCTCTTTTATGGTGGGTGGGAGAACTGGTTCTCTTAAGTCCACAGTGGAATGTGAATGAGTAAACAAAATTGCCATAAGTGGAAACAGACAGGAGGGATTAGAGAAGGTAGCAAATACTATTAAGAAGCAAAAGCATGACACAGATCGTAAGATTGCTATGGCAACCAACAAAGATCAGTAAAAAGTTGAAAGTAATATTTTGTCTGATAGCTATAGCTGACCTCTTTTTCTGTTAATGCAATATCTATAAATAGACCACAGAATGTACTTTATCCCCAAATTATTTTATTCTTTTTGATTGATTATAGATTTGTGCAAGAATATGATATTAGATGTTTTACACTCAAGCAGGATTCTCTAGATCGGGTTGCTCAAATAAGACATCTAGTGTGATTTCTTTTCTGCAAACGATGAAGTAAACAATCACTTACATTTTCAGTTGGGATTGTGTTTTTGCTCACATGCATAATTTTTGCATACTTTGTACATACTTTCTTTGGCACACTTGTTCAGAAAATATACATTTGTTTGCAGAAAATACATGTAAAAGTGTACCAAAATCAAAGTCATCATTTAAAAAAATGGGAGGTTAATTTTTATAACAAATCTTTTCCTTAGGATGGTAGTCATAAATAGGAAACAGACAGATCTTCACACTTAGCTTTTAAAATGGGCTGGTGAGAATCACTTAATCTAGTTCTGTTATTTCCTTTGTTCATAGTAAATATGCTATGCTAAATGTATGTATGGGTTTGATTTTTAAACCAAGTTGTAGTTATTTCAAGTTAATTATGTCACTTCCTCTTCTACTTTCTACTTTGCCTCTGCATGGGAATTTTCTTCACAGTTAAATTTGGGCACATGAGGCTATAATTTTGAGTGTTTGCTTGAAATGTCCTTCTTTTGTTGCTTCTATTTTACTTTTTGTAATTCTGCTTGAGGACTTCAGTATGTTTTCCAACATGCTGTATTTTTCTCAGCATTTCATTTTTTGCACTGTTAGAATTGCATCTTCCCCAAAAGCAAAGATTGGGGATTCCATTGTGTATTCTTTGGAGCAAAAAAGCCACAAAATAGGAAAACACATCCTCCAGTATTTCTTATTCTTGCAGTTTGAATCCATGCAAGAGAAATGACAAAATGGTGTGTAGAATACTGACAGTGTTCCTTCCCACTAAGATTAGGAATAGTAAGAAAAATGTATGCTGAGGAAAAGTGTTCTTTCTTGCTATGTAAGACTCCACTAAAGGTTGACAACATAATGGCCTGAAAGACCCATTATGATGTAAATGTTGATATCTGAAGTTTAAATGAACTCAGTAGGACTTTGTATACATATACTGGACCAGATTTTTCAAAGATTTGCAGCTGTTTCATACATCAGAGCTTCTTTGTGCAAACAAATGTATAAATAGATAATTGCATAATTACCTAATTTTCATTGGTAAAGGATGTATGTGCACCAAATTTTTTTGAGGGAGCAACTTAGGAACCTTTAGCGATTTATCCTTATGTATACCAAATGTTAAAAAAAAAGAAACATATAATGCATCAGAAATTCTAGTCAGATACAGCAAATTCTATACTTGTCGTGGTCAGATTTCAAATGTAAACTGACCATTTAGAATGTATTTTTTATTGTGTCAGCATATGAAAGGAACACAATACATGTAATGAACTAGTACAACATGTTTATCTTTTGCCTTCCACAGAGGAACAGAGAATTGGAAACCCAGCTCTTCCACCTGCCCCCTCAATCCTTATTTTTCATGCTTTTGAATGGAGAAATGGCTAAACACAAGTATTCTATCAAATTTGATATGCACAGTCCTTGCATGGAGGCTGGCCAAGTTTCAATCATGGGAATCAGACTGACTGCATTAAAAAGCCTTTGCAAGTAGATTCAGCAATAGAAAAAACCACCAGATGTTTTAACTTTAGTTATACTGGTATTAATTTACGGTTCAACAACAGCTGGTTGAGGTGGCAGGTATCTGAGTGGTTTATCATCATGCACTTATTTATATAATATTCTTGGTCTTGCTGGGTGTGGTGATCCTGTAAAGCAAATCATTGCAGACCTATAGGCTGTATGAGAAGAAAAATAACCTGTACCAACAAAAGGCAATCTTAGTGGGGGCAGAGGGTTCTTAGCACAAAAGGTAATATTTTGGCAAAATCCTGATTGTGTTGATAATATGTCTTTAAGTGTCCTCTTGACATCAGGAAATCAGCATGGATTATCTTGTTCTTCTGTGAAAACAAGTGAGAGGGGGTACTTAGTGATTCAGTGGAGTGATTTGGGCTCCAAAGGTGACAAGAACAGAAGCAGAACTTGGAAAATTCATTTTGGGTTCACTAAAACTTTTAATCATTCTCAAGGTTTAAATATAGTGTGTTGTTTTGTAGTGCTGTGGTGAAGTAGAATTAGATTGTAATGTGTTGTATTTTATGCGTTGTTTTAGTGAGAGTGTGTCCTTTCATGTAATGTTAGAATGTTGTTTGGTTTAGATGTCTTACCTCGGACGCCATGGTAAATAGAGCATGCCTGGTGGTTTCTGTTGCTCGTGTAGTCAATACATTAATATAACAAAGGAATAGAGAATGGAATTTACCAGAAAATCAAATGTGTTATTCTCTCAGTGTTGCAGCAGTGCTGCATCCAAACACAAATCCTTAGCATTTTTCTGTTGCATCTTCAGCTAATGCATATCATATTTATATTTAGGGCCTGATGTATAAAGATAATGAGCGCAATTGCACAGATTTGATTATATATGCTTAAATCGCCTGCACTTATGGACATGGTTAGAAATGATAAAAGTCTACATAGTCTTTCTTCATTAAAAGTCCAGCCATTGGTCTTGACTCTACAAGGTCCTTAGCAGCCCCCAAATCCATTGAAGTTATTTGGAATTCTTTGCACTTAAGGAAACAAGTCCAAGAGTTTAGGACATATGTAAAGACATGAAGAAACTTCTAGTTTGAATAGAAGGGAAAACTGAGGTAGGAGCAGGCTCCATGTAGGACAAAAAAGTAAACCTTTTTTGAGTGCTTATATCTGAGTACTCTATCAATTCTGACAGCTCATTCAGTCTCTTACCACTAATACCAGCAATTTTAAAGGTTCCTAGAAACCTGGCTGTACTCAGGTATAATCAGGCTTCTGTCTGATTGAAAAACTTCATAAGACATTTCTTGTCCTAATTGTTCAGGTATAATCTATTTTTATGTACATGTTGCTATAAGTGAAGAATTAAGCATCTAGTCTTTAGCAAATTACTAAGTACCATTTCATCCCTATATAAAATGAAATAATGTGCAGCAAAAACAGAAAGACGTATCAAATTATCTGTGATAATTCCCCAGCTTTCTAAGAATTTTTGTTGTTATGTTTCAGCTTCCATTTTTCATAAATCCTGAGATGAACAATCTTTTTCTAACTTCCCAAATGTGAATTACTCTAGAAGATATTAAAATAATGGATTTCTTATGTATTTTGAAATAACTTTACTTATTTTAGATAAATCCTGCACTTCCCATTAAACTACGTGGAATCTTTTAAAATTATCATTATCAGCACTAAAAAGTTGTCACTGGAATACTTATTTTCATAAAATACCTTTCATGTCTCTCTAGATAATCACAACTTTCTGAAACAGGTGACATACTTTTCTGCAACTGCATGCTAATTAACCATATATATTTATTCATACATATCATATTCTAAGCACAACCTAATCAAAATGAGAGAAAATAATAAAAGTCATTAAGGAAAGACTTCTCTTGCTACATGAGAGAGCTAAAATGACATACCCCTGCCAAATCAAGACAGCCTTCAAAGGGTTCTGAAGGTCTTTTGTAACAATATCAAGATTTACCCCCTGCAAAAAAGGCCAATCTTTGTATGCAGATTCTTTTGAAATCATTATATTCCTAACTGACTCCAAGAGGAGTTGGCCTTAAATGCTTAAAAAAATTATAAATATATTATAATTCATAAGAAAAAATAGACTTCATAGATAATGAGTTAGCTCACCAATGATCAGTTTAAATGCATGTACTGTAGGACTACAGAGCTCACTCTTCAGGTGCAGAACTGATGCATACACAAGTCAACTGTACTTCCTAATGTTAGTTAAAGAAGGAATGTATCAGTCTTGAATAATGTTTATATTATACCTTTAAGTGTCTGAAGTACTAAAAAGCGAGAATGCGTACGTTCAGGCCTCCAGTGGTCCCTTTAGAAAAGTACCGCTCTGTTCAGACAATTCACAGTAAAAATGGCAGTGTGAGTTTCCTTTTTGCGTAACATTGTTTTCCACATCTGGAAATAACTGTCTCTTTCAACCGATAATGTTCAGCTTGACTGTCCTATCCATACCTGTAAACAGCCAGAACCTAAATATTCAAGAGATACAAAATGAGAGACACAGAAATGCTGATGCAGGAAACGAATTGCTATGAGATTAGAGTGTTGTGTTGTTTTGTTTTGATTCTTGGTGTCAATACATCTGTGACATTTGTTTATTGAATCCTTGTTTTTTAATTAAATAATTCTCAGAAATAACATTTATGGAACACCAAATTTATAGGGATATAGGTGGCTTTAAGATTAAATTGAATATTATTCTGGAAAAGGAGGGATATAGTCAGACCCTAGTGACAGTGTAAGATTGGCCTAAGAATCATATCTGAGTGCACATGATACACAAAATTATTGAGACACAGTAAATAAAGAGTTGCATGGTGTAATTTTATCCACTTTATAATATAGAGTAAAAATGTTATTAGAAGTAAAAATGTGACTTGTGCAAACGCTGTCCTGCACCAAAAGAGAAGGACCATTTTGATGCAAAACAAATTTATTGTCTTAACGAATGACATCCCATCATGTGAATTGTCAAAAACTTTTACAAACAAATAAAAATAAGGTTCAATGTGGTTGATGGTTTTTGCTCTGATGTTAAAAGTGCACACCTTAAACTGTAAGAATACACTACCAGATAATATAGGCAGACCATGAAGAGAGCCTGATTCTGCAGCCCTTAGTTCCAGTTACTTCAGTGGAAGTAATAAGGGCTGGAGGATCACATCTGAAGGAAATTTAACATCTAACATTAAGATCCTACTTTTATTTTTTTTACTAGGTAATAACATAGGAAATCCTCCTATATATTTAGGGCATTGCTACATCTTAGCATGCTACGCTTTGCTTATAACTGTATAATTGTGCATTGTGCGGATGTCTGTCCAACAGATTTTTTTACACTATTAAGACGCACTTTCCACTAAACCTATCCCTTTGTCCTACTGATCAGCTCAGGGATTCCCATGTTTTACCTGTACAGAATGTATCGATACAGGAGCTTCAGGCTCAACTTGAGCAGGAGACAAGACTTCACCGAGAGGAGCAAGAAAAGTTTACAGAGAGGATCATTCAGGTAAATACAAAACCCATCCAGCGGGAGATGTGCTTGACCACAGCTTGCAAAATACAATTTTGTTTGGCAAAAAAAAAGAAAAGAAAAGGGAAGTGTATCTACATGTTACTGTTCACTCCCAAAGGCTTGATTTTTTTTATTTAAAAAAGATTTAAGAAAATTAAGAATCTGGAAGTTAGTTGAATGTAAACTGACATGTTTGAGCTTTCTGCAGCTTGATTCCCATACACATTAGACAAAAACAAATATTCCCAAGAAGTTTACATTCATTACCTTAAAAAGAATGGCTTATTGTTAAATGGCAGGGCTGAGATGGATGGTCCATCATACTGTACAAACACAATTCTTTCTCCAAAGAGTTTATAATCTTAATAGGCAAGTCAGACAAAGAATGTGAAAAGAAAAAGGCACAGAAAGGTGTCGTGTCACAGAGAGATTGCCTTTCATGTTTCAGTTCTCCATGTGGCATTGGAAGAACATGTGCTTGAACTCCAGAAACCTAGCTCAACCCTGTAGACCTGATTCTGAACCCACTAATCAGACACATCACTATAGTCAGTAAGTTACAACCATGCAAGTGAGACCATAACTGGGGCCTCCTTGCATTTCTCAGTGCCTCATGCCCACTACTTTTGTTGCTTAGTGCTTGTAACATGACTTTTGTTACCAGACAGTTGTTTTGTGATCTGTAGCTAACAAATCTGTAGCTTTACAGCTTGTAAAGAACAATTTTTACAACTATTCAGTTGGTCTAATAAAAGATATAACATTTACCCAAATAACTTTGTCTGACTGTAGCCAACAAGGAATTCTTTACAGAATTTCTTGGCTAAATTCTTGGCTTGATATTGAACTAACATTTTCAGACTGTACTTAATGAACAATTCAACAGCCGCAGAGGAGTAAAATGCACCTCCCTGTGCCAGATAATTTTACCACGTCTGAGTGGTCATGCCCATGGTTTCTCTCAAGTTTTCTAATGGGGCAACTTTAAATTTTATGCAAGCTCTGTAGAAGCTCTGCTGATGGAAGTCTCTGTAGGGAATGACTAAACTGATTCACTTCCTAGCAAAATTAGATATGTATCCATTTCAGAAGCTGTGCCTGTGACTTAAAACTCTTTTTTCTGTCTGCGGTTGTAGCTACTATTCGTTGTCCCAGCCTAGACCCCTGTGGAGTTTCTTCTATGAGGGCCCTTTGCCAGAGTTTATGGAATACTAAACTGTGATGAATTAGCCCATTATTTCTTATAATTATTAATAAAAACTAAACAAACAAAAGCCACTCAGACTTAAATCCAGAAGTCTGTTTTGAAAAAAAAAATAAAATAAAGCATCTTCTGGATTCTTCATTTTTCCAAATTATGCCCATCCTGTTTACATTATGCCTTTATTTATCATCCTCCAGGATTTCTTGTGGAAAAGATTCACAGATCTTGGATGCATTTAACATATCTTCATTTCAATTTAGTGGAACAAGGTTATGTTAACTCCAGTTATATTCATTTATACCAGCACAAATAACATTCATAATAATTTAAATATACTATTTTTTGGCAGCATGACATGCTGGTGATCTAAATTCTGTCCTCGATATGCAATCCCATTAACACAATTACAATCTGAACATGCATTTTTAGGTTATTCTATTTTTTTATTTAAACTACTTTTAAGATTAATTACAAACATTTTAATTGTGTATGTTTTTGTAAAACATTCTGATTCAATTAGGAATTCATTTACATGGTTTTTATGGTTATTTAAAGCATTCGCTGATGAACTGATTTCACTCTAACATCCTTCTAGCAAATAAGGTAGAGTGTTGGGTATACATTTTAGAGAGCTCCTTTTGAAGCTTTAGGTGTTGCATTTTTGCATTGTTGGAGCCAGATATTTTCATACATGATAGGGTTAGGGTTCCTTACTTTAGATGAGTGTTTATCATGGAATGGTAGGCCACTTGTAGGGTTCTAAGCTTTCAGAGGAAATTAGATGTATGTCTCTGGTACTGTTAATAGAAATTGTGTTTTTCCACTTAGTCTCCTGAAAATGAACCTCCCAGGTATTTTCCATAGTTAGGAAGATGTTGTCCATTACAGGACATACTCTGTATTTTTTTTTCAAGACTCACAATAGTTTATTATGGATTTCATTAATTTCATGTACTGGACTAGTAACTAACAAATAAACTACTATTTCACATAATCTAGTGATCTAAAAGGAAATTAAACAACGTGACTTTAGATGGTTAAAATACATTTCTGTATTCCTTTTCCAAATGTCTTCCCCTCATTAGTAGTAATTAGTACTCACTAAAATAGAAATATATCAATATTGGCATTGCTGAAAGGTAAATTTATGTAAGTGCTATTAGTACCAGGTCATCCCATTATCTGATTTTCACATGTACAGACAGAAGTTGCATTCGAAGAATGACTTGTCTAGTAGATTTACCTCAAAAAACTGATTAATGTTTAATTTTCAAATTGCAAGCCTTTTCTGGTGTTTGTAAAGTTAGAACTCAGTCAAGGAATGTTGAGGCTCAGTAGGCTAGTGTATTGAGCCATAGTGTGCTGTGCATCTCTGCTCTAGTTGGATGTGAACCTGTTGGAGTTTATTATGAACTGGCTCACACAAGTTTTCCAAGTATGAATTCTCAGAGCTAGTGTAAGAAATCTGTGACTTGTTTCTGAGATGCTGGACATGAATGACAATGGATCTCTGTCTCCTGAGAGTGATGGGAATATATATTCTTAAAGAGTGATGGCATGTGAAGAGGAGAGAAGCTAGAATTCCAGCTTGTCTGAAGGATTATTATATACTTGTTTTATAGACATGGTTGAAAATCCAATTAATAAATTAGCTTTGTATGCAACCATTGTGGGCTAAGGGCCATGCAGGGTATATATTGAAAGGATGCAATGAAAAGAGGAATGAGAAGTATGAAGGGCATAAAAATGTTTATGTAGCAGAATTCTTATGTCTTTAAAGTAAACAAACTGCACGCTTCTTTACTAGGTTATTTGTGTGCAGTTGATTACATTGGTTCTATAAGCCATTGTCTTTTTATTCCTTGAAAGTTAGACCTCTTGCCAAGTGAATAGGTAATATTGCTTAAAATTAGAAGCATCAGTTTGTCTGTCACAACTTAAAAAACAAATCAGTGGGTCCTTAAGGACAATACCTTATTCATATTTTATCTCTTATTGCATTAAAGCTGGAAGAGGAACATCTGCAGACTATACGGAGGAAAGACTTGGAGGTGCAGAGCTTGACTTTGCAGAACAAACTGGAAGAAAAGACCTGGAGCCAGGAAAAAAATCTGATGCAGCAAGAACTCAGGCACTTCAGACAAAGCATTTTTCTGCTGTATGTTAAACTGAAGTGGCTGCTGAAACACTGGCGGCAAGGCAAGCGAATGGAGGATGAAGGGGAGGACATATTTGAGGTAACTGGCCCATTTCATTCAGTGGAGTCATCAAGCCCCAAGGATGAATGGGGCTGCCAGTGTTGTCATGAGCTCAGTAAATAGTTGGCTATCCCTGAATTTAGTGCAGACCTCAACTATAGAGTGGCAACAACATCTCCATCATTATTTGTTAGCTTACATGAAACTAAAATGGAATTGGAAACTCAAGTTTATAGGTCTTTTAAAAAGAGTCTTGGAATGAAGCGTAATCCATGGGACATCACTAGACTACTGCTCAATCAAACCCTCCAAACTAGCTATATTATCTCAAGCAAGCCATGGCCTAGCATGCATCTCACAACAGAAATGAAAACCAAATACATTTCTTAATAATTGTACTCTGAATTATATCTGAAAAGATGAATATATCTGTGGGCTGATATACAGCTTGTTTTTCAGAAAACTCTCAGGTATACAGATGAAAAAATACTTGGTTTTCAAGCTGGCAGTCAAGTCACACATCATAACATAAGAATTCAGTAGTGGTTCATTCTTGTACATTCCTTTCCTTCATAGGCACACACATCACCATCAACAATGGTCATGTAATAATTGGGTAGGTTTTTTTCTCATGCAGCATGTAAAAAATAACTTAGGTCAAGATTTTTCAAAACTAACTAATGATTTTGAATGCCCAACAAGACACATTTTTAAAGGGCTAAATTTTCAGAACATGAGCTTTGAGAAAGGGTCCTTTATGGAGTGTCAAGGGCTAAGTACAGACAGTCAAAATGGCTAAGGCTGAAACGATTCAATCTTCTCAGATTAGTCTAAACTGCATAGATTGAATCAGCAAGCAAGTGAACAGTCCTTCACTTTTGATTCCGAAAATGCAGCCACATGCCTGCAGTGGTGTAGGCCAAAAGCCAGGGGGCAATAGAGCACACCTCCTTGCTTGGCTGGAGCAGACAGCATGGGCCAAGACTAGCCTGCCCACTTTGTGAGGGGGGTATTTGCGGGGGAGGTACAAAGCATCCTGGGATGCAGGGAACTGTGAGTTAACTTGAATCTGGAGAGGATCTGGAACACAAGTTGAATAAACTGATTAAAACTAAATCAGTTAAATCTGATGCTGCATGCATCCAGGTTTATCCTAAGTTAGTTTCAGACATTTTGAAAGTGGTTTATGTGCACTGAACTTTTGGGGTAGGGACAAACATTAGATTAGACATTAGGAAGAACTTCTATACGGTAAGGGTTACCAGAATCTAGATTGGGCTTCCAAGGGTGATGGTGCTCTCTCCTCTACCTTGGAGGTCTTTAAGAGGAGAAGCACCTGGCTGGGGGCGTCTGACCACAGCACTCTTTCCTGCCCAGGGCATTGGATCGGATTCGATCTACTGAGTTCCCTTCTGACCATAAAAATCTATGAAATCTATGAGACATTACATATAAACCAACTTATGTGATCAGAAACTGGTTTAATCCTGTAACTGAACAGAAGTTCAGTGCACATAAACCAGTTTGAAAATGGCCGAAACTGGTTTGAGATGAACCTGGTTGAATGTTGTATCAGACTTAACTGATTTGGCTCAAACCAGTTTATGCAATGACTTTCTCAGACCCCTTGCTGGTTTAAGTTAAATCAGAGTCCCCCAGCATCCTGGCATGCTCTCTGGGTTGGACGGGGCTCTCTGCTCCACAGCAGGGCTGGCCCCTTCCCTCTGCTCTCTGGCTGGAGCTTGGCACAGGCTGCAGGCACAGCAGGGTCTGCCTGGCTTCCCCATGCTCCTCTCTTCCCACCCCCCCCCACTCACCACTCACTGCTTAAACAAAGATCCCTTCCTCCTCTCTGCCACAGCAGGGACCATAGCCAGCATTTGGTATGCTAGCTAATGCTGAGAGGTGTCTGTGTGTCTCTCTGTCTCCAATATCACTAGGATAGGCTGACAGAACAGTGACTGCTTAGGGCTTTGAAGCTAATTAATAGGTCAGCCGGTAAGCTGTTTAAGAAGTTTGAAGTAATGTGGAGAGAGGATATTGTTTTGCTAATCAGGTGATAAGGACTGTTATCAGCCCCAGCCCTGCCCCTGCCCCTTCTGCTGGCTTGCTCACCTCTCAGTTTGCTGCATACAGTATGACAAAGCAGGGAGGGAGATTGAAAAGCTCCATATAGCTTCATAGTTTCTAGGGTCAGAAGGGACCTGAGCAGATCATTGAGTCCGACCCCCTGCCATAGCAGGAAAGAATACTGGGGTTAAACAACCCCAGCAAGGTGTACAACTAGCCTCTTCTTAAAGACCCCCAGGGTAGGAACCAGCACCATTTCTCTTGGAAGTTGGTTCCAGATCCTAGCTGCCCTGACCGTGAAGTAGCTCCTTCTGATATCTAGCCTAAATCTCCCTCTGCCAGCTTGTGACCGTTATTCCTGGTCACTCCTGGTAGTGCACGGAGGAACAGGGACTTCCCCAGTGCCTGCTGGTCCCCTCTGACTAGTTTGTAACAGGCCACTAGATCCCCCCTCTGCCTTTTCTTGTGGAGGCTGAACAGGTTCAGGTCCTATAGCCTCTCCTTGTAGGGTCTGCCCTGCTGCCCCCTGATCATGTGAGTGGCCCTCCTCTGGACCCTCTCCATGTTGTCCACATCCCTCTTGAAGTGCGGCACCCAGAACTGGACACAGTACTCCAGCTGCAGCCTGACCAATGTTGCAAAGAGGGGAACTCCTCCTTGGACTTACCTGTGATGCATCTGTGGATGCATGACAAGGTGCGGTTGGCCTTCCTGACTGCCTCCCCACACTGCCAGCCCATGTTCATCTTAGAATCAATGATGACTCCAAGATCCTTTTCTGCCTCTGTACTGACGAGAAGGGAGTTCCCCAACCTGTAAGTATGGTGCCGGTTGTTCCTCCCCAGGTGCATCACTTCGCACTTGTCAGTGTTGAATCCCATCCTATTCTCATCCGCCCACCCCTGTAACCTGTCTAGGTCCAATTGAAGCCTATTCCTCCCTTCTAGCATGCCCACATCCCCCCACATCTTAGTGTCATCAGCAAATTTGAACAGGGTGCTATTTATCCCCTCATCCAAGTCACTGATGAAGATGTTGAACAGTGTGGGCCCGAGGACCGAGCCCTGTGGAACCCCACAGCCCTCCAAGTCAAAAACGACCCATCTACCACCACTCTCTGGGTGCAGCCCTCCAGCCAGTTAGTGACCCATTTGACTGTGTGGGTGTCAACACCACAGCCCCCCAGTTTCTTAATGAGAATGGGGTGAGAGACAGTGTCGAAGGCCTTCCTAAAGTCCAGGAAGACTATGTCCACTGCTACCCCTGCAGACTAACTGGCCTATCTTTTCCCAGGTCCTCCTTCCTCCCCTTTTTGAAGATGGGAACCACATTGGCCCTTTTCCAGTCCTCTGGCACCACACCAGAGCACCACTGCAGGCATGTGCCTGAATTTTCTCAGTCCAGAGAGAATGTCTGTCCAGTTTCAAAGCAGTTCACCCTAGTCAGGTTAGACTAACCTGCAAAAATTGAATCAATTCAGGCTCAGGCTTTTTGCATATCTGTCCCTAGCCCTGTTATGTTACAGATCTGAACCAGTTTCTGATTGCTTATCTCTATTTATGTGTAACTTCTGTCCCTACCCCAGGTGGCTACACAGACTAACTAGTCTTTAAATAATCTGACTTGGAAAAATGCATTTTCAGTCTCTTTCCCTAACCAAGATCCCTGGGAAGAGGATAACTATTTTTCCAGTTCATGTAATCCTGAGGCCTATGCTAACTGATTGGTTACAGTGTAGATAATATTTATTTACATCTTGCTCATAACACCTTTTCTTCAACATATACTATCCTTTTATTATTGCAGAGGGGGTTTTGCATTACCAAATCAAAATTAATATTGTCACGGGGCGGGGTCCTAGGAGCGGCCGTGATCTCTCTTAGCACCCCCTACCGTGCCAAGTTGGTGTTAATGCACCCTTGTTCTTGCCCGCCACGTCTTTGATGTTGTTAGTGTTATGGGAGGCTGCCTTTTCACCCCCTTGGACACGGTATCCCGATGTATCCAAGTCTGTGCTCCGTCTTAAATGACTCCATGCACTAAAGCCTTAGGGGCAATGCATGGCTCCGACCACCCCTGATACCATGCCCCAAGCCTCGCGGTTGCCTAGTCCACTTCTATCTGTGTCCTCATGGGCAACCCTGGCTCTTCACGTAATTGCCCATGCCCTCACGGGCTCCCTGGGGTTATCTCACCCTGGCCCAGGCCCTCACGGGCTCACTGGCCTCTTTCTCAATGGCCTGCACCCTCACAGACACTCCCTGGCCTCTCTTTCCTCACAGTTGCCCACACTCCCCGCGGACTCTCCCTGGCCTCTCTCGCAGCAGTCTTGCCTGCGCCCTCACGAGCGCTCTCTTTTCCCTCAGATGCCCGCATTCTCTGTGGACGCTCTCTGGCCTCTCTCGCAGCCGTGCCCGCACTGGGGCCTGCTCTTGCGATTGGGGCCTTCCCTTGCGATCCTGCCCGCACTGTAGCCCTGTCTCACAATCGGGACTCAAGTGGCCGTAGCCGTGCCTGGCCCCAAATTCCCCTCTTGGGTCTTAAGTGAGCGCCCTCCCTGGGGCTGCTCGCCTGTGCACCCTTCCTGGGGCTTTTCACAGTTGGGGCTCAGGTGACTATAGCTGTGCCTGGCCTCTAAATCCCCTCCTCAGATCTACAACTCCTGTGGGGCTCAGGTGGCCTCAGCCTTACCTGGCCCCCAATGCACTGTGCCCCTTCTCGGGGCTGGGGTCAGTGCACCCCTAAGTGCTGTGCCCTCTCTGGCACCGAGGTCCCCACACTGCCGTGGAGCCCCTATGAGGCCTCCTCTAACCCCTGTTAGCCTCACCCAGTCCTCCGGTGTAATAACAAACAACAAAAGCAATAACACTAGCCAACCAGCTATAACTCAAACTAAGCCTCCTGGCTAAAACGCAGTCTTTAAACCACCTGGCTAATCATCATTCCACTCCCTACCAGGGCTTTCTCCACTCAGTATCCTTGAGCTGAAGCTGCTCCGGCCATCGGGCTTTCCTACACTGCTTGCTCCAGCAGAGCTCCTTCACCTTTGGATGTTAGTGGGGAACTGCCTGCTTGGCCTCAGCCTGGGCTGTTTATATAGGCCAGGCCCTGCCCCCTTCTGGTCAGCTGACCAAACTGCGGTTGCCCCGGCAACCGGCACCTGTACCTTTTCTAGGAGCAGGGCACTGAAGTGTCCTGCAACAAATATATAACTTGAATTAAATAAAATCCTTTGATTTTTTTTTTCCTTTTGTAGAGGCCAGGGAGAAGGGTGCAGATGTATATTAGTAAGAGACCAAGACTAAAACCAAGTGAATGACTATC
Source organism: Crocodylus siamensis (assembly GCF_052110815.1). Classification (NCBI taxonomy): domain Eukaryota; kingdom Metazoa; phylum Chordata; order Crocodylia; family Crocodylidae; genus Crocodylus; species Crocodylus siamensis. The sequence continues at coordinate 167,664,166 of NC_143397.1, read as the reverse complement.
TCAGCCGTTATCTCCTATAGTAATTGGAACTGGAAAATAGATGGTATGGCCATTTATAAATGCTACTATGTTATTCTGTTCAGATGAACTAAGTCATTTAACATCAAGTACTGTATTGCTTCAGTTATTTTAATGTTTTCAGTTGTGCCTCCATGTTATGTTATATAATATGGTTCAAGCAAATAATAAATATCAGTCTAAAGGGACAAAAGGAGGCACAACAATCGCTTTTCCTAGATTTTCATTAGGTTTTTGTTACTGTACTACTTATATAGAAACAGTATCCATGAGTGAAATCTCTTGCCATTTTAGATTGAACACCTTGATGCCCTACCAGAGTTTGGCATTCAGTCTGAACAAAAAGGAGATGACCCAAATCGAGATGAGGAGGAGGAGGAGGACCTTGTGTTTGCACTGACAGATTATTCCCAACATTCCAAGGCAGAGAGCACTGATCATGGACCACAGCTGCAGACAGTAGAACTGTTGCAACATCAAAAGCAGGTACTGTACTAGAAAGGAAAGGCAGTTCTGTACTATGTCCTATGAATTAATGCTGTAAATGTTTATGATTCATTTTGTTCTGTTTCTGTGATATTTCATCAAAAATACCTTGTATCATACACAACTCAGTAATTCTGGCTACATAGCAGTTGTAATGGGTATGATTCATTATATTTATATTTAATCAGGAGCCAGGTGACTACTACTGCCTGTTGGCAGATGCTGTGAATGAAAAATCCCATTTCCTTTCATGGCTGTTTGCCCAGGCATATATATCAATACCTGATGGCTTGCAGAATTTGCATATCCATCTTGGCTGATTAAGATGGAATTTGACCATCCAGCCATTAGTAAGGAAAGGTCCTTTTTATTTCATTTAAATAATTTAAGAATTTAGCATATGCATTTAATGTCCTTGTTTAAACTGCATTGGTAGAAGAACAATGCAAAAGTGCTTTTATCACATTGGACATTGTTTTCAAAAGCCTAAAAGCAAATCCTAAAAGTCTCCTGGGCCACACCCAACTCAGGTTAGGGCTATCGACATATGGAGGATTTAACCTGCAATAGATGTAAACAGATCAGCCATCTGGCTTAATTTTCAGATTGTATATTTTAAGATGATTTCAAAAGCTAACTGTTTGAATAGAAAAACTTCTTAGTGGTATAAACAACTGTTACTGAACATTGCAAAAGTTTAGTGTAAACAGCAGGTGTTACAACTTGAATATGAAACAAAATGCAATAGGGGAATATCTTTTTAAGTGTCTTTCTATATGACACAGCAGTACCATTAAAAACCCAATTCTCCTAGAAATTATAGGCAATAGGCATATGTCTCATGAGACAGCAGATTCATGCCAAGGCATCAGATTGTTGAACATATGTGAGTGTGGCTGTAGAGCCCAATTCTTGAATGACAGTCCCTTCCACACTTATCACACGTGAAGTTTGTATCTAAACCTTGAATGTGGTGTGGGGTTCTCTCCTCTGGATGTTGGGTTCTTCTTTCCTCAAACATCTCCATTCCATGCTTAATAGATTGTGATCAAGTGCTTCAGTACTCAGCAGTGTTCCCAACCTTTGTTTGGCTCAATGTTCATTGCCTTCATATTGGTCTGGAAAACTTTGAAATGGAGATAAAGATACCGCGTGGTCTTCTTCATGTAAAGAGTTCTCCATACAAGAGATCTTTGGTATACAGCCATTGTCCATTCTCTGCATATGACCAAGCAGTCAGAGTTGACACTGACTGAAAAGAGAATGGGTGATCAGAATGTTGGCATGTTCCAGCATAGGAAACTTTGTCCTGCCAGAAAATTCCTGGAATGCTGCAAAAGCAACAAAAGTGGAAATTGTTGAGGCAGTTTTCTTGAGTAGAGTATATGGTTCAGGATTTTTCCTTACGAAAGGGTGCTGATAACACAAGCATGATATACTTTAACCTTGGTCTTAACAGTCAGCTTGTTGTTGCTCCACCCTCGTTTGCTCAACCTGCTCATGATACCTGATGTTTTACCAGTATGGTTATTGAGTTCGACCTCAAATGTCAAGCTGCTGATAACAATGGAACCAGTATGTAAATGTACTTACAACATCTAGTACATTTTCACCTATTGTGGTTGCTGGTGCTGAATCAGTGTTCTGGCCCATAACACTGGTCTTCGTGATGCTGATTGTGAGACCAAACCCTTGGCATGCATGAGCAAAGCAACAGATGTGGCTTTGAAGGTCAATCTGTGTGTGGGCTATCAGTGCAGCATCATCAGCAAACCAGCAGTTCATGAGTCAAAACTTTCCACATTTTAATCTTCACTTTAAAGCATGTAAGGTTAAATACTTTTCCATCTGAGCATGTATGTAGATAAATACCTTCAGTGGTGGTCCCAAAAGCATACGCCTGAAGAAAAGTAGAGAAAATACCTAGTGGGTCTGGGACAAAAACACAGCCCTGCTTGACTACACTTCAGATCTCAAAAGCCTCAGATGTTGATCCATTATAGCTGTTTCCCACATGGAAAGTGTGGATTATGCTGAGGAGTTTTGATAGACAACCAATCTTTTCCAATATTTTGATCAGGCCTTTTCTGCTGACAAAGTCAAAGGCTTCGGTCAGGTCAGTAAAGACTATATAGAGGGGTCTCCTTTGTTGCCTACAGTTTTTTTGGATATGTTGGAGTGAGATGATCATATCTATGTTGGACCTACTGGCTCTGAAGCTGTAGTGCGACTCATGGTAAACACAGTCAGCAAGGTTCTGAAGTCTTCTGAGCACCACCTGAGCAATGATTTTTCCAATAATGCTTAGTAGTGAAATTCTATGATAGTAGTTACAGTTGCTGTGGTCACCTTTATTCTTGTACAGACTGACTATATTGAAATCTTGCATATCTTGTAGCCTGTCCATACTGTCCAGTAGTGAGTAAGAAGCTGATATGTCCTATGAATTACACCAATGTAAAGTCTGATTTTTCTACCCTGAAAAATGACAAATAGCCATTGACACAAAATAGAGTATGAAGCTGTGGAATCTTGTCTAATTCCCCAGATATTTCTGCCTGGTACACGCTGTGCTGCTTAACCTAGTTCACAGAATATGGTAGAAGCGCTATAGATGACAACAACAATGATGTGCATTCAAACAGGGACAGAGCTACGGTCTTTGACATACCAGTAGTTCTTTGTGAAGACCATGTTAGGATTTCTAAAAGGATTTCTAAAAGGAAAATGCTAAAACAAAAACATTCCGTTACGTGAACTTACTGGAAATGGTAGAATGTTGTGCAAGACCCATATTCAGTAGGTAACTGCTCCTGAAACCTTACTGTCATACACTTCCCAATCTTAGGCTGCCTTAAGAATGGGTGAATATCTTCCTGCAAAGGGATTTTGCTGGTAAGTAAATAGTGTATCAGGCTGTATTAACTTACTACCAGAATCTTTGTGGGCCTGTGGGGGGGAAGTCTGTTTCCAATCTAGTCTTACCCCTTCTCACTTCCTCTGCCCTCACCACATCCGCCAACCCTCAGGGGCTATAGATGGCACCTGGGAGCAGGAAGATGGCGCTTCAAAAACGTAATTTCCATGTCTGTTGAGGGAAGATCATGCTCAGAAAGAGCCATCCATGTGTTGTGATCTGGACCTATGCTATTCCAAATATGTTTTTCCCAGGGCTGTGAGATCTGCTATAGGAAACTGTTTGCCTTCATTCTGCAGTAACACTAGAGTGTTTTTAAAGGGATGCAACTACCAGTACTTCTCATGTTCAGTGCTTAACTTTAAATCGGACATTTTTATGAGAGAGAAGAAATCACAGAAGTGTGGTCTATAGACAGTAGTAGTCTATAGATGACCTGATGAAGAATATTTCACATTCCGTAGCTCGTTGTCACGGAGCAGGGTCCTATGGGTGGCTGTGATCTCCCCTAGTGCCCCCTACTGTGCCAAGTTTGCATTAAAGCTCCCTCATTCTCTCCCGCCACGTCTTGATTTTAAATATATTAAAGGGAGGCTGCCTTTCCGTCCTCTTGGACATGGTGCTCCTGCTACCCCGCATCTCACTTCTATAATGGGGTTCCGGGTACCCCAGCCTTATGGGCTATGCATGGCTCCAACCATCCCTGTACCACACCCCAAGCCTCGCAGATGTACCGGATGTAGATGTTACTAGACATTGTTTGGTCTGTCTCACTCTCTGCACCCTCTCTGGTGCTCTGGCTTTCCGCAGCCTTGTCTCGCAACCGTGTCCCACAGGTGCTCTTCAGTCACTGCCCCCTTGCTCTGGGGTGTCTCATGCTGCCCCCTTTTCTCTGGGGCTCCTCACGCTGTCCCCTTTGCTCTGGGGCTTCTTGCGTTGGGGATCAGGTGACTGTAGCCATGCCTGGCCCCAACTCTCCTCCTCAGGGTCTCGAACCCCCCTGCAGGACTCAGGTGGCCTCGGCCTTACCTGGCCTCCAACTTTCCTCTCCCCTTCTCGGGGCTGGGGTCAGTGCATCCCAAAATGCTGTGCCCACTCTGGCACCTTTTTTGCTGCTCCCCCTCTCTGGGGCTGGGGTTCCCACGCTGCTGTGGGTCCCCTATGAGGCCTCCTCCAACCCCTAATAGCCTCACCCAAACAACCAACTGTCAACACAAACTCAATCCCTTTGGCTATAACATAAACCTACGTCATCTGGCCATAATCACATTCAAACCTGTCACAGGGTTTCTCCATCTCTCACCCTTAACAACTGCCTGTGCATTCTGGCCTCTTCCTTTTCCTCACTCCGGCAGAGTTCCTACCCCTGTGGCTGCTGGCAGGGAACTGCTGGCCTGGCCTCTGCCCTGGGTTTAAATGGGAGCCAGGCCCTACCTCTTCCAGTCAGCTGACTCCCAGCGGTTGCCCTAGCAACCTGCACCTGTGCCTCTTCACTCATTGCTAGGGCTCTTTCCCTAACAGTTTCCTCTCTTTACAAGGAGCAGGGCACCTAAGTGCTCTGCGACACTCATCTAACTTTCCCAATTATATAGTTGGTCCAATAAAAATTATCATCCTAAGAAATGCTTGCCATGTCTATAGACAAATGCATGCTCTCTGTGTACAAATATGGTGGCTTTTGCCTTCCCTATTTTGGCTTTCAGTAATCAAGAATTCCATTCTTCTGCAATAGTGTAGGAAAGGACACCCAGGCCACATCCAGACGAGCACGGCCATGCGGTATGTGGCACTGCAAACACCTCTGTGGTGCCACATGCTGCATGTTCTGTTGTTCTCTGTGCTGCAAGTGTTGCCCTGTGGGGTCAGGCCAGTGCTCAGTATTTCAATGTCATGCTGTTAGACACAAGAGCATGGTATACAATTGCACATACACACACACACACACACACACACACACAAATCAATTAGATGCACACACACACTCTAGATGCATGTACCCCCACCAGGCACACACATACATACTACCAACTCAGGCACATACACATACACATCCAAAATTACCAGCCTAGGCATATGCACACCTATCACCAATTCAAGCACCTATACACTATACACACCAAAAGTTAGACAAAATCAATTGTCAATACCCGCACACCCGATACACATATGCAGATCACTAATTCGTATATCACACACACAATGACATTTTATATATATATATATTCACCAGATTATACACATACCACCCACCTACACATACACGCAGGTAAGTTCCTAACTTGGATGGTATGGTGTGTGCATGTGTGTGCTTGGGATACTTGGGATACCGAGGGTGCTTGGTGACTATGTGAGGGGAAATCAAGGGTCAGAGATCTCCAGAAGAATGGGAAGCAGGGAGATGGATGGGAGTTAAAATGAGAAAGTGAAAGTGCCAGGAGTAAAAGTTGCTGGGGCCAGGATTAGAACTGGCAGAATGGAGGGGAGCTGGGGTTACTTAAGGAGGTCACTGGTGCAAGGGGAAAAGCCTGGTGGCAAGGAGGAGACAGCCAGGAAAGAGAGAGAGACAGAAACCTGGGAGACTGAGGCAGAAAGCTGGGAGATCAGGAGGCAGATAAGTGGTGGCAAGGAGGAAACAATCAGGAAACAGACAAAAACCCAACTCAGGGTTTCAAAATAACAGGTTTATTAAACAGACAACACACTACACAGCCCCATGAAGTTATTGGTTCACACACACACACACACACACAAAAGCGCTCATAATGGTAGCAGAAGAAAGAGACTCAGTGGAAGTGTTGGAGTCCAGGTAGGGAAGAGAAACAGAGTCCAAGTCCTTGGTTGAAGAGGGGGTGAGGGGTGATAGCTACCTATCCAGGCTGCAAAGGTTCTTTGTCCAACAGGTGTTGTCCAGAGGGGGTTGCCAGCAGGGCCTTTGGGTGGATAGGTGGTGTGGTATGGTGCTGGTCCACATGGAGAGGGCGTCCCACTGGGTCTGTCTTCACTACCCCTTTTTATGGGGCAGACTCCTATGATCCTAGTGGCAGGGGCATGCCCAGGCAAGAGTCAGCCCCGGTGTACTGAGCATGTGCACTCCTAGGTAAGGACATGCAGTTTCAGGTGTCTGTAATGGTGGGTTGACTGATTTCTGCAGCAGTCTCTGTCTTCCAAATCTTGAGGCAGGGAGGGTCAGTGCAGGGTGATAGTTGTGTCATCAAGTTGATGGTTCGGTTATTCAGAGGGAGCTATTTTTAGACCTACTGCCATTGTCTCTCAGACACCCTCATTCATCCCCCATTCATTCAGGAACCAATTTCCAAAGGAGGGGTAGGTCTGAGTCATAGGTTACAACATACTTACACAACAGGGCATGGGAACAAGATGGGAACCTGACACACAAAATGGATACTTGATATCATTGATGCCAACCCACGTTGCTGGCCTAAATCATACAATGTTAATATAAAACAATAAGATCAATACACAAATAATAGCAATACAATACAATACAATATCAATTCAAACATAACATAACACTATTTACAATATATAAAAAGGGGCTTATTACAATAATAGTATACAAGAACTTAGGTTACCTAGTAGTACTTGAAATCACTTATAAGGGATAGAGAGGGCAGAGAAAAAGTCAGAAATGGTTGGGGAAGAGGAGGGAATGCATTTTTTAAAAGAAAAAAAAGAAAAACTGGGGGCTTTGCTACATAAGGGAATAGCACAGAGGGGGTTTTTGACCCCTGAATACCCAGGTAAGCCATCTGGGGCCAGCACTGGGCTGGCCCCAGCCTCTCCTATCCCACCTGAGGTAACTTTCTACATGTCAGAGCACATGTGGCATAGGCATTCCCCAGGGACAGCTAGCAGCAGCACAAGGTATGCCACAGCTAGTTCTCCCCAGGGAACCAAACATCCATACATGTCCGGATGTAGCTCAGAGCCTCCACTCAGTATTCATGTAAAATGGGCCACCAAATATTCAGTCTGGCCTTGGAAAGGATTGATTATTTATTACATATTATTCATTTTGCTTTTGGAGGTCAGCTCACACAGGTTGAAAGTCCTTTTCTTACAACGATCCCATTTGTAAAATGCTCTCAGTTAGGCTGAGGCAGGGCACTGAAGATATGCTCATCAACATTTTGCATAGTGTATTAGATTCATTTAGTCTCAAGAATGAGTAAAAGAAATGGAAATCAGTGTACCATCTCAGTAAGCTATAGTCACATACTAGCTTTCCAAGTACAGCCTTAAACTGCTATCTTACCAACAAGGAATATGTGAATAAAATATGTCCTCTCTGAAATAATTGTTGCTCAGAGATTAATCTCAATTAAAGTGGCAACAATGATAAGTAGGATTGCATATAATTCATTTTTTATAAGCGTTACGTGATGTTCTAATGCAGCATTTCCAGCTAATATCACTTAAGGAAATGAGCCATAGTAAGAGATCATGTCTAAGTATCCCTGCTGATAGAAGCAGATATTTCTAATGAATACTGCATGAGACTCTAGTGCATTTGTGAAGACAAAATAAGTTTTCTACCTTCCAACAGGAAAAATATGTTGTATCAATACTGCAAGAATAGCAAATGGGCTAAACATTTCTTATTTCAGAAACTAGTCTTCGTTTTACATGCCTCTGCACATTGTATGTGATACTGTACTGCATATATTACCAAAGAGTGTGTTCTTGACAGACATGTGATTCAGGGTGTTAAAATGAATTAGAACTGATAGGCTCCTTGTTCTTAGCAGTGAGAAAGGGTTGTTTCACTCTCTGACCCAAAAAAGAAAAACCTCACTGTAGGTTGATTCTGATTCTGTTGGCAATTAGGGGCACGGAAAGGGCTGTGCTCAGTTCTCATCCTGGTGTCAGTCTGGAGTAATTCCATTGGATTCATTCTGGTCCTTTTGTAAATGGAGGGCTTTGCAGGGCTGTGTTCTTCTCTCAGAGGTATTAGTGTGAATTTGGGCCAAAGTGTCTACATTACTACAAATGAGAGGGGCTCAGCTGTGCAAGCCATCTACCTGGGAACTTCCATCCAGTTCAGTGGGCCCTAATCTATATTTATTACAGAATTTCTGCTATAAAACTGAGAATCCAGGCATACAAAAAGTTCACTAATAGATAACTGATGGGAAAAAAGCAAAAAATAGTTACCCCTCCTTTCCTTTGGAGTACCACTAAAAGGGGTTTCCATAGAAGCTCTAAGAGAGGTCTTTTCCTATCCTTGTCCACTCAAAGCTGGTAGAAGTAACCAAAGATCATGTACAGCATCTCATCAGCATCTCCCTTCAAGAAGTCAACCTTTCTATCATTGTGACATGTGGCATTAAGAAACCAGCAGTTGACTCTAAGAACCCCGAAGGATGTTTGTTTTGTACAATTGCAGCAGAGAACAGGCATCCTTCACTGTGGGATCCTTTACTTCCAATATTGTATATGGCTACATGAGGGTGAGTGTTCGAGTTGGAACAATGAATCCAGCTCATAAGGAGAAGACAGAATTCAGTAGTGAGGACTGTGGATGTTTCCTACCCAGACCATGTTCTTTGCAGTGGCTGCAGTCACAGGTAGACTGTGCAGCGATGGTGTGGGCTTGAATCTGGACCATTCAGTTCAGCCTTTTTCAGGTTAAAAATAAATTTTGGTAATTATAATTATCCATGTATGACTGAAAGAACCATGTCAGTTTGAGAAAAGTAAATCAGAAAAGGGAAATAGATTCATAGTAAATTTTAGTAATCCACAGTTACGTTTAATAATTTATGGACTGTCTGGAATTTTCAATATCTCTTCCTGCTACAGACTAGCTGGAAAGGGGAATTGCTTTGAGAAGAAGTATAAACTCAGACCTTCAATCTAAGAAGTGGTCTTTAGGTTTTGGTGTCCTACTTTTGGGTCCTAAGCCTGAGGTATTTTGTATGTTAATACGCGGTGCATCCCAAAATTGACGTACATGCCACTTTCAAGAATCACGATGTTACCCCCTTAGAATGCTGATTACTCCTTAACTGAACATTTTGTGTGAGAAGGGGGTATGTCTTGCTGAAGGAAGGCAAGTGGATAAGGACTCTTGAAAAGAGTCAGTCTACCTCTCACTACCAAACTTCACTTATTTGGATGCCCTTTTTGCTCAGCTTGTTGTTCCTGACATGGTCTAATTCTCCTTGATGTTAGCTTCCTCCTGCAGCCTGAAATCTAGTATGGGCTGTGGAAGGGTCAGGCATGGAAGAACTGCCATGAAACAGGCAATGTGAAAGAGCTGGATAACACCTGGTAGCAGAGAGAAGGCAAGTGAGGCTGGTATCTTGGCAGAGAAAAAGAGTGTAGATGGTATGTTAGCTAGAGAGGGGAAAAATGCTTGCTGGTTGAGGTGAGAACAGGACAGGGTTCAGCTAAAATTCCCAATAAGATTCTTCATTGAAATATTTGTTGCAAGGTTTATGGTATTTTTTTTCATTTGTTTGTTTGTTTTCTCATACCAAAAGGAAAAAAGCATAAAGGAATAATGCTTCAAATCTAAACGTCCTAAATGCTTTGTACTGAGATCTAAGATCCAGCTGCACTTTTGCATGCATCTGTAAATGCAGAATGGAAATGTTCTTAAGATCCTCTCTGTTGTGGCCACTCCTGATCTTGTGCTTTTTGACTTGATGTCATACTGAGCTGCTGGAACTTCCTTGGCTGCTGATAAAAACATTAAATGTAATTCTCTGACAGAATTATGATTCCCACAACAACAACAAAAATCCTTTTAAAAAAGAAACTTACATAATTGTTTTTACTTACCACAGGTACAGTCATTGGAACTACAAGTGCTTGAAGGAAAGGGTTTCATTTTTTTCTATTCCCCTGCAGATTTTCAGTATAGTGCATTCAGAACAGTATTCTGTGCATAGTGAATTTTCACAATTTGTCTTAAAATGGGGGGGGGTGGGGGTGGGGGGGGCAGTGGGGCCGAGATGCAGTGGTTATGCCTGAAACGATTTTTTACTTTTAAAAAATTGATTGATTACAAGTGAGATTTTTAAAAGCCCAATGGCAGCTAAGGTCTGTCTCCTGCTGATTTTTCAAGACAGTCTGGGTGTCTTACTGCCATTTGTCCCTTTGAAAATTGCCTTTCCCTCCTCAGATTCATGTTAATGATTTCCCTGTAGCATGGCCCCACTATTCGAGGTTAAATTCTAGAGCTGTTTGTTGTGGCAGGCGAGTCAGATAGACAAATAGAGGTAGGCAGAAAGGTTATTCCAGTTCCTAGTGAGGGAGCTGGGTAAGGTTATAGTGATTGTTTTGAGAAAGGAAAAGAAAGGGGGAGAAGGCCTCTAACAGTTACATTTTATGTCATGAAATACCAGTAGGTATCTGACATTTTTCAGTTGCTGGTGGGGTGTTGGTGTTTGTCTGTATCGGTAAGTGATAAACTTTAGCCTGTGGCTATACATACTTGGGTGATATGATACACACATGCAGCATGCTGGAGTATGTAATATTCTAATCTGCATTAAAAGTTAATGTTATTGATACACTTTCTTTGGGCATGTACTGCATCCTATTACTCATAGCAGCAGCTCATTTCTTGCTTCAGTCCATACAGATGACAGTAAAATGAGTGAGTCACCTGCAGTCCTTTTCCTGTGTTGATAAGGCATTTTCTTTGATGATGAACCACATTATTTGGAGAAGTAGACCACTTTCTTTAAAAAAAAAAAAGCTTGGTGTGTTTGAATAATGATTACAAATGTGGTCTGTGTGAGTAGTCCGGATGTCCCAAGAGTCTGACATATACAGGAAATAAGTTTTCCATGCAAAATACAGCATTTAGAATTGGACTGCACAAAGCACTAGAAAATATTATATCAAGCATAAAACCAACACTGGCCCAAGATAGAATAGGTGACCTAATGCGACTTTGGAGTTTCTGATTTCTGTAATTCTCTATAAGCCCATTTTGCGAACCATAGTCTTCTGATTTACATCTCTATTGCAATATGTTGCCTATGAACCAAAGGATCCCCTGGAGACTACAGGGATCACTAGGAAATTTTTAACCAATTCCAAGAGAGAACAAAATGAGACGTATCTATTATGGTACTTCTGATTTTATGAGCTAAGCTTGTGCATTTTGCATTTAATTTTCTGTTCACAATTGGAGATGGATTTTTAAATAAAATTATCTTTCTTTAGCTCCAGTTAAACCACTGGTCTGAAGAACCTTAAATTATGAGAGTGTTAAATCAAACCCAGATCTGGAATTTGCAAATGGCTTCAATATTTATAATGGGACAAAAATCATGGGATCATAGAAAAGTAGGAAATTGTTTAATCCAGCCCTGCTGTTCAAGTGAGGATCATTCTTGTTTAAATTGTTCCAGATTATATGCCATATCCAAACCAAGCCAGACTGGAATGTTGTAATGTAGACCTGAATTTTGCAGTCCGAATCCCTCCTACCTTGTCCAAATTACTGTGCGCAACAGTTGACCCAGTGGGAAGTAACACTCATTTGAAAACTTCTTCTGACACCAGACGCAAGAAATGCATAGAATCCTGTAACTGTTAGTGCAAAAATAGAATGAATTAGACAAGAATCAGTGTCAAATTAGCTCTTGTCCAGGGGCGACGCGTAGAAGGTACATGGGGGTGCATGTGCACTCCCTGAGAGTGCCAGTGCACCCCCTGTCAGGCCACACTCCCTGTTTAGCCAGTGGGCAGGGGGGTAGGCAGGAACAGCAGTGCCCCCCCTGCGAACGCTGGCCAGGGAGTGGGGCCATGCAGCTGCTTTTACAGTGAGCAAGGTGGGCTGTGCACCCCCCCCAATCAGCAGGATCAGCTGCTGGAGGACACCCCTCTCCAGTCGCTGACTCAAGGGGCACCAGACACCCATGCTCTTGTCATATACTACAAAAGGAAAAGTAGATCACATTGTGTTTGTGATTTCAACCCTGTCCCCAAATCCATTGTCTGTTAAACTGCAAAGGGTTTAGAACAGGGATTCTTAACCTTTTTTGTGCCATGGACCCCTTTGGCAGTCTGGTGAAGCCTATGGACCCCTTCTCAGTATAATGAGCGTCTGTAGACAGGAAGACTGCGATCACATGCGATCTAGCGGCAGGTCTAATAACTACCGTAATTTCAAAGTAGTGATGCGTGTAAACGATATTTCGAGATATCTGCAACAACTGTAATGTGATAACAAAAATATCTGTGATTTCTATTGGTGACAAAGTCACAGGTACTGCTAATACTACTGTGGTTTGTTGCCTACATTCATAATTGAAGGAAATGCTAAATTTCAGTTAGAGGTTAGTGAAAATAAAGATGTAATTTTTTTCCCATCCAAGTTCACGGACCCCCTGAAATCTATCCACAGACTCCTTGGGGGTCCGTGGACCCCAGGTTAAGAACCCCTGGTTTAGAACATGTCTGTGACCAAATAGCTTCAGTGGGCTGATTTTTGCAGATCTGGTGGGAAACATTTTGGAAGGCTCGGTGCGAGCACACTTTGCTGTAAATAGTTTTATAAGCAGGACCCATTTATACCCCAAAAGAAGGTGGCAGTTTGGGCCTGGCAGAAGGTCACAGACTGCTCCCTGATTGGTTTGCCATGACATTATGTCTAATTTTATTGTATGAATCTTAGTGCCTGTGTTGATTACTGTAGTCGTGAAACAGTTTTGTTGTGAGTGTGACTGACTGTGCTGGAAGAGAAAGAAAGAGGCTTTGAGAGAATTGGAGTGTGGAAAGAGTGCTCCCGAGGAGGACGGAGTAGAGAGAAAGGAGTAGTCCCATGGGGGACAGAATAGAATCTGAGGAAGGACAGGAATGGCGGTGGCACAATAAAGACTGCTTGTTTGGAGCTGAACAGTCTGCTCTGCTGTTTGGGTATTGGCACTCTAACTCCCCCCACACACAACCCTTCTTTGAAGAAGAAAATACAACTCACCCTGAGATCTGACTAAAAAGAAGGAGCTTTCTAACTGTAGTGCTACTGGATCACCAAGGAAGCCAGAAATAGAGAAGAGCCAGGGTCTCAAACCCAGAGGCTTGGCCATTGTGAAGTTGCCAGAGCTGGCATCAGGGGGTCCTTCAGGAGAGGGAGAACAAATAAGGTTGCTTCATGACAACATCTGAAGAACAGGATAATTACAGCAAAAGCTTTGTTATCTGGCACCTGTGGGGAATGGGGGGTGCCGGATAATCAAATATGCTGGTTTCCTGAGAGGCCTTTGCCTGTTCGGGCCGGTGCCCCTCCTGCTGCGTCTGGAGCACCACCACTTCTCCTGGGGGCCCCAGGCACACTGGGGACAGGCTGTTATGCCCCAAGCCATAGGGGCTCAGCAGCACAGGCTGCTTTGCCCTGGGCCGTGCGGGCTCGGCAAAACCAGAAGTGCCATGGTGGGCATTTCCAGTTTTGCTTTTGCCGAGTTGACTGGCATGCTGGTTAATAGAGCATGCTGGTTTGTAAGGTGCCAAATAATGCGACTTTTGCTGTAATAGACTAAGGAAGTGGCTACAGACCTGAACAACTATGCTCATCTCAAAACATAGTTTTTTTTGTTTCAATGTCAAAGCAACTTTTTCTAGTTCTGATTTCTAGTTGAAATCTTGGTTCTCAGTAAATGATTATATGTCGTATACAGTTACGTGCATTGATATACAGGTACGTGCATAGCATAACTTCACTAGAAAGTAGAAACTTAAAACTGCAGAAGTTGTTATTTATAACCTCAGTCCTTAGAAATGCTAAGGACCTACTTACAAGTGTCGTAAGCATCCTCAGCTCCCGCTTGGGTTGATGAGTACCATATAGGATCAGGTCCTGACACTATACATGTGCAGCCTTGTTCAACTACAACCTTCTTGTTTTGTTTTGTCTCTGCAGGCAAATGAAAACCGGCAGCTCTTAAATGCCCTGAAAGCCTTGTTGGATGACTTTCGGTCCGAACTCCGGGATGATGAGCGAGAGCGCCAAGGGCTTCAACAACAGTATGCCAGAGACAAAGCAGCTTGGGAAGTAGAACTGACAGAGCTGAAGTGCCATCTGGAGCAGGTACTGTACCCCCTATCTGTGCCAAAAACCTTGTCTTTCTATTGGAAGCACGGGATGGTGCGTGGTGGTGCTCTGTCCCCACCCGCATACGCATACCCCCTCAGATCTTCTCAAGTACCCCTGGGGGTACGTGTACCCCCAGTTGACAACCCCTATCGTACAGCACAGCATAAAAGCTTTCGTTTTTAATTAGTGGAACTGAATTCTGTCTGTCAATCAAATGCTTACTAATGAATACAGATTTCCTGACAAGTGGTTGCTTTTTTGAAAAATAAAGTGTGATGGCATTTTTCCCCTTAAATTAACCTTTTCATGGGAATAAGAAATAAAAATATGGGAAAGAGACCAATTGCCATGGCAGATTTGGAGTCTGTGTATGGTTTGTGTATTTATTTGGCTGGTACACACCACTGTTGCCCCCCAGATGGAAAAGCAGTCAGCACAAGTTGTGGAGCTGAGTTCTCACTGTATACTTGATACAGGGAAAAATAGGTTTCAGTCATTAGTTTGTTTCATACTAGTGGTTATATTGGGCTCAGTAAGACCCCTCTCTCTATCTTTATCATTGTGTGAGTCTGCCAATAATATTTTGTGACATGTGGTGGTGGTTTGGGGGGTGGTTTTCCCCTCTCCCAAAATAAATTCAGAGGACTAAACTGATCAATAAATAACACAGAGAGGTCATTTTCCCACTAACATCCCAAAGCAGTATTTGCATATTGTGGCCAAAAACAATCCCATTAACACAACATTGGACATGCTATAAATCAGTGCCAATTACAGAAATCCAAGAATCCAAAGCAATCCAAGAATAATATCAGCATCCCACTGCAATATGTAATAAATGCCTGCAACCTCAAAGAAGTTGCATGTAACAAAACCTGATATTATTAGAGATTCAAAACCCAGAGTATTTTTAACACAGGTTCCATTTCAGAGTCAACAGGGGAGGAACTGATGAATAATTTCTGTCAAATATAAAATATGAAGTAGTTGCATTAATATCCTTTCCTATATTGTGAAAATCTGTGGAGCGTTAAGAGTTTAATCAAGCATCCAAGTAAGTCCCCCAGGTTATATTGCAACCCAAGATGTTATGGTGGTTATGTCTTCTTAGACTAATAGCTAAGACAGTGCAAGGAGTACAGAACCCCTTCTCTGGAAAAAGATAAGAACAAACATCGCTTCATATGCTGGCTTAAGTTTCTACTCAGAAACACTTCCTTTCCTCATGGGCAAAGTTACTGAGATCTCTTTTCCTTTTTGCAGTCTTTTTTTTTTCGGATTGACTGAGATTACAAAGGCACCCAACATTTGACAGTACATAATCAGCGGTCATCTTAGTTTGTCTCACTGTCCTTGCTGTCTTTTTCCCTGTATGCTGTGAAGCAGGAGGTTAATGTGGAAAGATGGTTTTCCTTGAGATAGCCACTTGCTAATTTAAGGTTACTGAAGCAAGTTTATATTGGGAAGATAAAATCTCCCATCCAGCAGAAAAGCACTACTTGCCAGGCCCAGAGATGATGCAGTGCTGCCTGCTGCTTTCAGGAACAACAGGAAAGTTTAACAGAGTGAATATCATTCAACATAAGACCTTGCTTGTCATGGGTTTTCTTGAATGCATCTTGCATTAAAGGGAGATGCTTTTAACATATGACGTAGAGTGCTAATTCCTGAATGCTGGACTCTAATAATGCTTAGCCTTGAGACAGACAAACTAAAACATTTCCTTTTCTGATAATTTAGAAGAACTTAGAGAATTTGAGGGAATCAGTATAAGGGCCAAGTCCTGAGCAAGAGCACTTGCATCAGTCTATAGACAGGATGGATTCTGGCAGAGTGGATCCTCATTAAGATGAATTCTGGCATGCTGATTTGGCTTTCATGCTTCTTTGACACTTCACAGCATGCTCTGTTGGCATGTTGGGACCTGTAGTCTGGTCACCAATTCCCCTGAGCATAATCTTAAATCCACAGTACACTTCAGAGGTATTTCACAGACACACCCTTTTGGAGCACATCCCTTTCCCTTGCTGTGTTTCCAAGCTATCTCTACACTTCTCAGGTAGGATGGCTTATGGATCTACACTTTCTTTGGCACCACTCCACTTCACTAGTCCCACATTTATTCATCATCAGTAGGCAAGGTTTTACTCTCAGACAATTGGAGAAAGATCATTTATCTTTTTAAGATTCCCTTTTCCCCTGTTTTCTTTTTTAATTTCCAAACCATAATGGATTTGATAAAGATAAAAATTCTATGTTACCAGAATATTACAAAAGGTGGGAAACTTGCTTTGAGGCTGTTTGGCGCTTTAGCGCTGTAGGTCATCCTGAAAATTAGTCATAATCAGTGGCAAGTGTTTACAGCTCAGCATGTTAACCACAGCTACAGGTTCTTGTGCCATTCTTCCCGAAGTGACGGCAAACATACAAGCATAGGTCTGCACACCAAGTAGCTTGGAGTTGCTCCAGGCACTTTAGCAGCCAGTGCCTACAGCTTCTGTTGTAGGATGCAAAATCCACATTAGCATTAATGTCTTGAGAAATGACCTGCAAATATTTAGAAACTATGTCCTAGGAGATGCACTTTCAGGCTCAGAGGAAAGGAGCCCACATCCATTTTACTTCACTTTACCTTAAAGGATGTTGCTGGCTTTGGCTCTGCAGGAACATTGTGGAATGCACAGTTCTGTGATGCTACGGCTACTAAGCAAACCAGCAAGAGCTTGCAGGCTCATTGTGATCCAGGGGAAATAAGGCAACAGTCAAAACAAACCCCCCATAACAATTCTAAACAATGTACCACATTGAATACTACAGTGATGTGGCATACCCCCTGCAGAGTGGCTACAGTGCTAATTCTGCCTTCCCCCTCTGCTGCCTCTTGAGGCATTAGGTGGAACTGGACCTAGCTGAACACAGGTAATGGGAAATGTAAAAAGAACAAAACCATCTTTTTAATTATTTACTTTCTGAATTTAACCATTGGCACATTTGTACATGTTCCTGCAGCCATTTAAGTTATATTTTACAGCTATTTTTGGACAGTGTTAGCAAGCATGCACCAGGATCAGAAGTGGGAGGGAAACAAAGCTGGTTATTATTAGTCAGTATATCCACCCAAGTGGCCATGCAGCACAAGCACATAGACAGTAATGCTTGTCTGTAGTATATTACTGCTTACTGCTCTCCCCCAAAGCAGTGCAACTCTCAGGACTGTCCCGGGGGAGAGGGGTGCAAATCAGGGCAACCGTCCTGAGCCCCATGCTTTGAGGGGCCCCACAGAGCTGGGCACAGTGATCGCAGCAACTCTGCGCCACTGCTGCTGGTTTTACATTCAGCTGCTTACCACCCCTCCCCCACCACTGCCACCATTGCTGCCAGTGGCAGTGGCAGTTTCTTTGGGTCCAGGGTGCTTGGGATCGGGGCAGAGGCAGGGCCCAGACAGGCCGATTTGCCCTGGGCACCATACCCTGTTCCAGTCAGCTCTGGCAACTCTGCAACATTTAGCAAAGGACAACAAACTGAGGGGTTATTTATTTTTGGGTCATTGCTGTAGATAATCAGGTGATTGAGGAGACTAGAGCTAAGAAAAAGAAAGAAATTGGAAGATGCACAGAAAAAAAAAAGCGGAAGTGCACAAAACCAGTCTTGTACGTACTTATTTTAGAAAAAGAATGTCGTTGCCTTCAGAACTATCACAGGTGACTGAGGTGTCTAATTTACTCCATGTATATCATTCTAGGGTCCCGTCACTCTGTTATCTTGGTGTTGTGAACAAATCAACAGCTTTTGAGACTGACATGTTTGTGATAAAATGAAATTAACATAGTGCTTTTTTCCCCTTAAATGTTTTATGTAACTTTTTGATTATTTAGTTTGGAATTTTCTTGACAGTGCCTTTTTTCTGGTTGCCTTTCTAGCACATAACTGTACTTTAAGATTAGCAATACTCTGCTAATCCTTTTCTGAGAATATTAATAGTGTGACTTTTAAAAGATCTTCCCTTTATGATGTAGGCCTTGCCTTCGAGAGGCTAGTCTACTAACAACTTTTTCTTTTAATGGTAGTTGGAAGGCAAGAGTGAAAAAATCCAAGGAGAAGCTGGTCTCCCCACAGAGACAAAGGGCGCTTTTAAAAGGGAGAGAGAGGAACACAAGAAACTGTTGGCTGATAGTCACAGCTTGGTGATGGACCTACGATGGCAAATCCAGCACAGTGAAAAGAATTGGAATAGGGAAAAGGTAGAACTTTTGGATAGGTTGGACAGAGACCGGAGAGAGTGGGAACGTCAGAAGAAGGAATTGCTGAGAAGGATAGAACAGGTAAGAAGTAGAAGTGCACCACTAGAGATTTTGGGGGCCGATACTCATACCAATTTTTATAGAGGCATATTGGCTGATACCAATCTGATTTCTGATACAGCATGGAGAGCTGTGTACAGCTGGTAAGTCTGTTGTGGTAGAAGGGGAGGGAGGAAGGGAAGTAGTGTGGGGGAACAGATCAAGGCCCCTGTGGTGAGGGAGGAATGGGGCTGAGGCATGGGCTGGGGCAAGCACTGCCCAGCTGGGGTGGGGCATGGGATGGAGCTGCAGCTCATGCTGGGGGGTGGGGGAGCAGCTCCTGCTGCTATGCACACCCTGGGAGGACATGGGGGGGCATGTGCCCCTGAGTCTGTGTGGGGCCTGGGCAGGGCAGGCTGCGGCTGGGGCTGGGGCAGTGCTGGGCTCTTCCCAGCACGTGGGGCAGCGGGGGTTGGGCTGAGCTGCGGTCTTGCTGGGTGGTGATGGGAGGTGGTTATGGGGGAAGTGCATTTCCCCTAAAATTCACCTTAGCCCCCCTCCCAGTGCTGCCAACCCTGAGCACAGCACAGCCCAAACCCCTCCCACTGCTCCCAGTGCAGCCCCCACCCCTCCCACTGCACCTCTAGTAAGAAGTCATTGGCTATATATTAACAAAAGTCAAACAGAGGTCAAAAAATTTTACTGAGAAGCAACACAGGGTTAATGTTGGAAACATCAGTGTTTGTCATAACACACAATGATAAAATCACAAGGGAGTAAAGGGGAAAATTAGTACTCTGTGTACTGACACTGCCTATGAGAAATCAGCTTCAGGTTAAAGGTCATTTCCTGCCCCATTCTATTTAGCCAATCCACGCATTGCCACACTGATTCATTCTCTCTCAAAGCTTGTGTGAATGTTTTATTTCTTGATAAAAATCTAAATCTCAGATGCAGTTATTCAAGGTTTGGTATACAGCTGCCTGCCAAAAGAAAGATCTGCTTTTCCATAAACTCACTACCAAAGATTTTTAAACAACTAATAAATGTTTCCCTAACTTCTTTGTGGTTTGATTGGACTGATGCTCTCCTATGAATGGAGTTCTAGTTAAAAAAAAAAAAAAAAAAAAGCCACTCTCATGTGATCACAGTAGGTTCCCAGGCAAAACAGGAAGTTAGCTGTAAGGAATTTTCAAGGTTTGGTATACAGTGTGTTAAGGGACACAAGCACAGCATTTTGTTCAGAGAAGCGATATAATTATTTGGATGTTCATGGTGCTATCCCTCTGAATTTAATTTTTTAAGTAATGTGTTGTTTATGTCACTGCAACACAATGAGGAATTTCGCCTGATTAGAAAATACTGTTCCTATCCCTTGAAGGTTAGGGATAACCTTCCTTAGCCTAGCCTTTGGCATCAGTGTAACCTTGCAGGCAGATGATATATTTATGATCCCATTAACATGTTAATTACCCCATAAATGGCAACATACCACATGGCCAGCATATAACACCACCATAAAATAGCAAATCAGCCACAAAGATGTTTCACATATAACATAAAATATTTTTGTGGCTGGTTTGTATGACACCTTAAATTGAACCAGAGCCTTATCCCCATGCCAACAATCAGCCGATTCTCAGCATGAGAACTTGGACAGCCCAGAGTCTAGAGCCTGGGATTGTATTATGGCTATGTTTCCAACCATATCCAAGTAGACATGGAATCCAAAAAGGAGATGAGAGAGGAAAGGAATCATTTTCAAGTGGCCTTCCAGCTGCCCTTATACAAAGGCAGATCTTCACAAAGGTGTTGACAACTGGGTAACCTGTTTCTGAGGTACAATTCTAACTAACCAAAAATAGAATCAACCCCTTTTTAAAGGATAGGTAGGCAAGAGTAGCATTTTGAAAATCTGGTTATTTGCTGGTAAGAATTCATAAAAGCATCTATTCTTATAATTGAGAATCCTGGTTTTTTCTCTTTAAAAATCACAGATTCTCTTACTAAAGTGCCAAAATCTACATAGTCCTCACCCTGCCCAGCACTTCCCTCCCCCCTCCCCTCAGCAGCTCAAGCCAGGCTGGGATTGTCACAGCCCTGCTCATTCCCAAGCTGTCCACCTCCAAAGGGGTGGAGGAGGAGGGCAGGGGTGAGAAGGAGGAAATGTACCCCACTGCTGGCCTGGCACTGTCCCCTCCAGCTGAGGTCTGCCTGGCATGGAGGAAAAGCTCTAACCAGGGGGATTTTCACACCCCACATTCTGAGCCAGACTGGGATCAAGCCATCTGCCTCCAAGAGGGGTGGGTGGAGGCAGAGTGTGAGAACACATCCCCGGAGCTGCACTGGGGGGGTCCCAGCCAAGGTCTTCCCAGCACAGGGGAGAAGCACCCACAAGGGGCTTTTCACATCCCTGCAGGTCCCAGCCCCAGCACCAGCCCCTCCTCATCCATTTGCTCAAAGGCAGATAGCTTGGGAAGTAGCAAGGCTGGGGTATCCTAGCTGAGCTCGGGGTGTGGGCAAGGCAGTGCGAAAAGCCCTCTGGCTTTTCCCCTGTCATAGGTAGAAGTTGGCTGGGGGGACCAGTGCTGGGCCACCAGAGTAGGTCTGATCCCTCTGCCCTGGTCCCCACCCCCTGCCCCTCTCAGAGGCAGATGGCTTGGGAAGTAGCAGGGCTGGGGCAATCTCAGCCTGGCTCGAGCTAAAGCCGGGCAAAAAGGGCCCTGGTAGGAGCTTTGTCCTTGCATTGGGGCAGACTTCAGCCAGAGGTGGAGAGGGTGGTGCATTCTGACACCCTGCCCCCCTCCCAGAGATGGATGGGTGAGGAAGGGTGGGGGCTGGGGTGATCCTAGCCCAGCTCTGGATGCACAGGGTGTGAAAAGCTCTGTAGTGGGTGCTTTCCTTCCCACACCAGACAGACCTCAGCTGGGAAAGATGTGCAGGGGAGGCTGATATGTTCCCCTCCCTCCCCTCCCCACCCTCGGAGGCAGGCAGCTGAGGAAGGGGTGGAGCTGGGATGATCTGAGCCCAATTCAGGCTGTAGGGGGCTGAACCCCGCCCCCCAGTTGGTGCTTTTCCCGTCCACATTGGGTGGACCTCTCTGAGGGAATGCATTCCCATGTCACCTCCCTCCCTCTGGTAGACAGATGGCTGAGGAGGGTGCAAGGCTGAGCCAATCCCAGCCTGGCTCTGAACTGATGGAGGGGTGGCAAGAAAAGCTCTAGTGGGGGGCTTTTTCCCCTCCCCCCTGCAGCAGACCCTGGCTGGGGGAGCTTTTTCTCCATGCCAGGCAGTAGCAGGGAAGGATGCATTCCATCTCTCTAGGAGGCAGAGGCTGGGGACAGGGTGGGGCTGAGCCAATCTCACCCTGGCTTGCTGGGCTGCAAGGAGGGGAGCAAAAAGCCCCTACCACAGGGGCTTTTCCTCCCCTTGACATACAGCTGGGGGCTAGGAGGGCCTGGGGGCTGGTCCTTTGCCCCCTGTCCTAACAGACACAGGCAGGAAACAGGCTTAGGAGCAGAGGCTTTATTGCCTCTGCTCTGTGACAGCTGGGGACAGAGCCAGCCCTGGTCGCTGGAGCAGACAGCATTGCCTAGGGCTGCAAAGCTGTGGGACTGTAAATTAACTTGAGTCAGGAGGGGATTTAGGACAGAAGTTCCTAAAACTGGTTTAACCTAAATCAGTTAAGTCTCATACTACATCCATCCAGGTTTTTCTTAAGCTGTTTTCAGCCATTTTGAAAGTGGTTTATGTGGACTGAACTTCTGTTCTGTTACAGTGTTAAACCAATTTCCAATCGTTTAAACTTGTTTACGTACAATTTCTGTCCCTAGCCTAGTAGACAGTTTTAAAACTATGTGCTACTTAGTTATCTTGTGAAAGTCATTATTACCACAGGAGTCTGCAGAGCAGGGATGGAAAATGTCGGATCTGGCCGGTGGCTGGACTCCATTTCCCAGCAGCTCCTGCCCATGTGGTTTGAGCCAGTTTCCACAGAGACCCTAGCAGCACTTGCACTGTGATAGCAGGGGCTGAGGTTTTCGTGGAGATGGGCCCCAGCAGTGCTGGCAGGATGGGAAGCTGATCTGGGGCTGGGCTGGGATATTGCAGCAGTGACAGTGTGGTCCAGAGCAGAGCCGTGATCTGTAGCCTAAATGCTTCGGGCAGGGGCATGCAGGCAGCAGATCACAGCTCTGCCCCATCTCCTTGCGGTGGTGACAGCATGGTCTGGAGCTGGGGCTGAGCCGCAATCTGCTGCCTGCACACCCCTTCCTGGAGCATGCAGGCTGCAGATCACAGCTGTGCCTTGGCTCTGGACCATGCTGTTACCGCTGCAAGATCCCAGCCTGGCCCTGAAGCAGCTTCGTCCTGCCAGCACTGCTGGGGCCAGTCTCCACAGAAACCCCAGCCTTGTGCTATCACAGCATGACTGCGCTGGGGTCTCCATGGAGACCAGTGCCAGCCAGGTGGGCAGGGGCTGCTAGGAAATTGAGTCCACTGTGGGCTGGACTTTGCCCACCCCTGCTGTAGAAGCAGTAAGATAGCCAGGTTCGAAAAGGGACTAGACAGATTCATGGATGATAGTTCTATTAATAACTATTAAACAGAAGTGTCAGAGATGTATCTTTTGGCATCTTGTTTAGATGGTAGATGTCAGGGAGGGTGATTCAGGCTTAACTCTAGGAAACACTTATTTATAGTTAGGCTGTCCAGACTGTGGAATAAACTCCCTCCAGAGGTGGTATAATCACCTACCCTAAAAAACTTCAAGAGGAGACTGGACAGTCACCTCACTGGGGTCACCTGACCCTAGTTGTCTTTCCTGTCTAGTGCAGATGGGCTGGACCCAATGATCTGTCCCAGAGCTGAGGTAATAAAGCCTCTGTTCCTAAGCCTGTTTCCTGCAAAGTCCCTTCCAGCCCCGTACAATCTGTGAATCTATGAACAGGGATTGCTCACTCTACATATACCCAATTCAGTGCTCTTCCTCTAAAGCATCTGCACCTGCCGCTGCTGGAGATAAGCTTGCTACCAGTGAGTATGGCACTGAGGCTGAAACTGGGCTGCCAGTAAGTTTGTGCTCACTGACAGCCCAGTCCCAGGGTGAGGGGACAGGTGCAGAGCAGGCAGGCTGGACTTCCCCTAGATTGCACTTAGCGACTATCCACTCCATAATCCCTGCTTCCCTTATCCGAGGCTAAGAGCACAGAGGAATGTGGGATGCTGGGGAACTGAGAGTCTCTGTGTAACACTATGTCGCACTGGATCCATACTACATGGGGTGCTACAAAATGTAACACTACAGAGAAGTCCCCCTTTCAGTGCCCCTTTCAGTCCCCCTCATTTCTGTTGTTCTTCCGTCATTTTTACAGTGCTGCAGGGGCAGGCATGTGTCTGTCCCCTTGCCTTTTGTAGTGCTACTATGGTGTTTGTAGTACTACAATAGTAATGTCTGTCCACAACCTCTGTGTCCTAAATGATGGAGCTTATTGACTCCCTGGACCTTGCAAAAAATGTTCTCAAACCCTTACAGTCAGTTTTACCAGCAAATATAAGTTTCTAGTGACATTCCATTATTACTAGAAAAATACCGTTAGTCATGTTACAGTTGTAACTTGAATGAAAATTATTTGCCTAATTTATTTTTAATATTGTCATTAATTAATCTTGACTTCTAGTTCCACGCACTATCTGGTTTTAAGAAATGCAGAATTAGTCCCTTTAATGCTTCTCATGCCAACATGTACCTTCTTTAAACACATGCGCACTCAATTCCACACTCAAGTTTGTTGCAGTGCTCTGGTATGTATTCTGGTCATTTACTATGCAGTGGCTACAGGTTTTTAAATTTTGCTGTTTATAAAAGAGCATTTTCAGCATCAAGAAACAAGAGTTTGGAATTAGTCTTACTAGAAAGATACAGCTCTGATATTTTAGAGTCCAAAAGAATCATGTTTGTTTTGGGATTCCAGAAAGTTTCCTGAGCTTATAATTGCATTGTTGTAGGATATCTTAGTGAGAGAAATTTAAATTGAGAAAACTTTGATTTTCTGCCTTTAAAAATCAGATTTATGAGAGCATTATTATTAAAAGTAATTCAAAAAATGAAGAGCAGTGTTTTGAAATCCTCTAAACAGCTCCCCATTCGGACATGAACACATACTGTATTGCTAGTATCCCTAGAGCCAAGCATTGATACAGGCCAAAGTCCAAACTAAGACTACTGCCTCTGAGTGCCATGTGTAGTACACTCATGGTAAGTTTCCAGAGAAATTCAAGAGTTTCATTGAACTGTTTTAATATTTGATTCCTGGAAAAAAAATATTCTTTCTTCTGGTCAGATTGGATCTCATTGGATCTCTGTAAAGTCTTAATACCAATGCAATAATTTTCTTACTAAAATGATCAAACAAAATATTTTTTCAATGTTGGAAAATTAATTAATTTAGGAATAAGCATGTTTCTGATCTGTGGGTTGAGGAACCGTAACTGCAAGCAACAATTCACAATCAAGTATTAGTGGGTGTGATGTAGATTTTCTTCCATGCTTCTTTTCTCCTCCTGTATACAAGAGCCCACTCACAGTATTAAATTGCTGTTTCCTACTGTGGAATCTCTCATCCTCTGCATCATGCAGTCATAGAATAGTACAAGTCTGCATATTTCTACTGAATATTTTAGATGATGCCATATATCCTGAGCTGCAGCATTCACAGTGAAGAAACAGAGCCTTGAAAAGCCAAGGTCTCTAGAAAATGCATGCAGATTTTGACAGACTACATCTGTGGTAATTTCAGTTTTACTCTGTTCCTTTGCAGCTTCAGAAAGAAGTGAATCCACAGAGAGGAGACAGTTTCCTTTGTGACCAAAAAGAGAATAACCTTCGTCCGTTTTCAACCCAGGGGAACCTTCACGTGCCTCGTCCAATGGGGACAAGATCCTACTCTGATTCAGATGCCATACAGTTCGATGATCGATCACTGTCTAAGCTGAAGGAAAGTGATAGATGCACTGCCACAGAAAACCTCTTTCTTGAATCACTGTCTTTGGATTCTCCTGATGAATCTGAGGAGCCTCAGCCTCGAAGATTAGAGCAGGAGAAGTTCTTGACTTGTCTACCTGAAGTATGTTTTTTTTTTCCCCAGTCACATCCTTAATTATATCATAATCAGGGTAGCTGTCATTACAGGTGTACCAATACATTGGTCTGATATCATATTGGCAGCAATATAAAGAAAGAAAATTGAGTGTATCAGAAATCGACCTGATTTGGCCGATTAAATGCCCATGCATGTGCACAGCCACTGCACAGCACATAGGCAGCTCAGTCCGGCAGTGTGGAAAGCTGCGTGCAGCTTGTAAGTCTGTTGTAGTTGAAGGGGAGGAGGAAGGGGTAGGAAAGAAGTGTGGGGTGGCAGATCAAGGCCCCTGTAGTGAGGGAGGAGTGGGGCTGGGGCTGGGGCAAGCACTGTCCAGCTGGGGTGAGTCAAGGTGCAGGACAGAGCCATGACTCGTCTGGGTGGCCCAGGGGGAAGTGGGGTGGCTCCCACAGCTACACACACCCTGGGAGGGCATAGGGAAGCATGCGCCTCCATGTCTGCATGGGGTGAGGGCAGGGCAGGCTGCAGCTGTGGGCTGGGGCCAGGGTGGCTCTTCCTGGCATGTGGGGAGGAGGTTTGGCCAGGCTGCACTTGGGACAGGTGGTGGCAGTACTGGGAGGGGGGCTGCAGTGAATTTTGAGGGGCTGCAGCCCCCCCATAGCCCTCTTCCAGTGCTGCCACTGCCCACCCTGAGCACAGCCTGACCCCAACATCACCCTCCCATGCACCGGGAAGAACCTAGCACCACCCCAGCCTGCAGCTGCAGTCTTCCCATGCCCTCCCAGGATGTGTGGAGTGGCAGGAGCTGTTTCTCCCCACCCCACCCCATGCTCCCTGGACAAGTTGCAGGTACATCCCATGCCCTACCCTGCCCCACCCCAACTGGACATCACTTGCCTCAGCCCCAGCCCCACTCCTCATCACAGGGGCCTTGATCTGCCCCTCCATGCCTCTTCCCTCCCCCCTCCCCTTCCACCACATCAGACTTACCAGCTGCATGCAGCTCTCCATGCTGTATCAGAAATCAGATCGGTATCGGCCAATATGCCTCCTTAAAAACTGGCTATCAGTATCGGCCCCCAAAATCTCTATTGGTCCATCCCTAGTTGTCATACTGTGTGTTGAGTAGGTGTTAATCCTGGTAGGAAACCAGCAATTAGTTAATATAATCTAATGAAACCAAAAGGATCTTAAGATATTCATCAGCCACAAGCCAAGGTGGAGGATTAGAAACTGACCATTTTTATTATTATTTATACTGGATTATGCATAGATTACAAGAGCAAACACCCCTCCAGTTTTAAAAAAATGCAAAAAGGTAGGGCTGTACTTTAAGAAGTGCTCAGGTCATACAGCTTCATTGTTGAAAACTACCTTATCATTCAACATCAGTAAATAATTGGTGCTACTGAGTGACGTTCTGGATTCATTGTTTGAACTGCCTTGTCTAGGGTGTGCACCCAGGATTTGAGGTGCCAACCAGAGTGGGGAAGAGTGAGCAGAATCCAGGTGCATACTAGCTTGGGAAACCAGATGGTCAGCCTGAGAACTGGATCTGGGAGCAAGCTGAGTCAGGAAGTCAGAGGGCAAGCTGGGTTGAGCAGTCAGGAGATCAAGTAGAGAACAGGGTTTAGGTATAGACCGAGTTAGGAGGTCAAAGGATCAGACAGAGCGTGGAGTCAGAAAGCAAGCCAGATCAGATAGCCAGGAGACAAAGCAGAGCGCAAACAGAAGCACAAGCCAGAAGGAACAGATAGGCAGTTTGGGTACGATTGCCCAAACAGTTCCTCTTCTGGGTCAAGGGTTTATGTGGGAGGGAGTAAAGGGTCAGCTTACCCTGGCTGGCCACTCCAGTGGCAAGGAGTGGGTGGATGGTCAGCCCCAAAGGGAGGTTTCTGGCCAGCTTTGCTCAGCCTTGATGGTAAGCTGGAGCGGTAGCAGGCAGGAAGGAGTGGCTGCTGCAGGCATACCAAGTCCTTGGGTTTGAGGCCATGACCTGACATTGAGTATTAGTTTGGATTGATTGACTGTGGTTCCTTTCTGTTAAAATTAACAATATAATTAACAAATTAGCAAGCACTGGTAATATAAAGAGTCTTAAACTGATCATGTATCTGTCAGTCATGTACCCCTATATTAAGGCAAAACCCAGAATGGTCCAACCATGCCACAATAGGTGAACTTTGGGTCCCAGTGAAGTTTTGCAGAAAGTCTAAATAATTCAGGAAATATTTTCGAATTTTTTCTTGTAGTCACTTATAAGTGTGTGTCAGTGGATATGAGTGTGGGGGTGTGTAAAAATACATTGCCTCTCCTTAGTAGAATAGATATATTTGATAGATGGTATGGGGCAGTTCAGTGTTTATTGTCTCAGATGTTTTTGAGTGCTGGAAATATTCTTTTCTATTTCCAGCACTTTAAATGCACCCTGTTATCTGAGAGTCAAGCTTATTTGGAGGATTATTTTGCCCTTTTCATACATTGTTGCCCCTTTTCACAAATTTTTAAATGAAGGTTCTGCTAATGGGGTTAGGTCCCTAATGTCGTTTGGGCAGACTGCTTGCCTTCAAACCATGTTTTACAGAAACTTGTACAAACTCGTTCCCTTCAGTGGGCTTGCTCAGGTAAAACTGGAGCTTAATTAATGCACAAGAAAAGAAAATGAAATCTAGGGAATCAGGCCCCTAGTCCTTCAATATAATTCTGGATTGAGCAAAAGGTGCTATTTTTGTCCAGTAATTTAATCTTCAGGAATTTTCTTGCTTTTATGGGATCAAATCAAATCCTAAATTCTAGTATTTTTTTGTTTCTAAACTCATACTTTTATGTTGCTTAGTTTATATTTTGTACATTTAATAGTAACACAGTATACAGTAATATAAATAAATACCAAAAATAACCCTAGATCAGTTGCTTGAGGAAAACCCAGTTTTAAGAAACTAATTATGGGAGCTGTCACTGGGGAATAATTGCTCTAACAACACCTAAATGCTGTTAGGAAGCTGTAGGTATTCCCCAGATGAAACAAGTAATAGTCTTCCCACACATTTAATATATCTAGTTTAATGAGTTTCAACTGGTGCCATTTGTTGGTACCTAGAGAATTTATAATAAAGCCTTATGTCAAAAGACCACATTTTTCTCTCTTATTGCAGCAAGGTCTTTAATTTGAAACAGATTAGCTCCAAAGAGCTAATTCACCCACACAGATATGAACCAGAACTTTAATATGCACTTTTGGAGGATTGTCATTTAAGTCTCCTTTTGTTTCATACGCACATGGACTAGTTAAAAGTGAAGATATTTTCAGATTTGGAAGTGACAGCATTCATACATGTGTATTAAAAAGGACAGTACACAGATGTACCACTCAAATTTCTCTCTCAGGAAAGAAATTGGTCATTTTTTGAAAAAAAAAAAGTTATGGAGCTATCAGGAACAAATGGCAAACTACTTTAGGCAAAGCACTAATATTATAAGCCATGTACAGGTTCACAAATAACTTGTCTTTTTTTCACTGCAGGAAGAAGAAGCGCACAAAGGAAATCTTCAAAGGTGAGTAAAGCTGATGGGAAAAGCACCAGACAGCTAGCTAACTGACAAAACGTTGGACTCATTTGTGGCTTTGCCACAAACCCTGGTGTGATACAACTTTGCTGCTCCAGAACAAGACTGGAAAGCAGATAAATGGATTTACCCAGCAGTTAAATATGCCACGATATAGGCCTTTTCTTCTCTTGCTAGTTACATTGGGCTGAATTCAGCCATGGGACAAATAGGTGCACTATTGAAATGAATAGAGTAGCAGCCTGCACTAAGTCTGAATCTGACCCTAGTCTTCATTAAAAATTTGGTGTAGAATGTTTTTTTTTATTCACTACAATACCACACTATAAAAATAATCAAACTTACTACTTACAGACATGTAAAAAAAAAAACCAAAACAGTGCTTTACTTTAAACTCTGTACACCCTTGCACCAAGCCTAGCACATGCCGAGAAGAGACATCACATTAGTTTGACCTGGCTCACCCAACCTCTGCCCAGATAGGGCGCTTCAGCAGGGCTTTTTTTGTGTTTTTATCTAATGGCTGATTTAATTAGTTTTTAATAAAAGCTCAAAAAGCCCTTCTGAAGCGCCCGATTTATATAGTTCAGGTTGAACTAATGCACTGCTTCTTCCAGTAAAGCACTTTTTGTTTTGTTTTTTCCATGTTTGTCAGCATCCTTTGTTACTCATGGTCTACCCATCTAGTCTGAATTTGCATATTGGGTGTGCATAGATAATTAGGATGATTTACATTTATATAGTCTTTTCCATCCAGAATGATTCCAGTGTGTTATGACTTTCCTTACAGTCAAGCAATCAAAAAATTCAATTAGATGCTTTTACTTTCTAGTAATTAACAAACTTTATGAAAGCCCAAAAATTCTGTGTAATATACCACAGTTTCTCCACCAGTTAGAAATTTGCTTTTGTTAAGTTGCAGCATGAGCCAAACTCATGAAATGAGGTAAATATGGTAGCCTCAAGGCTCAGAGGGCTGAGAAGTATCATCTGCCTGTGAGGGCTCATTGACTTCAGTGAAAGTTGTAGTACTCAGTACCACTCTATTCATTTCTGCCATTTGCATCTTTAAAAAATATGCCTCCTGGTGTTATAGAGATTCATTTTAATGGATAATTTACGTTTAAAATCTGTTCTAAAGCTATATATTTTAAATGTTTTTCCCCAAGCAATAATGCTTGAGAAAATAGTAGAATAAGAGGCATGAATTAAGTGTTTCTTACATTTAATGACCCATCAGGCCTGCTTGTATTATACAGCAATTCAAAAAGCTATAAAAGGGATTTAAGAAAAAAGGAAATGGTTTTGTACATGACTTGATAAGGATGCTTGGGATCCATTTTTTGTTATCTTTTAAAGTAGAAATGATTCTATAGCAGTGTTCAGGTGAGGCTGATATTTCTTTAATATTTCTATAAGCATGTGCAGTATTAATGTTTTAATGTTAATTAATATTTGTGTTTCTCTCATCAGGGCAATGTCTGTTTCCTCCATGTCAGAGTTCCAACGTTTGATGGATATTTCTCCATTCCTCCCTGATAAGACCTTGCCATCTTCTAGCAGCAAGGATGATATAACACCTCCCCTCTCTCCTGATGATCTGAAATACATTGAGGAATTCAACAAAAATTGGGATTACAGTAACCCAAGGAACCACACTGGGACTACAGAAAAGCCCACAGAAGCCTGGGCAGAAAGGACAGAGATTGGAAAAGCAGGGAGTGACCCAAGTTCAGATCCATTCCAAGCATCATCATGGTACCTCACCACCAGTGTCACTATGACAACAAATACTCTGACCAGCCCAGAACACTGCCAGAAGCAACCTTTGAGGAGTCACGTTGTAACAGAAAAAGCAGGAGTTAGGGTCTTTCACAGTCCGCCACTTATCCGTAGGTTTGATAATTCAACGATAGGTGGCAGCGAAGGAAAAAAGCAGGTTGAGCCGGACTTTTTGTTTTCCGTGACCAAAGCAATGGGGAGCATTGGTGAAACAAGAGGTGCTTCCTCAGATGTGTTTGGCAGATGGTCTTGTGACCTCACCAAACACCGTAAAGAATTTCTGGAAAGTGGTCTTCATCCCATTGAGCGTCCAATCTGCACTACTGTAGGCTTTGCATCACCCTTGCATAGCCTGGAGTTGTCCAAAAACATGAGTGATGATATGAAGGAGGTAGCTTTCTCTGTCAGAAATGCAATACGTTCTAATTCTAATTCAGCGGATCCTCAGTTTAAGGACACAGCTTGTCAAACCAATGGTGTGAGAACAACAGGAACGCAGACCACCCAGACTATCAGTGTTGGCCTGCAGACCGAAACCTTGCGTAGTATCACCAGCAGTCCACACAAGTGTCTAACACCCAAGGGGGGCTCCACACCTGTCTCATCACCATCTAGAAGCTTAAGGAGCAGGCAAGTGGCCCCTGCTATTGAAAAGGTCCAGGCCAAGTTTGAACGTACTTGTTGTTCTCCAAAATATGGTTCTCCAAAGTTACAAAGGAAAATCCTTCCAAAAATAGATCAGCCAAATAACCGGGCTTTGCCAGGTACACCTCAGAAAGGATTCAGTGAGTCAGCTTGGGCGAGGTCAACTACTACGAGGGAGAGTCCAGTTCACACCACCATTAATGATGGCCTGTCCAGTTTGTTCAATATTATTGACCACACCCCAGTTTTTCATGAGACTTTCCAAAAATGCACCAGGTCTAGCAGCCGCTCTAGATCAGCAGAACCCAGGTCAGACCTGGGGCCTATGCAGGAAATGTGTGCCCGTGGTAGATCACCCAGTCCCCTACGTTTGGGTGCAGAGATGCAAAAAGAAGAAGGGGCTGAGGTGGCAAACATCAGGCAGGACTTATCTGCTCCTCCAGGATACACTCTTACAGAAAATGCTGCCAGGATATTGAATAAGAAACTTTTGGAGCATGCCTTAAAGGAAGAGAAAAGACTAGTCTCACACAGCCCGCCAAATCTTAGCAATGACAACAGCACAGGAGAAATAATCAAAATAGAACAAGGGTCCATTGAGGTAATGAGTTATTTTTCCTGCAATATTTTTTTTCTTTTTCCTTAAGGAAATGTTACCAGAGCTTTTATTATTCTAAGTGTTTATCTTTATTCTTTTGGTACTGTGGTATCACCTTGGAGCATCAGCCATCGACCCATTGAATATTAACTGTACAAGACAGGAAAAAAAGAGTATCTCTCAATTCTACAGAGATTACACTTAAATTTCTTTCTTTACTTATACTTTAAAGTGCACAAATGGTAATGGTTCTCCCCCATCACATGTCAGAAATCAGGGTTTCTTGTCATCAAGCACATTGGTAATTATGGATGTTCTAGAAAAACTGCATGTTTGGAGGGAATTTTTATAATGAAAGAAATGGTAGCATATATCATTTTCCAAACCAGCACAGACCATTCATTTGGTAAAAATCTACGGTAAAAGTAGTGCCTACAATAGATTTTCTTTCTCGCACCATGACCAAAAAAACAGGTCACTTTTCTGGATATTTTGAAATAAGCTTGGCTCTAGATTCTCAATATAAATGTGATCTAATGGCATAAATCTTGAAAATGTATTCTTGCAGCCTTGCAAAATTATCTAAAAATTGACCACTCAAGACCCAAGCCTATTGTAAAGAAATAAATATCCATATTTTATTCAGCTCTGAAAAAATTACGAATCATAATTTATTCTATGAGGGTTACCTAAATGTTCTGGGTCAGATCTCCTACAAGCAAAAAAAATTAGGGGGAATGCAAAGTTGAACTAATGCTCAATTACAGAATGATCTTCTATTACTGTTTATGGATAAACGTGTGGTGTAACAATTTTTTAAGTGTCTTGACATCTCTAAATATCTCAACCCATCTCAGCTGGATTCTAACTTTAGCATGGTACAGAAACAATGCTTGCCAATGATTGATCTTTGGTTAGATTCTATGCCCTATTTTGTCCTTTTCATATCACTCCAGTATCTCCATTGTGTTCTAGCAGTCCATGGTGTACTTAGGACTATTGACAACTGGGTACAAATTGGAATAAATCTGAGTCTCATCCAGGCAGCGCAAAAAGATTGAACCAGGGGCTGAACTGGTCCCTGGCCAGCCCTAGGATAGGGTGGTGACAGAAGTATCATAAAGGTGAGTTGGAGGTTTGGGTAGATGTCTAATACTACCAGCAGATTTCTCAGCTATTGCTTATGCAACAGATTATGAGAAAAAAGATGAGTCCTCCAGAGGTGCCCTTGGGTGGCTGATGATTCCTGCCCTTGAGTGACTTCATTCTATTCTGTTAGATATCCCAGAAGGAAATATTGTATATTAGCTCTTCTGCCCTACTTATTTTCTCCTGAGTGTTACTTCACAGCTCAGTGCTGTCTTTCCACTCATGGATGTGAGACTGTTAGCAGAATTTGTGAGGAAGTACTAGGTGAAGTGTTTTCAGTTTGCAAATGTTATCTAGCTCCATACCATCATTTCCTGTCCAACATGAGGTGTGTGGTTGAGTGCTGGCCAGACTTTATGCAGATAAAAGTAGAATGATTATGGTGATTGTGATGATTATGGCAGTATGGTATAAAGCAGGGTTCAGCAACAAACAGTCCATGGACCTACTGGAGGATTTTGCCTCTGCCCACACCCATGCTGGGGCTGGGCAGCGTGGACCTGCCTTGGGCTGGGCCACTGGAAACTGTGCCCACATCGCTGCTGCTTCCCATCCCCTGTTCCCTGGGTGCAGCTTCCAAGTGACAGAGAACTGAGTGAAAAAGTAATGAAAAGCAGTGGCAGCAACATGGACACAGTTCCCAGCTGCCCATCCCAAGTATAGCTCCTCATCAGTTGGCAGCTGTGCCCCCACCCCAGCTGTGAAGTGGCAGGGCTGAGAATAGCAGTGGTGGTGCTGGCACAGCATGCAGCTATTTGGCCCTGGCACAGGTAGAGGCAACCCACACTTGCTAATGATGTGCTGCCAAATCTACCCAGTCCACACTGGCTTGGACCTGAGTTGTTCCAGCCTCAGCTTGAAAAGGTTGCTGGCCCACAGTTAATCAAGATACTGGTAGGAGCTTAGCCACCAGTGAATGAGGAGTATTGAGCTCAGCCGGAGCTAATTTAGCTTGTCAGTAAGCATTTTTGTGACAGTATTATAAACACCCACTGTCTCCCCTTGTTCCCCTGAGATCTACAGAGCTAGAGTTGAAACACCGGTGGCTTATAAATGAGGGAATTATTGGTAAGGATGCCTGTTCTCATTCAGGACCCCTCTAATTTAGAGGTTCAGTCTTACCTTCCCAGATAGCCTTAATTCATTGACCTTTAAGTCATGGCTTTATGCCCATTTGGGAAAGCTAGATTCTGGGAACATGAGTTGTGAGAGAATTTGATCTGCAATTTTGTTGTTGTTGTAATGGACTTAAATAGATGAAGATTGCTTCTCTGTTGTTTGTACTGAATGTTCTTATAAATGACAGCAGAGCATCCTAGTGGTTCTTACCATTTTCAGACTCAAGTCACCCATCACTAGACTCAAGGCACCCCGCAAAAAGTCAGCTCTTAACTTTCACTCATTTTCTGACTATGAAAAAATAGTACAGCAGTAATTCTTAATCAGGGTGCCATGGCAGCGTTGCGTACATTGAGATCTTTTCAGGGGTTTCACGGGGTGTCACACAATGTTAACACTGTTAGGTGTATAAACATGATTCACAAGGTAAACCTAGAGATGTCAAATAAGAATTTATGGTTTTAAAAACACCATGACATATTGTAATCTTTCTGAGTTCTTTGCAACAGAAAAACTGCTGTTGAAATCTGGGGGGGGGGTTGTGAATTATGTGTATGTATTTGCACACTTAACAGTGCTAAAATTGCATGGCACCCTTATCCATGGTACCCTGGCTGAGGATCACTGATCTAGATCCTGGAATAGGTACCTTCATGTTTAAGGAGACATACCAGCAGAAAGAGAAAGAGTTAAACATAAACAAATTTGAAATTTTTATTTGTAATATATGATGGAGTTTGAGGCTTATGCACACATCTCAGAATAAAAAATTACAGGAACCAAGGGTAGTAGGACCCAGGGGAAGCCCCGGCAGGGCCTACCTGGCCCCACCCTCTCAGCCAGAATACCCAGCCAGGGCTTCTGGCCTGGGGCGGTGCAGCTGCCCCACACTAGAACTACAGGTAATGGGGAAGGGGTGGTGGAAGTGCAAGGAAGGCGCCTGGGGAAAAGTGGCCTGGAGAAAAGCTGAGCGCGGGGGGGCCCTTCCCCCACCCCGTGGCTGGCGCCCTGCACTGCAGCTGCTTGCAGCCCACATGGGGCTGCCTGTGCCTGCTCAGGACAGCCCCGCACAGGCTGTGAGCAGCTGCAGCACAGGGCGCCAGGGCAAAACGCGCACCTCACTCGCCCCATGGCCGGCACCCTGCACTATAGCCACTTGCAGCCTACGTGGGGCTGCCTGTGCCTGCTCAGGATAGCCCCTTGTGGGCTGCGAGCAGCTGCAGCAGGGAGTGCTGGCCATGGGGCGGGCGAAGGGCCACTTTTCCCCGTGCTCAGCACCAGCTTCTTCCCTGCCAGCGAGCAGGGGGTTGGGGCTGTGCATTGTCTCCCGCCTGTGCTGCGGGGCTGGGGGGGCACTGGCAGTGAGTGGGCAGGGAGCCAGCAGGAGCACAGGGCCTGCACCAGTGTCCCAGGGCCAGTGCCGGCGGGGCCCAGAGCAGGGTGGCAGGATCACGGGGTCTCAGCCGGCAGGGGCTCTATGGAGCCAGGCCAGCTCCCCACTCTCCCTGCTGGTGCAGCCCAGCCTGGCCCCACAGACCCCTGCCAGCCTGTGCCTCGCTTTGGGCCCAGTTGGTGCTGACCTCGGGACATGGGACCAATGTCCCAATATCTTGGGACCAAAGACTTTGGGATATTGGTCCCAAGATGGTGACCAGGGGGTGGGACACCCGCCAAGGGGCGGGGCTACCCATGTGGCCCTCAACAGCCTGCCAAAACTGGATAAGCAGCCCTCCACCCAAAATAATTGCCTGCCCCTGGTTTACAGCCACTGAGTGTCCTGCCATCTCCCAAAAGTGTGTGCAGACTCTCCTGAAAGAGTAATATTGTGAACTCCACTCTAATTTCTTGACATTCCAAAGTGCAGTGGTGTTTGACAAGATATATTAATGTAACGTAGATTTACTGTTGAAAATGAAACTAAGTTTAGGAACTGAATATATCTTGGATGGATTACACTGCCCAAATCTATTTGTGCTAATCAAGATTCCTCAGTGTAGTGACTAATCCTCACCTAGAAGTCATACTGTGCTCAGTGCCCCAGGAGTCTTCCAGTGACTTTTCCGCAACTGTTTCTGGCCAGCAGAAGTGGTCATAGTATCATAGAGAGCATGCCTTTCTTTGCACTCATAGCATGATGTATTAATGACTTTATAACCTGCATGGAGCTCCAGTTGGTGGCTTATTGTTTTTTGCTATTCTCTCTTTTTTCTTTTTTCTTTTCTTTTTTTTTTTTCTTTTAAGCTTCTGAATGTTCTAATTATTTCTTCTTACATTTCTGCTGAAAATATTGGAATCTGTTTAATAGATATATATGCAGAGATAGCAATAGCTCTGTGTTTTCATTGTAACTCGCCTGGAGCTTCCTACAAGCAAATCATATCCGCCCAATGCAGTCTAACAGTGCTTAATCCTGCTAATTCACTAAACCACTATCTTAATAGGCCATCATGGGCTTTTTAAATATCACCATTGAAAATGCAGTCTGACTTGTATAACTTTAGCTGATTAGCCACACAAAAGCCTCCTGAAGATTCATTTTCCTGGGTTGGCAAAGACTTTAAGAATATCGCAGAAATTACATGGTCGTATTGCAGCTTGGGAACAGAAAACACTCCTTGGACAAATGTAAGAGAAGCCCTCCTTTTCAGCCAGGGAAAAAACTACATCTGCTGTGTTCTCTTTTTCTCTTCTCTTCAGAATAATTGTTTCACACATGTAGCTAGATGATTCAGAAACTGGGAAGAATTAAAAGGGAAGGAAGGGAGGGTCAAAATTAAAGTGCTTTTTCTTCAGCTGGTCCTTCCTTTTACTGTCATTTTTACACAGCACTAAGATTGAAAGGTGAAGCAAATATGTGTAATCAAAGCTTTATGTGTCTTCTAAGTAACATGAAACATCAATGGGTTTTCTTTTAATGATTTATTAGGCAAACGCACTTCATAGCAAAGAAGAAACAAAAATAAGGATCCTACTTTAAGTATCCCTCCTTCAAACCTTGTTTGTCCCTGACCTAAATCAGAATTGGCATAGTACATCTTGCTTCACTTAGAAGGAATGCTTGAATTATTTAATAATCCCATCCACTTCTAAGTCAGTGATAGGGTTGTTGGGCTTTTGTTTTCTTTTGTTTTTCTTCTCTAAATTTGTCACTTTTTTCTATTTTCTTTACCTGTAATATGGTAACAGGATCTGAGTGGGTAGTGTCACTCGAAAACTTCTTCCTTGCTGACTATAAGCCTTCATTTAAAAAAAAATATTTCCAACCTACTTGCTTTCTTTTTTTTCTGTCTGTTCTGTCCAGAACCAAACTGTCTTACTAACTGCCCCCTGGGGACTCTAACCCTGCCTGCCTCACTGCTGTAAGTTCTTTCTACCTTGTTTCCCCAACTTGAGTTTTGAAACTTTGGGTTAGTGGAGAGATGTAAATAGCAATATTAATTGACACAGCAAAATATAAGACAGCCAGGACTTCCAATAACAGCTGAGTCTATACAGTTCGACCCTTGAAACATTTCTTACTGCCTTAGAATAATGTTCTTTGGAGAAGCCTATTCTGTATACTCCCATTATTATGTGGGATGTGAACACAGATGGTTCCTATTAGCCTTTTTGACAGTTAAAGGGACACTGTTAGGTCAAATTTGGCCCCAAATTTAGTTTCATAGCAGTAAGTTTTCCAAAACCTAAGACCAATACAGGTGCATCTGTTTGTTTTCAAATTCCTGGTGGAAATGTTTCAGAAAAAAATACACAGTCTTGCAATATTTTCCATTTCAATATGGCAGTACTCTGTCAGTGCATGAAAAATGAATCTAACTGGAACTGAAAATTGAAATTATCCCATTGTTCAGTGTGTTAAGTTTAGCAATATGAAAAAAAATCAACCATTGTAGTAAATAGCAAAATGGAAATTAAAATTTGAAAACATTTCAGTTTCAGGTATTTTTGGTAGCTGCATTTGTTGAGTAAGAACATTTTGATTTATAAAACATGTTTGACAGTGTCCTTTTAATGGCTTAATTTCCTTGTACATTCAGAGGGAGGAAGTACAGCTAATGTAAATAAGGTTAATGTACATTTTACCATGACTTCTAGAGGAATTTGACTTTGCAGCCAACATATTAAAAGATTATGCTGCCTGTTGTGTGCCCTGAAGCCACAGGAATTGCTTGTGCCATGAGTGTTGTTGTGTATATGTGTACAGGGCAGATCAGAATGAGCTGTGCTTCACTAGGGCTTTCTGTAAAAGCTGACCAGCATTTATGGAAATATACATCTGAATTGGGAGATTACATTAAAAACGATTTTGCCTCTTACAATGCCATCTCATTCAGACAATTATAGCTAGGTTTGGATAGCCAAAACCAAACCAAACATTAATTAAAACCTGTTGTTTCAAAAGAGACTAAGTCACAAACCAGGAAAAATGTAGCCTCATCTCATCCTGTGGTGCCTCCTGCAGGTATGGCTGAACATACGGACTTCTGTCAGCAAGGCTGAGCCCAGTGGCAGATTTCACATACCGTATGTTCCTTGAGGCACAATGGGATAAGGTGAAGTAAGGACACGGAGGCAGTGTCCTTACTAGTATTGATTTTATATTTCAACCTTTAATGTCATTTTTACAGACAGCTATTTTTTAACATTTACAGCACAAACATGTGTGTGCATATAAGTGACTGCAGAGCTCATTGATAACCAGTGCTTCTATCATTTCCCTTAATATATTGCCTGGTAGAAGGACTGAGGACATCTCAGTATAGTATTATTCTGAGTGGTAATTTGGTATTGCTGAATCCCTTTTTGGCTATACACTGTGAAAAGCATGAGGTTGGCCCTTCCCAAAGGCTTCCCAGTTTCTGGTGAAGCGCTCTCGTCTACAGCATACACACACATGCTGAAGGCTGTTTCTGTGATGCCCCTCTTAGCTGTCATTCTTTCTTCCATCCTACAACATTCACCTTCTTCCTTTCCAAATTGATCATCTAAGATGGTTTTTATAGCACATCATCTTGCTTATTCACTGACAGTCATACCATGTTACCTACTTGAATATTCTGAATGTTTGATCACTTCTCCCTCTCTGTCCATACATTGCATGGCATGACATATATTACATTCTTCACTTTCTAATTTATACTTCAGTTGCTTTTTTTCTTTTTCCCCTTGGCTTATGCCATAGCTCTTACCTTATATCTTGTGGCTTGTAAACTCCACCATCATATTTCAGAGTTTACATTCTGTTTTTACTATTGTAACTTGCTCTCTCCGGTGATCTCTTCCTCTGTGTATACATTACTATATGTTGACAAACTCAGCTGATTTGCTTTTGTATTTTCTGATATACAGTAACTCTTAGAAATGTACGATTTTTGCTTTGGCAGAACAAGGCAGCCTTGTTTTATATAATCTATCATTCTGATGTAGTAGGCAGGCAAAACTCCACATGCAGTCTGACTTTTTTGGGAGAGAAGTCCATGTTAGAAGTAATTATCAACTCAAATATAAATAGGATGCCAGTGTGAAAAATCACAAGTGCAGTTTGTCTCTAATTACACAGAATATCTACAGATCCTGCTGGAGGGAAATGTTGGTGATGTAGATTTGAAGTAAATTAAGTTTTCTCACCTGCAGATTTTCTTCCATGTTGCAGCTGTGAAGATGCATCTTTAACCTAGAACACCAGTGCTTATAGCTCAGGCACAGTTAAGAACTGAGATGCTATACATATTCAATTCAAATTTTTAGGCAAGCCTCATATTTAATGTAGATGGAAGAAGTAACTAGTCCTATATTCTGTTCTCTCCAGCTAAAGATGTCTTTGCTGCAGTTCAGGCTGTGCTCTGAAGCACATCCAATTTTGAACTCCCTTGAAAATGCAGTAACTGGCACTTTTTCCCAGTTTGACATTTGGAAGCACTACAACAGATAGTGGATTTTATTGAATTATCATGTAAATCTATATTTTTTTAATTTCTTTTTCTTTTTAGCCCAAGGAATATTAGTAAACAAAAGTTTGTCAGCTGCTTCAGTCCATCCAGTCTCTTTCATTCTTTCCTTTTCTTTTCCATTCATCATAGATATAAATGCAAATACTTAGCTGAAAGAAGTTGGCTGCATGCTTTGGTCTTTTGATACAATGGATCCTTAGCTTTGGTTTGTTTTGTGTTCCCATTGCATATCCAAATGGGCAGTATACAAGTCACTAATTCTGTTTTCCATCTTTTCACTGCAAAGGAACTACCTTGTTCCGCATTAGCTCCGTCCCTAGAATCCTGCTTCTCCCGGCCAGAGAGACCAGCGAATCGGCGCCCACCTTCAAGATGGGCATCACATTCCCCTACTGCCTCACAGTCTCAGTCAACCGGAGATTTTACTTCCTCTGAGGAATATGGAAGCAAGGAGTCGCCAATGGAAAACCCAAACCAGTGATGCAAGCTTGCATGAATTATCGTGAGAATAATTCATTGTACTTTGCATATTAGCACCATCACCATGGCCAGTCTCTGTTGACAAGGAGGGATCTAGTTATAGAGGTCAAAGAATGTTTTAAAATTCAGCTGCTGAATGTCCAACCTGTGAAACAGAGATGTTTCTAGAATGAAACAGTTAATGTGCCTGTAATAACTTAATTTTTTCATAGCTCAAAAAACTATTTTTGTCTCCATCTTTTCTACATACAGTATATTAACAAAAAAGGTAAAAATGATATAAAGATAAAGAATAAGATTTAAAATAAATTGTACATTACATTTTAAGGGAAATTAAATGCGTGCTCTCTCTCCAAATACTGACTGCCTTTTTGTTATATTTGCACTGTTATGTTTTGGATTTTGTTTTTTGGGGGGGATTCAGGAGTTATTTTTCCATGTAAAATTAGGGTCTTTTCTTAAGTTAATTTTATTCTATTTTCATGTCAGTGTTACCTATTTTTAAAAAAGTAAGGTCCTTGAAGGTGCTTCATATATCTGAAGCGGTAAATTTTAAGTAGTGAAGAAAGCCATTAAGCTAGTTGACTAGAAATGTATTAAATAAGCTGGAGGGAAATACAGGTAAATACAAGAAAAAAATTATAAGAATGCCTCAGAAAGTCTTAGCTGTATAATACACATACAATACTTGACTTGCATGCCTTTGGGTTCCTAGCACTTTTGTGCATGTACATATTGCTACTGTACTCCTACCATCACATAAATGTGAGTCGATCTGTTTCACTGTAATACTGTTGTGAATTTACCTGTACTGTACTTTTACTGTTGGTATTCTTGCATTGACTATACAAAAAAGTTTTTAAATTATTGTTAACGGTTCAACTGGCTCTGTACAGTGTTTACTGAGAACTTACTTTGTTTTGGGAAAACATTGAGAACTCTGGGAATACTAAATTGTAACTGGTCTTGTTTAAGAGTCTGTTGGAGACCATGTGAAGTGGAAATAAAACCCTCAGTATTTACAGACTGCTGGAGTGCTTTAGAATGGTTATTTATTTTTGAAGAGGTGCCTCCCCCCCATGACCATATGGTTCCAAAACCTTCCTTATTTATAGACTTACAGAAGGGATGGAAACAACTTTAAGTAAAGGAAGTAAGTGTACATAATCCCTTTGGGACTGCTCTGGTTCCTGGTGTACAGACGCACATAGCCCCCTGACTTCAGTGGGCCTTCTATCAGGTTGTATATGTAAATTATGATAAAGCACATTTAGAGGATTTCTAGATTTCCCTGCCGTTGTCTCGAAAACATCTGATTCACTAGGATAACAGACCCTTCCTTCCCTACCTCTTGGATAATATTTTTTTACTGTGGTTTGCAATCATTTATAAGTGAGAAAGCAAGCCCACTTATCAGCTACTGTATGTAATATAAACAACTAAAAATACAGTTTTATGGCAGGCTGCATGTTGGTCTAGTATGAAATCTCAGCTCTAAGGAAACCAGCAATGTTACAGAGCAACAAACAAAACTATAGCTTTACCAGCAGCTGCCGAGAGTCATTTAAGTGTCTATGCAACCAAGTACTCAAACCACTACCGTATTAAATAACTGTGAGACTTTAGATATGTTCAGCCTGATAAGAGGTCCATTTACCCAGATCAGTTTTCAGAATGTAACTGATGCCCAGTGTCTGTCTGTGGCTAGAGGGTTGAAATTTTTGTAGGACCAGTCATCTAAGCAGCCTGAGACTCCTAACGGCTTCCTTGATTATCTGTGTAAAGGGATTATCTTCTTCTCTGCTCCTCTAGACACATAATGATGGTCAGAGTTCTAAAGAGTTTAATACAGCTATTAAAGGAAAATGCCCTTTAAAAACAAAACTATGCCAGGGACCACAGTTTAGGACAGCTCCCAAACACACATTCTATCTGAGGCCTTTCTTCTGCCCATCAGGACATTGATCATGCCACCTCAGTTAGCACATTGATTAGGACAATGGTTGTTCGTCTGATTTACATTTAGAAATGTCTACCTCTAAGTCCCCATCAGGAAGATGCAGCCAACTCAGGTACTAAATGAAAATCATTAGCTGTCCAATAGCTGTTTGAGCTATATGGCAATTTAGTAGTTTTATTCCTGCTCGTAAGAAACAGTATTCTTATAAAAAATGAAATAACAACAAGCTTTATGTGACAGTGTTCGCCGAGAGAAAGGAATGAATGAACAATGAAACTGACTCTCACTTTCTTTCTCAGAATGGGTCCTTCCAGGTCAGGACTGACATACTTTGATAGGAAAAGGGGAAAATCATGCACGGCTTCTGCCTTTGCTGTCCCTTGTTTTCAGAGTGAATAGAGGCTATCCATCCCTGAAGCCCTGTTTAGCTCCTTCATGAGCTTCAAGAAAAATACTCTGTGCTGTACTAACAATGTATCTCTACAATTAAACTCTTCAAAGTAGATCTAGGGGAAATTTTCCAAAAGTTCAGCTATCAACTAAACATAATGACAACTATTCAACCTTTTTAATTTACCTTATGCACTACCACTTTTCCCCCAGTTATCAACCAGTCATACTTAAGATACTGCAGTTAATGTCACAGTCTTTTCATAAGATATAGCTTCACAGCCTCTAATACCTCTACAGAGTTAACTATCAATTTGAGGTTTTGCCCGCTACTGTATTATGTACCAAATATATCAAATATATATTTTTATGTAAGAAAAAAATATTTAAAATTATTGCGCTGATGAAGTTCAGGTGAATTCATTCCCTTTCCTTTGAGTATATTGACTTCATAGGATCCAAGAACTCTTTTAGGATTTTATTTAGTATCTTTTCTGTATTAGCATTTTCTTGCTTTCTATTATGGAAGGAAGAACTTGGAAAATGGGTGAACCTTACAGTGTCCTGAAGATAGTCAATTTATCTTTCCTTCTGGAGTCTGTTCCAAAATTGAGCATTTTTGCCCTAGAAAGCTTTGTTTCTGGCTCTCACAATTTCACTTGAGACCATATCAATAGCAGAGATCACATCTGTCAAGGAAGATCACA
Source organism: Crocodylus siamensis (assembly GCF_052110815.1). Classification (NCBI taxonomy): domain Eukaryota; kingdom Metazoa; phylum Chordata; order Crocodylia; family Crocodylidae; genus Crocodylus; species Crocodylus siamensis. The sequence continues at coordinate 167,619,943 of NC_143397.1, read as the reverse complement.
AGGGAGATGGTCCAGCTGTAGGTAAGTGTTAACCTTAATGTCAGCCATTGTATAATGCATTGTCTCAGAATCTGTTGGCACAGCAAAGGTTTTCTTACATACATTTGTGTGATGTATTGTGCATTTGCCATTGTATATGGTACTGTTTCTTTTAACGTTGATATACTGTGTGCTTCTTTAGGCATCATATTTGCTTTAAGTTTTAGTTCCTGTTAGAATAGTAAAGTTACCAGCCACATAAACTATGTGGTTCTGTCTCCCAAACTAATCTCATTTCTCCATCACTGAAGCCACAAAATATAACAATTTGCATTCAAACTCTCATTAAATTTGCCATGACTTAGGTACTCTGTACGCAACTAGAGCAAAAATACATTTTTTCAGACAACAAATATTTTTATAGATTCATAGATACATAGATGTTAAGGTCAGAAGGGACCTCAACAGATCATTGAGTCCGACCCCCTGCCTAGGCAGGAAAGAGTGCTGGGGTCAGATGACCCCAGCCAGATGCCTATCCAGCCTGCTCTTAAAGACCCCCAGGGTAGGGGAGAATACCACCTCCCTTGAAAGCCCATTTCAGATTTTGACCAACCTTACCGTGAAGAAGTTTTTTGTGATATCTAGCCTAAATCTGCTCTCTATCAGTTTGTAACCATTGTTCCTTGTTACTCCAAGAGGCGCCCTGGTGAACAGAGCATCTCTGATCACTTGCTGCATTCCCCTAATGAATTTGTAGGCAGCCACAAGATTACCTCTCAGACTTCTCTCGTAGAGGCTGAAGAAGTTCAGGTCCCTCAGTCTCTCCTCATAGGGCTTGTCCTGTAAGCCCCTAACCATGCGAGTGGCCCTTCTCTGGGCCCTCTTGAGTCTATCAACATCCTTCTTGAAGTACACCACCCAAAACTGATGCAATACTCCAACTGTGGTCTGACCGATGCTGCATAGAGGGGAAGTTATCACCTCCTTAATCTATTTGTCATGCATCTGCTGATGCATGATAAAGTGCAGTTAGCTTTGATGATGATTTTGTCACACTGGCAACTCATGTTCACGGGATCTATGACTCCGTGATCCCTTTCCGCTTCTGTGCTGCTGAGAGGGTCACTTCCTAGCCAGTAGGTATGCTGGATATTTTTGCGCCCTAGGTGCAGCACTCTGCATTTGTCCTTGTTGTGCTGGATCCTATTGTGTTCTGCCCACTTTTCCAACCTGTCCAGGTCTGCCTGCAGTCATTCCCTACCCTCCAGAGTGTTCGTTTCACCCCACAATGTAGCATCATCCACAAACTTGGACAGAGTACACTTCACACCCACATCTATGTCACTGATGAAGACATTGAAGATTATAGGTCCAAGGACCAAGCCCTGTGGGACCCAACTACCCACATCCTCCCAGGTCGATACCAACCCATCTACTACCACTCTCTGGGTGTGACTGCTAAGCCAATCTGCCACCCACCAGGCTGTGTAAACATCTGTGTCACAGCCACTTAATTTATTTATGAGAATGGGATGAGATACTGTATCAAAGGCCTTGCTACAATCCATAAAAACAACATCCACCTGTACTCCTGTGTCTAAGCATTTTGTGACCCTCATAGTTCATAATTTCATAGTTGGTAGGGTCAGAAGGGACCTGTGCAGATAATCAAGTCCGACCCCCTGCCATGGACAGGAAAGAATGCTGGGGTCAAATGACCCTGGCTAGGTGTCTATTTAGCCTCTTTTAGGTGTCTACTTAGCCTCCAGGGTAGGAGTGAGCACTACTTCCCTTGGAAGTTGGTTCCAGATCTTAGCCACCCTGACTGTGAAGTAGTGCCTCCTGATGTCTAGCCTGAATCTACTCTCAGTCAACTTATGGCTATTATTTCTTGTTACTCCCAGTAGTGCTCGGGTGAACAGGGACTCTCGCATTGCCTGCTGGTCCCCCTTGGCCAGTTTATAGATGGCCACCAGATCCCCTCTCAGCCTTCTTTTGTGGAGGCTGAACAGATTCAGCTCCTCGTAGGGCCTGCCCTGCTGCCCCCTGATCATGCGAATGGCCCTCCTCTGGACCCTTTCAATGTCGTCCACATCCCTCCTGAAGTGCAGTGCCCAGAAGTGCATGCAGTGCTCCAACTGCAGCCTGACCAGTGCCGCATAGAGGGGGAGGATCACCTCCTTGGACCTGCTCGTGATGCAACTGTGGATGCATGACAAGGTGTGGTTAGCCTTCCTGACTGCGTCCCCACATTGGCGGCCCATGTTCATCTTGGAGTCTATAATGACTCCAAGATCCTTTTCTGCCTCTGTGCTAATGAGAGGGGAGTTCTCTAGCTTGTAGGCATGCTACTGGTTCTTTCTCCCTAGGTGCAGTACCCTGCACTTGTTATTGAATCCCATCTTATTCTCATCTGTCCACCCCTGTAACCTGTCCAGATCCAGTTGCAGCTTGTCCCTCTCTTCTAGCATGCCCACTTCTCCCTACATCTTAGTGTCATCTGCAAATTTGAACAAGATGCTTTACACCCCCTCATACAAGTCGCTGATGAAGATGTTGAAGTGTGGGCCTGAAGACCGAGCCCTGGGTAACCCCACTGTCCTCATCCCTCCAGGTCAAAAATGACCCATCCACTACCACTCTCTGGGTGCAGCCCTCTAGCCAGTTGGTGATCCATCTGACTGTGTAGGCATCGACACCACAATATCCTAATTTTTTCATGAGAATGGGGTGAGAGACAGTGTCGAAGGCCTTCCTAAAATCCAGAAAGACTACATCCACCACAACACCTGTGTCCAAGGATTTTTGACCTGGTCATAGAAGGCCACCAGGTTGGTCTGACAGGACGAATCCATGCTGCTGCATTATTTTTCCCATTGGACTCCTACAGATATGGTCCTTCATAACCTTTTCAAAGACCTTTCCAAGGATGAAGGTGAGACTGACTGGCCTATAATTCCTCGGATCCTCCTTCCTCCCCTTCTTGAAAATAGGGACAGCATTGGCCCTTTTCCAGTCCTCCAGGACCTGACCCGAGCACCACGAGTGCTCAAACAGCCATGCCAGTGGTTCTGCTATGACACTGGCCAATTCCTTCAGTACCCTTGGATGTAGCTCATGTGAGCCTGCTGATTTAAATACATCCAGTCCATCCAAGTGACTCTGCACCAAGTCAGCATTGACAGTTGGTGGGCTGGTGTCCCTCAGATGCCCATCTAAGCACCCATTAGGAGACTTACCTTGACCCCTGTTCAAGAACACTGAGGCAAAAAACTCACTGAATAGTTCAGCCTTGTCCCCCCCGTCTGTCACTAATTTCTCCTCCTTGTTCAGTAGGGGTCCTATGCTGCCCTGTGCCTTCTTTTTACTCCCTACATACCTAAAAAAAGACTTTTTGTTGCCTTTAATTTGTGTTGCCAGCATCAGCTCTGTAGTTGCTTTGTCCTTTCTAACTGCAAGTGTGGGCCAACTAGGTATACTCCTCCTTGGTAGCTCCACCCTGCTTCCACTGCCTATATGGCTTCTTTTTTGCCCTTAGGCTCTCCTGGATTTCTCTGTTTAGTCAAGGAAGTTTTTTGGCTCCTTTCCCCCTTTTCCCTCATACTGGGATCATCTCTAGTTTGAAAATCTTGAAAAACCTCAAGCAATTACTACGTGGTGTTCTGTACAGACATGAACTAATCACAATACCATGCTATTTTTATCCTGAAGTTTCAGTTCAATTCTTGGATTATTAAAGAAGTCTCTTTGGAATGGTTTTAAAAACACATCTGTGCATTTTTAAAGGGACTGTCTAGAGCGTGAAAGTTCTGTCTGTGAACAGACACTGTTCTGCATCTATGTATAGATAGTTCTAGATATCACAAATCAAAAATGTAATTGTGTTCCTGGCAAAAATCCTTGTAACTTTTATCTTAGTAACTTTTATTTTGAAGAGTAGGGAGGAGCAAAATTGCACATGACTAATTAGTAGCTTGCTTCAAAGAAGTAGCATTTGCTTCTCTGATCAGTGAATTCAGCCAACCATCTGTTCTAAAATAGTAAATCAGCAGGAATAAGCACCGTGCTGTAGGTTTGTCAAGAAAATAGCTTACAAAACATTAGGAATCCCTGAAACAAGGACAATAGAGCATTGAGAGAAATAGAAGGTTAAGTGCACACAGAAGCACTTCAAATTATCTTAAAATCTTATTAATTAAACATAAGGTCCTAGCCAGTCAAATTAGCAACAGTTTAAAAATGCCATACACTTCTACAGGTTCTCTGAAAACATCAGAACTTTTATCTTTCAGTACTGCTATTGCTGGGATTTGAAATTATTCTCCTTGACCAGGCACATTTTACAAGCACTTTGACAACACTTAAATTTAAGTTTCATAAACCAGTTGAGGATATTGTATGTGTGACATGAAAGTAAAAGTCTGATTTTTCAGGTCATTCCATTTCTGTAAGGTTGTTGACTTATATATCTCATAAGAAAAGGAGACAAAAGAGTCCTAGCAGATTGCTATACAAATTAATACTTAAAGGGTGCAAGTTTTAAACTGTTCTTCTAACTGAGATCAATCTTACTAAGCATACTATAAGAGGACATTTCAGTGCTCAGTAAGAAGCTTCTGCTACATCATATAGTGTGAAGCCTATTAAATACTAACAATTGTAAATTGTGTTTTGTTTTGTTAAATCCTTAGTCTTTACACTGTAATTAGATTTTTTAATGCCTCCAATAGGGTCTTAAAACGTCCTTATAGAAAAGATGTCATGACATTCTTCAGATTTCATTCTGCTCTTTCCTTTCACCATTTTCATCACTTTAAGCTTTATGCATTAGGATCTAGAAGCAAAAACCAAGAAAGGAGCATGCTAGATCTAAGACTTATTTCAGACCAACAATTCATTATTGGATTGACCGCTTCCAAAACACAAAATCTGAAAAAAGGAACAATTAGAGCAAGACTTCGGAAACTAAAAACGTTGGAACCTTGACCCTTCCTGGCCCACCCTATTGTTTTGTTGCCCTGTTCATTACATAAACCAGGATAGAGATTTTGTCCTCTCATCATACAAGGTGAGATTATTTTAGCACACCTAACTACTCAAATCTTTCAGAGCTGTCCTTATACAGACAGACTGTCAATAAGAAAAATACTCTGTGCTGTACTGACAATGTATCTCTACAATTAAACTCTTCAAAGTAGATCTAGTGGAAATTTTCCAAAAGTACCCAAAGGATGTAGAAGCCTAGAGGTACATCTACACAGCAGAAGAGATGACAGTGGAGGTCACTTGCACACTGAAATATTTCTGTCAATCACTGGCCCTGCCCTCAATATTTTTCTGTTTTTTGTTTTCCAGGGCACTCGCAGACTACCTAAATTCACCCCTAATTTGAAGGTAAGCTCCTAATGAAGATGTTAGCATAGAGAGGATGGATAAATTATGTGTGTTCTTTTGTTAGGATTTTTTTATGTAAGTTAAACAGAAAAATGCTTAATGTATAAATATGTGGAGACAATAATTAAAGCAGTGATTTTATCATAGCTATTTCCATGATAAAAAACAAGGATTTTTTTTTTGAGTGGTATTTTTATTGTACAAATCACATCATTCGTTATAAAAAATGCATCTGTGACAAAATCATTTCCCTACAGGGCAGGGCAAATTAGCTCCATTCCTCTATTCCTATGATAAAACCTGATGATTTGCACCATGGTATGTCAGGTCACCATTTTGGCCCATTTGCCTGTTTATAGCATTATTTCTCAAAATAAGGCAGTATATAATCAAATGGGTTGATAGAGCAATTCGTTATCTCTGTTTCCTACAAAAGCTCCTGTTACAAGCGGAAAAAAATCAAACTGCTGATGTGATGGCATCTTAAAAGACATACTCATTACCCAATAGTAAAATAATACTGTGACATTATTTCCTGAATGCTAAAACCTTTTTATATCGAGAGGAAGTAAATTTATATTATTTATTCAGAAACTGCAGCATATCAATATGACATGTCAGCATTAATCATCTCCCCATTTATGTGGGTTACTTTTTTACTTGGCAAATAATTAGTACATCTCCCTGGCACTGAAGTAAATAATTCAATAGAAACGTTCTTCTAATCACAAGTGTGATGAATGATACTCTTGGTTAGAAGGACTGCAGCAGTGATTAGCAGCCTTCCCCTAATCCCTCCTGAAGAACTGTGAAAAACTCCCTTCATTGTAAACCTAATCCTGCAAGCACTTTCTGCTCATTATTTATAAACCCCCTTTATAAGCCCCATTGATTTAACAGGTCTTATGTTGAGCCTAATAAGGAGATTGTTGCTTTTCTGGGCATGGAGACATCACCTCGCAGCACCCCAAAGGAGACTGAGGATCCCTGTCATACTCAAAGATTACATGAACTAGACAAAGGGAATTCAGGAGCAGAAATGGGGACAGGCAGCAGCCTGAAACAGGGACCAAACCCTTGTACCTAAGGCCGTTGTTGACCTGGAAAGAAATAGAATAAATCCACCCCAAAATTAAAATCTCATTTGAGCTGCTTAGTGTGTATCTAATTTTACTGTGACCTACATACCAGAAAGAGTCAGAAGCTTGCATTTTTTTTTCTTTTTGCTACAAGAGTCAGATCACTCACAACAGTCTGGTATAAACTCATATACGTAATTGAAGCCTGTATAGTTCATAAAGCAGTGAGTGGCTAATTTGAAGAAGCCATGCAGCATTTTTAACCTTGATATGCATGAGGCTAGGCCTCTGATGATTTTTAGCCTTTGGTCAGGGGGATGTACACTGCTGACAGACGAGCTTATTAGCCCTGTTGCACAAGGCACTACAGACAATAATTACAGCCTAGAAGCAGCAGTTTAAACAGAGAGTAATGTATTATGTACAGAAAGGTCATCGCCAGCTGTCTGGGGATAGCAACCTAAAGGCTGCTGTTCCAAAGTAAAGCACATTGAGCAGCATATTTCTTAGCAAACTTCTTTTTAAAAAAAAATATCACTTGAAAAGTGTCCAATATTTAAGCAATTAATCTAGACAGAAAAGGCAACAGCATCATACACACGGGTAAATGGAGCTCCAAAGAAAAATACATTGTCAAGCAGATCAGAGGGGGGAGGGGGAATGAATCTCTTACAATCTGTTCTTTATGTTGTTGGTAAAATTTAATCTTGTAAAGGAAGCAAAACGGCGGGTGGGAGAAGTGGGCTTGCGGGGTTGTTCATTGTTTTTTAGCACCACTTGGTATCCTGGCTGCCAAGTTCCCTCTTGCTTAGAAAATAGCAAAGCACCAAAATGAGGTTTGGAAAGTGAGGAGAAGCATCATCATTTATTGTTTTCTTCAGCTGAAATCATGTTGTTCATGGTTTTTAAGTAGATGTGTTCAGGAAGGCTTAGCCCACAATGCGAAAATGAGATACAAGCATAATGTGTCTTTAAAGATGTGTTAAATGGACATTCAAACCACCCTTGAATTTGCTTAATATTTCTTTGTGATCAAGGCTCGCATTTTTCTATGCTCATGCAGGACTAGAAATCAAAGTGGCTGAAAAAGCTCCAAGGAAAACAGTAAGTTATTTTGTTTTAATTATTGTCTTTTCCTTCCTTTCTTTACTTAATAATTGGTGCTGGTAAATTTCAATTTTTTTTTAAATTCTGTCTTATTTTTTACTCCATGCCTCAAAAGAGGAAACACACTACTGGAAGATATGCACAGTCTCTTCCTGTCTGCATCACAATGCATTTCTCTTTCTAGCAATCATCTCAGAGCATTCTCATGTACATACAGCTACCCTTGGTGCATGTTTTATGCAAACAAGCTTTAGCTTTAGGGAGCAACATACTGCAAACTGGCATGCACATCAAACAACACACAGAACCTTCTCCCTTTAAGAACTTTTATAGGGTGCCACTAGAGTCTGAAAATATAAAACATCATCAGTTAAATGTTTTATGCTTGTGGAATTATGCTATATTATGTTGAGGACTTGGTAGTGGGGATCTACTATAGACCACCACACCAGGAGGATGGCCTGGAATTCTCCTGACAGCTCTCAGAGGCCATACGATCAAGAGATATGGTTGTCATGGGTGACCGAAACTACCCTGATATCTGCTGGGAGGAGCAGTCAGCCAAATCTAACCACTCACATAGGTTCCAAACCTGCATACATGACCTTCACCTAATGCAGGAGGTATACAATCCCACTAGGGGAAACGCCTTCCTGGACTTGGTGTTAGCTACAGGGGATGACCCGGTGGGGAATCTGAAGATACAAGGTAACCTAGAGGATAGTGACTATCGACTGATTGAATTCACTATCCAGTGAAGGGTGGTAAACTAACCAGCAGGGCTGAGGTGCTAGACTTCAGAAAAGCTAACTTCAGCGTGCTCAGGAGATTAGTTAGTGAAGCATTAAAGCTCAAGAGCATTGGCGAAATGGGGGTCCAGGACAGGTGATCGTTTCTCAAGGGAGCGACCCTACGGGAGCAGAAGGAGACAATCCCATTGCACATAAAAGGTGGCAAAGGGGCCAAGAAGCCCTCTTGGTTAAACAGGGAAGTCCAGGAAAGCCTAAAGACAAAGAAAGTGGTATACAGGCTATGGAAACAGGGGGTAGCTACCAAGGAGAGGTATACCTCCCTGGCTCACATTTGCAGGGAATCAGTCAAGAAGACCAAAGCAGGATTGGAACTTAGGCTGGCAACAAAAATTAGGGACAACAAAAAGCTCCAAGAGCTTCTCTAGTTAAAGCACCCACAGCATCTCGAGTGTCAGTGTCCCCGCACTTAAAAATGGCAGCAGGGGTGCTTTAAGTAAAGCTCATCAAATAAGCTTTACTTAAAGCGCCCCTGCTGCCATTTTTAAGCATGGGGACACTAATACACGGCACACTGGAGTCTGCTGGAGTGCAGTAATTACCACACTGCAGTAGACTTGATTAATCAATTAATCAAGTCTGCTCTGATGCACTGTAATTACAGTGCATTGGAGCAGTCTCACTGCTCCTGTATAGGCACCTTTTGTGCATGGAAAGTAATTGTGTAAATGTTGGGCTCAGTTCAGTATGGCTTAAAAGAAGATATTAAATAAGCCATTTGGCAATGCAAAGTGAAAGGGAAATTGACTTTTTCTTGATACTACTGCATATCTTGTTTGGGATATGCTCAGAAGATTTTTAGTAGTTTGCCCTTATGTTGGTATATGTACTAGTAGCACAATGTGTTGCTGGGAGCTTGGGTTTGTACTTATCACAGAAGCATGGCTGATCTCAAGTAAGCTTTATAGAAAGAATGCTAACTTTGATATTGAATGATACTTTATGGTGTCTATTACATCTGTGGAAATGGGGACAGGAATAGGGAATTGATTTTCTTTATTTCTGGGACTGTAAAGAAAAGATTTACCAAGAGATGCTTAGAACTTGGCTTCTCTGAATGCAGAGTATTGTATCCATAGAGCCTCAGGAAACATATTAAAACTTCAGTAGCACTGTGACTACACAAGAAAAGAGCCACTTGTATATATTTTTATAATGCTGCTTTGGTGTCTTTTAACTATGCCGTTTAAATAACGTTGTGTGATGGAAGATGCATTTTGAAGATCATTTTTTCTTTTTGATTCGTTTTAACTTAGAATGAAGAATAGCATTTTGAAAACTACTAAACTGGTCATGTGAATTTCATGACAAAATTAACTGGCTAAGGAGAAAGGTAAGGTCATAGCAGAGATAGGAGAACAGTCCCACAGGGAAAAGGTAACTGATAACAAAGTTTTAAAAGCTGGGCAGTGGAATCCACACCACAGAGGTTCAGGCAGGCAAAATGATTGTGTCAGATTTCATTTTAAGAAACCAGAATAGTTTAAAAAAAAAAGTTTCACCTATTCTTTTATGCAGTACTTCCCACCTTCACACCATGTTACAAACAGAAGCAGACTGATTAATTAGCACTGCTTGCCTAGGCAATATGTAGATGAGTGTGATTATCTCTATTTGACTAGGAAAACGGCGATACAGAGAGAATAGATAACTTATATAAAAAGGAATAGCAAGCCAGTGCAGAGCCATAGTTAGAGCTCATGTTATGTTTATAACACTGCACTCCCTCATAAGGTAAGGGCCCTGGTCTTTCCCTCTGCAGTAGTGGCACCCCCTGGGGAAGAGTTGGACCAGGCCGGATACTGCCTCCAAGCTGGGGCAGCACCAGGCCTGCTAGCGGCTGACCCAAGCAGCCCTGGGGGGGCACCACCACCGTGGAGGGATGGACTGGGGTCCCCCGCAGCTCAGGGGCTGCTCAACCGAAGGCAGAAGCGGCGAGGAGCCTGATCCTTTTTTTCTGTGGAGCCTGCCCACTTCTCCCACAGCCAGGGAATAAGCCGACTAATAGTTTAAATACATCATTGCAAACTAAACTACATTGTGATGCAAATTCTTCTAAAAGCCTCAGAACTTGCGTTCATGTAATGTGTGATGCCATTAAGCATCACAAAGGGAAATTTTTGTCACATGTGCATCATGACATCGACACAATGAACAGAGCAATCCTGGATGGGAAGTGCTAGTGCTTATGTACTTAGCTCCAGCCTCAGTTATCAGTGGTTTCACAGTACCCACGCTAGACATTATACCCACTTGCTTTCTGTACTGTGAAGTCAGTGTGAAAGAGAGTGCTGAGCTCAGCGATATCACTGCAATCAGGGCAGCTGCAGACGTTCACAGTTCTGCCCACATTTGTGTTTCCTGCTATTTTTTAAAGAATTACAGCAGAAAAGCAATAGGATAAAAATTCAATGCTTAAAAAGCATTCCAAGCCAAATATTTGAAGGATGTACTTTTCCACATGTTCCTTATCAAAACATTTCTTGAAATCATGATGTTAAAAGTTCTTATTGTGAGCCTCAGGAAGTGCTATTGCATGCATGCGCGCGCGTGTGTGTGTGTGTATATATATGCACACTTATATATACAGTGTGTAACTTTCATGGTGATGATGAATAAGCCCCAGATACCTATGCAAAGAAACTGCCTGCAGGCTTGTCAGACTGGCAATATCAAACTCAGAGCCAGCAGTGGCTTCCTGCCACGTCACAGTGCAATTAAAGACAGGCTTGGCAAGCAGTAAATACATTATATGGGTAGCAGACTTACCTTTTGAGCTCTGGATGAGTCCTGGGCTCAAGATTCTGCAATTCCAATTGGTGGAGCCCATCTGCCAATCAGAAGCAAGCCAGGGTAAGCAAGGCCATGCCCTTTCCCTGAAGGGAGGGGGCAAAGAGCAATCTGGACCTGGTTGGAGACTGCGCCCTGCCAGGTCCGGAGAACTTTGGAGGTGGAGCCCTGAAGTGTGTAAAAGGAGAGCGTGCTCGGCACACTAGAGGGAGAGCCGCAGCGAGCTCTGGAAACGACTGTCCTTGGGACCCTGCCTAAGCCTCAACTGTGTGCGGATCGGCACATGGTCCTCAGGCTCTAGGAGCTGCTTGAGGCGGCTTGAGCCTACGAACCCAGCAAGCAGCTGGGTAGGCAATGCATGGATTGGTGCACAGAGAGCTGGCCCTGGGAGCAGCTCGAGGCTGCTCAAGTTAGCCCCAGCTCTAGGCTGAGGAACTGGAGCCCCGCAGTGTGGCTCTGCATTAAACTAAAAGAGCCCCGGTGCCCAGAGCCCCAGAAAGGGAAGAACCCCAGTGTGAGACCGGCAAACCAGACCCAGTAAGGGCTCAGCTCCCATGGGAGCCCCCTGGGCACCCAGTGCGGGGCACCAAGCTATCGAGAGGAGCTGGAGAGAAGCCCTCGTGGAACTGGCCACCAGGGGATGAGCCTTGGCTGCTTCAGAGCAGGAGCATAAGTTGCTGGAAGCAGGTCCCACAGGGGAAGCAGGTTTGGGAGAGGAGGGTCTGCAGCTTCCACCCTCCTCCATTGTGGGAGGGGGTATATCCACATCCTGGGGCCCTAAAGGGGAGGGGCTCCAGGGAACACCCCATGGAGTGCTGAGCACACCCCATATTTTATGATTATTATTTTGTACTGTAGAAATTAATATAAGTATGGGTGCTCCTTAAGGGAGTTTATATGGGTTTATATATCTTCATTGCCTATATGTGTTTATTGTCTATTATCAGAACTTACCTGTATTTTTGTCTGTGTATGTCTATGGTATAGCTACCTCAGCCTACCTGGATTTATCTAAGTTGATGTTCATATGTATTTATTATGTTGATGCCTTAACTTACTTGTTCCAAAGTGTTAATTCTTATTCTGTGCAAGGGGTTAATTATTGCATATGCTATGAACCCCCGGGTTTATATTTTTACAATCCCTCGACATGATGCAATATGTTGATTGTAGGTTATTATATATGGTGTCACATACTAATTTTACTGTAAATATTTAATATTTCTTATTCATATGTATTTATTGTAGCAATACATGTGAATATAATTGAGCACTTTATCTTAGCCTGACTGTGGAGAAGAGAGGGAACTGCTCCCAAGTGGCAGGCCCCTCTCTCAGCACTTTTGCCTGACAACCCCAACCCTTCCACTGGCGGGCAGCGCACACCCCTGGGTGTACCCGGGCTACATATGTAACTGTTTGCACAGCAAATATGGTGCTGCAGAGCTGCAACCTGAAAGCTAGTGTTGCCTGGATCCTTTCCCTTACGTGTACTGTACAGTCAGTGGGAGGGAGAAGGGGATGGATGGAGGGAAAAAAAAGATGTGCTATATGTTGTCTATGTTTCTATATGTGGCACTAAAATTCGTATTTCACTTGCTAAGCATTGCCCAGCAATCATGCATCTGTTACTGTATCAGTCCTTTTTGAGATGGAATTCCTCTACAACTCAGTGACCCATTGTAAGCTCTCTTCCCTAAGACACTGAGGTGCTTTCGGGGTTCCTCAGAGTTGGTGGGAATTGTATGAATTCCCAAATAGCTCCATAGAAATGTTCAGTTGTAATAACAATGGTCACAATGTGCCCCAGTTTACTGCATGTGACACCAGTCAGATGTAAGTGTGCCAAGCCATATTAGATTTGAATACAGTGTGGACACTATTTAAAAAATTACTCTCTTGTGTTTTCAGCCTTTTATGTTCAATAATCTCAATTTATCCAGAGAAGCAGGGTTCACATCTTGCATGCACTTGAGTCCTGACATGGAATGCACCCTCCATGTGCACTTAAAAACTTCCAAGGACTATAGTGAGGCTTGAAAGGATGAAAGGAATATAAGATCATATCCTTGCAATTTGTAGCTGCTAAAAGATAGCTACTCTGATGAGACCACAGGTTGCCAGACTGTATGGTGGGTCTCTGGAGCTCTCAGCAAATCGATTACATTAATAAATCCCAGACACAGACTGCATTAACTCTCCAGAAATAGTGGCTGGTACGGATTTGTTACAAACTAAGCTACATGAAGTAAAGGACAACAGTTCCATAGTCGAAGTGCCTTGTAGATTTTGCATCCATTATTCTTCATCTGAACTACTCATTATGGGTGTCATATTCCATTTTTAAATTGAAGGTTAGATACAGAAGTTCATATGTAAACACCAAAATTACATTTTATAATGAGTATAGGAAGTGAAAGCTATGCTAAGTGCACAGTAGAAAATTAGCCCTATTGTTCTCTGCTGAGCACACTAAAGCCTCCTTAATTGGCTAAGATTGATTTGATGGCCATGAGTGGGCTGGGTTAGCTTTGGCCCTTAAGACTGTGCAAGTAACTCAGTAAACAAAAAGCATAGCAGATTCTCTCCCTGACCAGTTCCGTTTTCTCTCCCTTCCAGGTAGATTCTTCTGTCTGTCCACCACCTCCATCCTATCCCTGGACTGCTGACACAGGGCAGTAACTTCAGTCCCTGGACAAACTAGATTCTTAACTGTAGCCTATCTTTAACCCTAGCATGAAGCATATATCTACATGACACAATTAAATACTATGTCAGAGAGACTGGAACAAGCTCAAGTACTATAAATAGTGACTATATGAGCACAGCACTCCTCCAAGGCTACTACACCATTTTCCTCAGCAGAGCTTACTAGCCTGAGCATAGTACCATGCTATTGTGGCTATGCTGCTTTAGGTCTCCAAACTGGCTTGTTCAGAGCTAGCCCAAATATGTCTGCAGGGCAGTGTGTTGTGCTGAGTAATTCTAGACTAACTTGCCCCAATACCCTGAATCCAGTATTCTAACCTGAGATAGGCCAGATCCCCAATATTAAATCCATCCTTATTATAGTTTTTAGTCTTCCATCTTTAGCCCTAGTCCAGACTAAAATCCTACCCCTAAAACAGGACAAGCTGAAGCCTTAATTCCTTTTAATTAAAAGGAACCCTAGCACTGAGGATATTATTGTTGCTTGAATTTCAGTAATATTAAAGTTAGCATGGTGGATTGTTAGCTATTTGGGCTTCCTGTTCTATTTCAGATCCAGGTTGGGGCTCTTGCCCAATCCCTAGTTATGATTACCACAGCATTAAGGATGCATTGCTGATTCTCTGTTGCCTGGCACCTTGTGCAGTCATTTACATCTGGGTGAAAAATGGTGGGCCAAATTTTCTTCTTGGCACAGTCACTCTGCTAGCATGTTAAGCTAAGTCCATGAGGGCCTAGCCAGCCAGATCTGCAACAAGGCAACTTAATGCAGGAAATGGGAATTGTTCAAGTGTTGACTCCTAGTTTTCAAATACTCGTGATCAGCCCTTAGTAAAGTTTTTCACCGTTCAATCATACTTACATTTTAAGTTTTAATAAGAACAGTTTTAAATTAGAAGCAAGTTCTATTTAGGTTATAAGCTCTTTGCTGCAGGGACTGTTTCCTACATTGTACAGTGCCTACTAGCCTAGCATGGTCCTTTCTTGGTCACCAAGTACAATGATAATTATATAGTATTAAAATAATTTTTACACCAGAAATGCTTGCTTATTCTGGAATATGATAGGATACCCTGGATGTAGAAGGTACAGGGCAAGGCCACATACTGTCACATAGATGAAACATTCCCCTATACTTCTGTCTATAAAAGTAGAAGAGCTGAGTCAACAAATTTCCATTATAGAAGGACGTCTTAATTGATCCTTGAAGCATAGAAAGGTCAATAGTTTTGCATATTGCTGTGGTATCCATTTCCCTTAATCAATGGCAAGTAGGCAGCCAAGGCCCCAATTTTGTACTTGGATCTGCCTAAAAGCGGTACTAATAAGAGACTGCAAGAGATCCCCCTACATGGATACATTTGATTGCAACATTTGATTCAAAAAGTGAGAAGAAATGGGCTGAGTTCAAAGGAAAATGAACATTCATTTGGTTTTGCTGTTTGTGGTGTTTTTTCCTTGCTAAGCACCAGTTTGCTATTACTTTTCTAGTATGTACAAAAGGGATTTTTTAAATGTGAAGATATCACAGAGGCGCTCTGGACTGAGACTATCAAAAACCTAAATTAATGCAATATCAACAGTAATATATGCAATTTAGAATAGATTTTCCCTATAGAGAAGGAACCAAGGAGAGGAGAGTGCTTGTCACTGGGATCCTAGACCTCTGGGAGAGCATTCAGCTTGCAAAATCTGGCCACTTTAATTAATTTGTTGGTTTGAATCAATTGCAGGGCGTGACAGATATTTCACAAAGAGAAAGTATATGCAAATTGGAGGTAAAACCCTCATTTCATTTTGCATTGATTTGTCACCAAAACATTCTCCACATGCACTTGTAAAATTAAGTCCCAGTCTCATTTTTCTACTGAGTTTGTCATTTAAGTGGGTCCTTTAGACTTCCTTCAGCTATAGTATATCATCTGTAACTATTCTCAATTTCATACTAGAACGCTTCAAATGAATTTACTAAACTTTTAGTTAAAGAAGATATGCTGGCTTGACTACTGTGCTTGTAGGTTGATCACTTCAGTTTGGGTAACTGCATTCTTCCAAAATTCCCTCAGTAATGTCACTTTCAGTTGATCCCTCCCCCTCCTAAACCATTGTGTAGTTCTGCTAGGTACCAGGGGACGGGGCACTGCATTTCAGTCATCTCTGAAGTGATTAGCACTCTCTCCTCTGCAAAAGCACTGAAAGGCTTTGTGAAGATTGGAGTCCCACTATGCTCAGCACTGTATACAGAGATATGGTATCTCTCCTGAAGAGCTTATAATCTAAGACCGTGGAGGCCAATCTCTTTGTGCAATCACCTGCGTGCCACATCTCCCAAGTGCCATTCCTGTCCCTTTCCCTTACCTAATCTCCTGCTCAGCTTCCTGTTCCATTTCTTGTGCTCCCTTACCAAGCTGCTATTCTGCTTTCTGTTTTCTGCATGGCCTGATGCTCTCTTTTTTGCACCCTGCCCTTTTTAGCTCCACTGTGCTGCCTGTCCCCTCCTCAGTAGGCATGTCTACAAGTGCACTGTTACTACACTGTAACTTAGGTTACTGTGCAGTAACCAAAAATTACTGCTCAGTACAGGGACACGTCTGTACCTGTGCACCCAGACTGTGTAGTAACTATGGTGACTTATGCCAGCTCATGATGCAGGTAGAAAATTTACTCTCGAGTAGTAACTGCACAGTAAAGCACATGTAGATGAGTTACTGCGTGGTAGCCCTGTTTGTGTGGACTGACTTGGAAGTAACTTTACTACCAAGTCAGTGCACACACAGAGTTACTGCTCTGTAATGTCTACACATGTAGATACCGGTCTAAAAACCACTTACTATGCAGTAACTTACTGCACAGTAAATGCACATGTAGACATGCCCAGTCTGTCACATGAGGCTGCCCATGTCACTTGTCCCACAGGTTGGCCACCCCTAATCTAGCACATACACTTAAAGTCCACTCTCATGGATCAGACGGAATGTATCTTGATTTATAATCTGTAGCTTGAAGCAAAAGTTGGCTGTCAGAATCCAAATTAGGGATATGGCCATACATCTGCAAAGGAGGCTTAGGGCATGTGTAGATGAAATGGGGGCCCTAAATTGAAGTGGCGGGTTTTTAAAAACACTGCTTCAATTTAGGGCAAAGTCCCCCCATGTCATGTACACACGTCTTACCTGCATCTCCGGCGGCAGGGAGGGTAGGGCAAGCTGCCAGCAGGTGGAGCAGTCCCTGGGCTGTGGGGGGAGGGGAGCTGGTGCTTCCAGCCACAGCAGCAGCAGCCCACCCCCCAGGTGGCACATGCCGACAGGCACCCGGCTCAGGCGGTCCCAGGGGCACTGCAGCTGCTCAGGGAAGGACTGGGACCCCACACAGTTCATGCAGACAGGCAGACTCCAAGTGCGGGGGGGGGACATCATCAGGCTTACTGCTTTTTTTTTTCCCCCTTCGGTGGAGCCTGCCTTCCCGGGCTGTTGCCAGGCTGCCTGCACAGTCCCTGAGCTGCACAGAGCCCAGTGCTTTGCTCTGTAGCTGTAGGGCAGCAAACTAAAGCTGCTTGGAGGTGTTTTAGTTTGCTGCACCCCAAAGTCATTTAAGGGACATTACACTGCCAAATGTGCTACAGCAGCTGGAATTAATGCACAATACACCGCCGACACATGCACAACACCATTAAAACAGCGCAAAAGCATTTAACCCACTTTAAAGTGTTGTGCATACATGCCTCTCATTTCATCTATACATGCCCTTAGTGACCACATTTGAACCTGTAAAAAGCACTGTACTGGCCTCAGGATCTGCCTTGGATAAAACGGAGATAGGGCCACTGCGTGGGGAAACACTCATCAATCTTTCTTCCCCTGCACCCCAGGGGCATTCCTCAGAAAAAGGTAATACCGTTCTTCAACCTCTCTGTGGGTCTAGGTAATTGCCTTACAGGTTCCCCAGGTTAAGTGGATCTAGACCGGGGTGGGCAATTATTTTGGGTGGAGGACCACTTACCAAGTTTAAAATGAAGTCTTACTCTTGTATGTTGTGAGGGGTGGGTATATATTTGTGGGGGGCTGTGTGTCGGGGTGGATATGTGGGGTCTGGATGTATATGGGGTTTGTGTATGGCAGTGCAAGGGAGTGGGGGGGGAGTGCACCCACACAGACTCTCCCCCTGAGCCTGCACACACACTTACCAGCTCTGTCCCCAAGCTCTGCACTCTGGCAATGCAGCCGGGAGCCACCTGGTGCTGGAGCGGGGCTGGAGAAGAAAAACAGGGAACTGGCTGGAGGTGGGGCAGGGCTGATTACAATGGCCAGATAGAATGGCCTGGCAGGCCAGGTCCGGCCTGCAGGCTGTATTTTGCCCGCCCCAATCTAGACCTACAAGAGGATTATAGTGAATCTCTTGGACAACTTAATGTTTCAGACCGGCCTCCTGAAAGCAACAGACTCTGTTTGGACCAAAGTTGTTTCTGAGTATGTGATCCTGGACCTGTTGTATTGGCCTGACTCCAAGGAATCTACTTTGGCTGCCTCTCTCTTCTTTAAGGCACCAGAGACCAATTAAAGAGACCACAAGCCAAGGAAAAGGACTGTTTTTAAATAATTAATGAGTGATTGGGGGCTGACAGATAAAATACCAGACTGACAATTACAGCTGCACTGACATCACTCTCAGCTTTATCCTGTTCTTTGAATGCCCCCACTGCAACCCATATGTTGGCCAGTCTCTTTGTTCCCTTCACTCCCTATGATGCAGAGAAGGTTCCTGGACAGTCATCTTGTCAGGCCCAGTGTCGAAGTGGCTTTTTGTTATTTCAAGGTTTAACACCATTTCTGCATTTTGCCATGTTCTTATACAGCACAAGGTTTGTATATACCACATAGTCTCATTTGTTCCCCATCACACTGTATTTTTAGATTCCCATGTACAGAAGCTAAAGCCTGCATACACACACTCTTGTCAAGTGATTGACAGATTCTCTGAGTCAACACATTCGGTTAGCAAAAAGGGAGTTGTGGGGAAGTGGTTCTTAATTTCTGACCTTATAACATACCACATCCTTTCACAGAAGAATCAATAGTGCTTGATCGGAAATGTGTTCTTTGTTCAAGCTAGGCACAGGATATAGCTCTGATCTTACTGTTCATGGGGAGGGTTGGTGAATTTACACTTTGTGTGTTACTGCTACCTCAGGGGTGGGCAATTATTTTGGCTGGTGGGCCACTTAATGTGTTCCGGTGAGTTGTTGAGGGCTGTGCACACAAAATCTCTTAGAAGGTATCATTGTAACAAATTATAGATAAAAACAAACCATATACTAAAAATCAAACATATACTATAACACATTTTAATTTTATTTCAAAAAATATTTTGTCCTGATTATATATTTTTGAGTAGTGTTTGTAAAGGTGATTGCATAATATCCCAAAATAAAGTCTTACTCTTCTATATTGTGTGGATGGGTTGTGGGAGGTGTGGCAGGGAGGTCTGCACACTAGGTCCTGGGAACCAGCCTGGGGGGGCAGGGGGCATGTGCACCAGAGCTCACCCAGGTGGTGCAAATGTGATCCATCCCCCCACCCAGCCTGTGGCTGCCCCCATGGTGCTCCCTGTGGGTCCAAGCCCTGTCTGCTCTTGCCTGGGGCATCCCGTGCCTGCTGGCCCTGGCCCCAGCCAGCACACACAGCTTCCCAGCAAGGCTTCTCCAGTGCAGCCACCTGGGTGCTATTTTGCTCCCCCCACATCCAGAGGCTCCTCTTCCCCCTCGGCCCTGCTGCTGTGCTCCAGGTGGGGGAAGTTGCAACCAGGCAGCTCCTGCTCCAGTGTGTAGGGCTCCAGGTTCAGCTCCCAGCCACCCACTCACTCTGCTGATACAGCACGATGAGCAGCCACCAGTGCGTGGCTGAGTGGGTGAAAGGCAGCTGGGAGCTAAAGCTGGATCCCCATGCACAGGAGCAGGAACTGCCCAGATGCAGCTCCCCTCTTCCTCAGTGCCCGAGACAGCACAGCAGAGGAAGGAGGAGCAGGAGCCACTGGAGGTGGGGGCAGCCAAGCAGCACCTGGGTGGCTGCAGCCATACCGGTAGCAGCCCTGAGGTGAAGCTGTGGATGCTGGTCAGAACTAGAGCAGGTGCAGGTGGGAGCACAGCGCAAGCTGCCCTGGGCAGGAGCGGGCAGGGCTCAGCCCCACGCAGAGCACCACGGGGGCAGCCACGAGCCAGATCTAATCAATTGCTAAGCACCTGCCTGTGGGCCAGATCCAATCAGTTGGTGGGCTGTATCCATCCTGTGGGCCATATTTTGCCTACCCCTGTGCTACATCATTTTCATTGTGTGTTTTTTTTCAGATGCTAACCTCCTAATGGCTTGAGACTTTCGAAGAACATGAAGATGTGTCTGTATTCATTGGAAGATAACTGAAATCATGAATCCTTTCCACTGTTTTCTAAGTCAAAGTTATTTTGATAACAAAGCAACCAGGACACTTTCTTGAGGCTGAAATGATGATAGAGACTCCACCCAGCTGGACTTCATTAGGAACTAAAAGTCTAGAGGAAAATTAAGACCAGTACCCATTTTGTTTCTAATGTTGAAAAACCATCTAGTGTTCTATTCAGAAAATGAATATGTAAGAACAGGAGCACCCAGCTCAGACATGCTAGGCATGCATTACCTACACACATCTCAGGGTAGTTTATAGCCAAATTCCTGTCTTCAGAAAGTCAGCAATTCACCCACACCTTTAGAGCTTCTTGGTTCCTCTCTGACAGGAATCTTTCCTGGAAGGTTCTTTTGCTATCTGGCCCTTAAACCTAGGACCAGTAAACAGTTGTAGGCAGAGGTGGTAATCCATATTTGTCTGAAATAATCAGACAGAAACCAGAGCAAGGTGGCCTAGACACTAGGGTTAGCTTAGACATTCAGAAAACCCAAGGCAGAATTGATCTAAGTTGCACATTTTTTCTGTAAGTGGTGTAGTAGGTCAGTAGTGAACAGAGCACACATTCACCCTTTGGTGGGGGGAAGCAAATATCAACCAGGTTTCACCATTTTTAAACCAATAACACATACATGTAGAACTTCTGTTCTGTTATGGGTATAGACCAGTTTTGTGTGCCAAACTTCTGTTCTGTTACAGGTATATACTGGTTTTAATCACTTATACCCATAAAAGTGTAATGTCTGCACCTGGCTTAGTGATCCAAAATCATGATGTTTTGTAGGCAACAACCTACTTACCAAATGCCATTTGAGGTATATTTTTGTTAGATTGCTGCAGTCTGCTTCTTCCTTTCTTCCAGGTGGTAAACTTTTTTCCTATTTATTGAGGTTTACCTTGCTTTTATTCCTGAATATTGGTAGCATATTTTTTTGAATTACTGATAAATTGAAACGAGTGTCTCACCTTCAGCGGGAGGTTGGGTTTGTGTGTAGCCAGTACTACTGTTTAAAGAGATGTGCAAGAAATGTACTCTTTTAGCATTTCACTACTGTTTATTTCCTTTGCATTCTTTCTTATTTATCCCCCCAAGAAAATGTGTATGAAGCCACTTGGTTACTGTAACATTAATCTTGTGAATTTAAAGTAACACAAAAAGAAATGCAACAAGTAAGATTATTCACTGCAATGTTACTAGGTGGGCTATAAAATGCACAGCATTAATCTTAACAACCTACACATCTCTGAGCTTTATGTAGCAACAGCTCTATTACCTCCTGTGGCTCCTTGACACTGCTTACCCCACAGTCACTTGCCCCACCACCTGACTCTACTGCAGGTTGCTCTAGAGCTGAATTCCAGAGAGCCCTGCTGTCTGGATTTGCTCTGAGGTTGAATGAGTATGACACCCCTGCTGGGAAAGACATGTTTAGGTTTGTATCTGTTTGTAATCAGGTACAAATTAAGAAACATTGGTGGACTGATCCTGTGTCCTAAGGAAAGGAATAAAATGCAGGGCTAGTCATTTAAGGGGGAGATTTGGAGCCAGCAGAGCCTGAGTAGGTCACATTAAAGAAACTAGGAATTTGGCATGTGAAGAGGGGAACACTTGGGTGCCCATACACAAGAGTGGAGGCTGTTCCAACACATGGTAATTACAGTGCGTAGAAGTAGACTTGATCACTGTAATTACTGTGATCCAGCCAGGCTCCATGTTTCAGTGTCCCCACACTTCAAAATGGCAGTAGGGGCACTTTGTCTAAAGCTACTCAAATGAGCTTTAGATAAAAACACTCCTGCTGCCATGTTAAAGTGTGGGGATGCTGATACACAAGACACTCCAGGCGCTTTAATTAAAGTGCTCTTGGAGCTGCTCTAATAAAGCATTCCCTACCCCTGGACCATGTGTCCTGCACAGTGGACTCTGGGTAGGTGAGTAATAGCTGGGCCTCAAGGAAGGGATCAGTTAAACTTTAAACTCTTTATTGTGGAACTTGGCAAAAGGCTGTGAAGGCCCCATACCCTGGTTAAAGAAATCCATGAAATTCCCATTTGTGTTGACTTTTTTGCTCTACTTTGCAAGAGGTGAATACAGCCTTCATCATTTGGCCAGTACAGGGGCTACGTGCTTTAGATATCCTATCCATAACAAAGAAACTAAAATATCTGAAGTTGAAAAAGAGGAAACTGAGGCAAAGGGAGCACAAGGCAAAGGGATTGTGTCGCAGTGAGTGCAATGTGTGTGCAGCCATCTTGCTTTTAACGGATCATGGCACCATTTTGGGGGTTCGATATTTTTTCTCACAAAATAATAAAAAAGCCATACTAGTGTGCATCACAAACTGATCACCCGTGCAGTCTGACTTTCAGAAATGAAGTAAGCATTATGTTCAAAAGCCTGTGCAGTGGGTGGAGCTGATAGGCACTGCTCTAGCAAATTATTCTTTGGTAATAAATAATGTATAGTGTATCTCTCAGGCAGGAGAAGAGTGCAAAGTTCACACTCTTCTGGCTCCATCAAGTCTTTTCTTTTGGTGTCTACGAATGGTAACACAGGCCCTAAACATGGCCTTGCTGGATGTGGTGCATAACATGGGATCCCTCCTGAGCACGTGCACACTGATGAGAGGTTGGGGAGGTTCTCGAATAGCTAAACTTTCCGCCGTGATGATGTCAGTGACCCACTTACATGTGGGGGGCCTGCACAGTAGCTGGTGTGGTCCAGTAGTGCCGTGTGCTACACCTGAGTGCCGAGAGCACAAGAATAGAGCGTCGTGCGCACATGAGTGTGATTGGTGAAAAGAATGACTGATGCCTGGTGGGATTTTGGTGAGTTTTTAAGGAATCCTGAGGCATGATTTGGCGCGCAAATGGAATATGGAGGCTTGAGAGTACTTGAGGTTTGGACGGTGTGCGAGCTTACTTGGTTGGTGATCATACCTGTGTGTCTGAGGTGTATGAGCAGTGACTGCAGCAGTTAGAGAGAGAGGGGTGACCTATCCGATTGGATTATAATTGGATACTTACCCGTAAAAGCGTTATTGGACCAGGACCTCAGTCATCCATTGGATTGGTATCTATCACCCTTCCCTCCCTCTCGATTTGAGATCCTCTGAGAGAAAAGACTGAGAGACTGACTGTCACTGCAGCTCAGGGAGCCTTCGCTGCCCCAGCGGGTCTGGTTATGGTGCACTGCAGTTAACCAGTATATATATAGTTAATACTTGATGTTATGTACGTTTCCTACTGTGAATCTAGTTTTTCTTGTGATCATGAGTTTATAATATACTTTTAAACTTTATTGGAGCCTCTGTGTATTTCTAGGGTATATGAGGTTAGGCTGTAGCTCTATGTATATCCCTGACCCCCAAATCCACCCCTAACTGAGATAACACATAAAAGGCCTTGGCTCTCTGGGGAGGCCTAACAGCCCTCCGCCCCTTCGATTTCTCACAGATAGTCAGTGTCCAGGACACCCAGCGGTGTCCGCCTTTCAGCCTCAGACACCTTTGTTTCTGCAAACATCTTGTTAATGATCCCTAGTTTATGAGGTAACTCATAGAATACCGAGGCTCTCTTTTTTAAGTAATTTGTGTCTCGAAGACACTCATCTAACATTTCTACTACTCTAACTTGCTAGGTCTGTACCCTGCACATACTTTATTTGGGGATAATTCTATCTCAGAGCTATATCTATCCCAGATAGTTAGGACCATTGGCCTGTATTATTTGCTGCTCTTGTGGTGGTGGTTTTCATATTGCCAGCCATTGGGGGGGGTGGGATTGTGATGTACTTGTTTCTCTGTTAAAGCGACACCCTGCCCTGCAGAGCTCATAAATTAGGTCATGATAAGATGTAGAAGTCAGATGAGGTACCATTTAAGCAAGCAAGTTATCATTCACTAATTACAAGTCCCAGCTCACTTTTTGCCTGGCTGTTGTAGTCACAGGAGGGATGAGCTTGGAAGACTGTTTGCTTTTGTAGCTCATATTGACAATGCTTAATTGTTCATTGAACGTCAACCTTATCCCACATTATTTTGTCCTTTGTGACAAATGAGCAAAGATACTTTTCTCTTTCCCCTTCACTGTTTGGGTTTGCATCGGGCTGCATTGTTTGATTTCTTCTGTATGTCAAGCCTAGGGTTTACTACACTGTAGTGCAGTCTAGCCTGGCTCATTCAATATTTAGAAAGAAACAATATTAAACTAATGGCTACCTCACCATGGCTCCAAGTTCCCAGGAGCTCTATCATTCTGTTTTGATTTCTTATTTACTGCTGGCAATGGCACTAAATAAGGCAGTTTCACTCTCTGTGAAACTCTGATCTGCTTTTGGGGGAAATCTGCAAACTGTGGGATTGGCCCACTTACACATTCCCATTTTTGTCAGATTACAGCTCTTCTCTTCAAAGTCTGGATTGCTTCAGTCTTTCACGAAGGCACAACTCCCTATTCTTCCCAGGCTCAGCAGGACAAATTCTACAAACAAAATCTTTCTGAAAATGATTGTTTGACTCTTTTAACAATTTTGCCCAAACTGTCTTGAAGTTTTTAAACTCCCTTCAAATATCCTGGCCCAGAAAGGAGTATTCACACATGTACAGTCAGTGTTAAGGTTAAATGTCTAAACCAGGGATCAGCAACCCCCGGCACATGTGCCATGCTTGACACATGAGGCCATTTTCCTCAGCACACAGTGGGAGCATCCACACATGCAAGCATGTGCACTTACAGCAGCTCAAATAGAAGTGGTGCAAATTTGAGCTGGGGCTTTTTGCCTCAGTGCACATGCTTGAACATGTACTTTGTAGTAGAGCAAATTGTGCCACTTGGGGCAAAATAACCCTGCCTGGCTCCTCCTAGATCTGCAGCCAGTGGGAGCTAGAACCTGGGACCAGCACCTGTGCTGTCCCCAGCAGTATAAAAAGCTGCCCTGTCCTGGTCCCATCCATACAAAAATCTGCCCTGGCAAGCAGCTCAGGGCTACTTGCTCTCAGGAGCTTCCAGGGCCCAACCAATTGGTACCTGGGGACACTACCCCTTGTGCCAGCTGGACTGCTGCAACAGCATCCCAAATCCATTTTTAAAAATTCCCCCAAATCCATGTTCTTCCACAATTAAAGTAAAAGACCACTCTACACACACACACACACACACACACACACACACACACACACAGACAGCGATCAGTTGGGTAATGCTTTACTGGTATATTTACAATGTTAATGCAGTTTGGAAGCTACCAGTGTCTCTGTCATCATGATGAAATAAATTCTAAATACCTATATGTATTGATGTGTACTTTTGGTTTTCTTCCCACGTGATGGGTGTGTGATGAGGGGATGTGGTGTTTGCAGGAAGAGGGTGGGAAGGGGTGTGGTGGAAGGCAGGTGTGTGTGTGTGGAGGGATGTGTGTTGGTTTGTGGGTAGGTGTGGGGCAATTGTGGGAGGGACTGTGGGTGTGGGGGACCTTGTGGGGGGGATGCTCAGGAGGGGTGGGTCCTCTGACCCCCACAGGGTGCAGCCCCCCACACGGCACATGGAATGCCCCCCCACAGGGCCCAGCCCCGCCCCCATGGTCCCAAGCACCATGGAAGCCTTCAGCCCCCCCACCCCCCAGGTTCCCACCTCCACCCTGGAAGGCCCCAGTCTCCCTGCCCAAGGTCCCAGGCACCCTGGAGAGCCACAGCCCCCCCCCACCCAGGGCCCATAACTGATCTTTTGCAGCAGCAGCGGGGGACTGTGCGCCGAGCCCAACCAAGTCTTGTCAGCCCTGGGGCTCCTCCTGCCCCTAAGCCAGGCTGGTGTCCTGGCGGCAGCACCTGGCGTGGCATGCGGGGACTGCGTGCTGGGCCCAGCCGGGTCCTACCAGCTCTGGGACTACTTGTGCTGCCCAGCCAGGCTGGTCCCTCGGTGCACAGGGACACACGCCATGGGACCGGCCCAGCCAGGCAGCACAAGCAGCCCCAGGGCTGGCAGGACCTGCCTGGGCCTGGCATGCAGTCCCCGCATGCCGCACCAGGTCCTGCTGCCATGACACTGGCCTGGCTGGGCAGCAGAGGGGCCTCAGGGCTGGAAGGACCTAGCTTAGCTCAGCACGCGGTTCCTGCATGCTGCGCCAGGCCCTGCCTCTGCCCCACTGTGTCTGCAGGGAGGTGGCACATGGTGGGACCTGGGCCAGCCCCATGTGGCTCACTAGTCTGGCTTTGCACCAGAGCAGGTCACGTGGCTCTGGGAGGCATGGCTCCTGTGCATGCCTCCTGGAGCTGTGCAACCCGCTCCGGTGCAAAATTGGACTAGTGAGCTGCACAGGTCTGAGCCAGGTCCTCACCCCGCACAGCCCTGGAGACATCACCCTGCCACCCCTCGCACCCCCTCACCCTCATTTCCCATTCCCCTATTTACCATGGACAGCACTGGGGGCCAGGGGCAGTCAGAGCACCAAAGAGACACTCTGGCCAAAACCGGAGCATCTCTTGTGAAGGACTGACTCCCTGCTGGCTCCAGACATGGTCTGGGACTGTGCCTTGCTCTGCTGTTCTTTGGAGTGGGTTTTTTTTACCCCTGGATATCCAGGGATCTAATTTTCTTCCCACACTGCAAACTTCCAGTGCGGTGAACATTTTTTCGCTCCTGCACATACCTCTTGCCCCATCTCAAAGGGGTTTAGGCAGGGCAAGAGGCACATGCAGGCTTGTCTGCATGTGTCTGGTGGGGCTGGGGCCAGGGCAGAAAGGCAGTAGTTGTTTGCAGCCTCCTGGCTGCAGCCGGCCCCAGCTCTGGGTAGCTTCTGCCAGCTGGGAGCCTGGGCTGCTCCCAGCAGGTGGTTGGGAGGCTGCAAGCCCTGCTACGAGCAGCCCAGGCACTATGGCTGGCAGCAGCTACCCCAAAGCCTGGGTCTGCTGCAGCCAGGAGGTTACAAGCAGCTGCTGCCTCCTCGCCCCAGCCCTGGCCTGGCCCCAACAGGCACAGTGCTGGCACCTGGGGCCTTGGGGCTTTGGGTGAGGGGCAAGGGGCATGAGCAGGGCTGAGGAGCAGGGGCTTTGGCTAGGGGATGGGGCAGGGGCACGAACAGGGCTGGGGCAGGGACTTTGGATGAGGGCAAGGGGCAGCAGAGCCTAGGGGCAGAGGCTTTGGATGGGGGGCAAGGGGCACAAGCAGGGCTGGGGAGCTGTTGTGGGGGGACCCACACAAAACAAATACACAAGATCAAAGGGGTTATCAAGTTTTATTTATTGTCACTGGGTTTACAATTTTTAGAAAATCTGGTATTTACCATAAAAAGGGCAACATTTATGATTATTAACTATACTAATATGCAGTGCATCCTGCCATGTGCCCCCTACCCCCGTTTTGTTTTTCTAGCATGCCTGCACTCCGGCACCTTCCAAGGTAGGCATTATAGGTTTTTTCGGCACTCCGGCCAAAAAACATTGCCTACTCCTGGTCTAACACTAACTGAAAGCAAATTTTAAAATACTAACTGACAAATAATAAAGCAGAGACAGAATTGTACGTTGCAAATTGTATCCAATTCACAATCTATGTATCGCAGTAAGTCAAGGAACAGCAGCACAAACACATGACTAATAAAACTGACAAACATGGAGAATGGCTTCAGTTTCTGGGATTTAATAAACTGTTTGTGATTAAGTCACACACACAAAAATTATAGTAAATAATTCCCTACTCCTTTTGTTGAGGAAGGAGTAGAGAAAAAACTCTCAGATTATTTGAGGATCTTTCAAGTGTCTGCTAAAACTTACTTTGTATTTTTTAACAAAACAAAACAAAACAACATAATTTGATTAAATTAGTCCTTATGAATTATCTGCTCAGCTTTAATAGCTAGACACTACTTCGATTAGGAAGAATTTCCTAATCTTCTAACTCATCTCTTTAAAATGAATGAAAAACATATAAAGACAGAAAGGTAGGGCATTTTGTATGACACAGCCCTGGCAGCAGATGCACTGCAATTGATTTTCCATTTTCTCTGCTGGGGCAGACATTACAGATCCCTCACTTGTTATTACTTCCATGTGGTTGTTTCTCCCCTCTTGGACTTGTGGCTGTGCTTTTGAATTCCTGATAAACCTTGAAGCTTCAATCTTCTAGCTAGCTACCCATTTTAGAGGAGCCATCATCTTTAAAATCATTTTTGCAGATTTAGAGACTGGCTACAGACCCCTCTCTTTTTACTGATTATTGTCATCTTTATAATTATCCATCAGGGCTTTAAGGACAGACTTGCATTCTGACCTGGACTGAATACACTATATACTCTTTATGAAAAATTTATTCCTCCTCTTCCTTTCCCTTTCATAATTAATTCCATAGAGAGCCAGCATAACGGTTTTTAACTCATTGTGCCAAATTAAGTCAAGGTTTCATATGCTACATTGCAAATGTTCAGTTAGTAATAAAAGGACCAAATTGTGGAGTGTTTCCTCACAATGGTGAGCAATTATTCACACTAATGGTCTTGTTGAAATGACTGGGGTGAGTCATTCATGTGAGTCACTGCTCAGCAATACCAGCGAGGATTGCACAAACCATCCCAAACTGAGTGCAGACCGGTCTATTCCAGAGAGTTCTCCAGATATGCAGTGTGAAGCTCAGCTACTTAGAGGGGCAGTCATAAACTTCAGATAGAGTCATTTGCCCTGAAGAGATGACTGGCCTTATGTGAGATGACAAAGCCTATGGGTGTCTATACACATGTTCTGGAGTGGAGGGGGAGGGTGCTTTAATTAGAGCAACTCTGAGGACACCTATACACATGACAGACCTCTGCTCTGCCATGTGCTATTCAGCATGTGTCAGAACAGACTCTATTAATCAAATCTATTGCGAGTCTGTCGGAGCATGCTAATTAGCATGCTCCAGCAGCCTCCACATCATATGTATTCAGCTTCCCTGCATTTCAACATGGCAGAGGGGGCACTTTAAAGCCTGTTGAACAAGCTTTAGTTAAAGTGCTTTCACCACCATTTTGGAGAGTGGGACACTGAATATACTTAATGCTGCAGGTGCTTTAGTTAAAGTGGCTCTGAGAGTCACTCTAATTAAAGTGCCTTCTCCCCCCTACCCCACCCCGACACACCCAGGAGTATGTGTATAGACACACTGAGAGTCACTCTAATTAAAGTGCCTGCAGCATCACATGTATTCTGCATTCCACACTTCAAAATGGCAGCATGGGCATTTTAACCAAAGCTCATTAACTAAAGTCATTTTGAAATGCAGGGACAGCGCAAGGTGGCAAAAGCCTGCAGCAAGGCAGCAGCCCTAGATTTCAGGAGGGCGGACTTCAATGAGCTAAGGAGAATAGTCGGGGAACCACTGAGGTCCCAGAGGGGAGAGGAGCCAGGTGTCCAAGGAGAGTGGTCGCTCCTTAAGGAGACGATCCTCCAAGCCCAAAGGGAGGTAATCCCAACATGGATCAAAGGGAGCAGGAGGGCACACAAGCCCCCATGGCTCACCAAAAGCATCCGGAAATGTCTCCTAGCTAAAAGGGAGGCGTACACCTAATGGAAGGGAGGGGCCATCACCAGGGAGGACTATACTGCAGTTACTCGGGGATGTAGGGGGGCAGTCAGGAAGGCCAAGGCAGAGATGGAACTGGGACTAGCTTCCTGGATTAAGGACAACAAGAAGTCCTTTTTTAAATACATAGGGGGTAAAAAGAAGGTTCCGAGTAATGTGGGACCCCTGCAGGACACGTTCGGAAATTTGGTCGTCATACCAGACGACAAAGCCAACATATTTAACGATTTCTTTGCCTCCATTTTCCTGAGCAGGGACCGGAACAGTCACCCCCCTGCTGGGGCCCCCTCAGGCCCCAGGGCAGGCACACCTAGGCCAAGGGTTAGTGAGGAACTAGTTAGGGAACTTCTGGAGGGACTGGATGTATTCAAGTCAGCTGGTCCGGGCGATCTCCACCCTAGAGTACTGAGGGAATTGGCTGAGGTCATTGCAGGACCCCTGGCACAGCTTTACGAGCACTCGTGGTGCTCTGGTGTGGTGCCAGAACACTGGAAGAGGGTCAAAGTGGTTCCCATCTTCAAAAAGGGGAAGAAGGAGGACCCAGGAAACTATAGGCCAGTTAGTCTCACCTCGATCCTGGGCAAGCCTTTTGAGAAAATTATTCTGGTGCATATCCACGAGGCACCGGCAGGGGAGATTATACTTAGGGGTTCATTAGCAGCAGGTCCTGTCAGACCAACCTGGTGGCCTTCTATGATCAGAACACCAAATCCTTAGATGCAGGGGTAGCAGTGGACAGTCTTCCTGGACTTTCAGAACACCTTCGACACTGTCTCTCACCCCGTTCTCATTAAGAAACTGGGGGATTGTGGTGTCGACACCCACACAGTCAGCTGGGTTGCCAACTGGCTGGAAGGCCGCACCCAGACAGTGGTGGTGGATGGGTCATTTTCGACCCACTACCCTGGAGGGATGTGGGCAGTGGGGTTCCGCAGGGCTCAGTCCTCAGGCTCGCACTGTTCAACATCTTCATCAGTGACTTGGACTAGGGGGTAAATAGCACCCTGTTCAAATTTGCTGATGACACTAAGATGTGGGGCGATGTGGGCATGCTAGAAGGGAGGAATAGGCTGCAATTGGACCTAGACAGGTTATAGGAGTGGGCGGATAAGAATAGGATGGGATTCAACACCAACAAGTGCAAAGTGATGCACCTGGGGAAGAACAACCGGCACCATACCTACAGGTTGGGGAACTCCATTCTTGTCAGTACAGAGGCGGAAAAGGATCTTGGAGTCATCATTGACTCCAAGATGAACATGGGCCGGCAGTGTGGGGATTCAGTCAGGAAGGCCAACTGTTCCTTGTCATGCATCCACAGATGCATCTCAAGCAGGTCCAAGGAGGTGATCCTCCCCCTCTATGCAGCACTGGTCAGGCCGCAGCTAGAGTACTGCGTCCAGTTCTGGGCGCCACACTTCAAGAGGGACGTGGACAACATGGAGAGGGTCCAGAGGAGGGCCACTTGCATGTTCAGGGGACAGCAGGGCAGGCCTTATGAGGAGAAGCTATGGGACCTGAACCTGTTCAGCCTCCACAAGAGAAGGCTGAGGGGGGATCTAGTGGCCTGTTACAAACTAGTCAGAGGGGACCAGCAGGCACTGGGGAAGTCCCTGTTCCCCCGAGCACTACCAGGAGTGACCAGGAACAACAGTCACAAGCTGGCAGCGGGTAGATTTAGGTTAGATATCAGGAGGCGCTACTTCACCGTCAGGGCGGCTAGGGTCTGGAACCAACTTCCAAGAGAAGTGGTGCTGGCTCCTACCCTGGGACCCAATCACCTTGTTGGGGTCATTTGACCCCAGTACTCTTTCCTGCCATGGCAGAGGGTTGGACTAGATGATCTACTCAGGTCCCTTCCAACCCTAGAAACCATGAAACTATGAAACTATAAGTTCTGAGGTATTGGTGCTTTACTGCTTTGCACCTTGTATAGCATTTTGCACATGTGAAACCCTTTCTGCTATTGCCTTATACAGATGCTGTTTATTACAACCGTATAAAAAGAGGCCTTGAGTTGAAATCCTCTGAATGCTGACAATACAGTGGACAATTGTAGAATATCAGAGCTAGGTTCTTCCTAAGCCTTTGCCTGTTAAAATTGTGCCTTTTCAATTTTGTCCTGTCAAATATGTTTTTTTCTCATATCCAAATGGCTATTTCTCCTGAATTCTACAACACTTGTTGTCCTTACTAATATGTTGCGGCAGTGAGTCCCCTCAGTTAGTTGTACAATGTGGGGGGAGAAACAGTGTAATTAGCTTTAGATTTGATGCTTTTCAGTTTTACTGATAATTCTTTTCTTCTTGTATCATGACAAAGTGGATTAGGACTTTCCAAACATCATAAGGTGCTTGTGAAGATCCCAGCCAACACAAGAAGCACTTATTAGATCCAGTTTCTACCACTCATATAGCCTCTTTTAAGCCTTGCAACTAATACTACTGGCAGTTAATTAAGATTATCCTTATGATCCAAGTAGAAAGAGCTGTTGTTTCTCTGGAGGTAAAGGCCCTGAATTATCTATATGCACTTCAGTTGATATTCATAGTCCATGATTTCTGTATAGAATATGTAAACCAAAAGGGCAATGAGGCTTATTACCCAGATATTAACATCTCTATTTGCTGCAAAAATGTTTGCTGCCACTCAATATATTGCACATAAATCTGTTTTAAATTAAACATTATTCAGGTTGCAAAGCCAAGAACTCAGAACATGGCAAACACCAGTATTAAGGTTGCTCAGCAATATAATTTAGTTTCCTTGTGCGTATGCATTATGATACAGTCTTTAATTACATGATCACATGCTATCTTTTCCCACCGGACCACTGCCTCATTCAGTGCTCAGAATGCATGGTGCTCACTTAATTAGCCCCTATTCTGTATTTTATCTTCGCATCGGTGTTCAACCTGAAATCCCATCCTTGTTCGCTGCACACTATTCAAAACCTGTTTTGAAGACATCTGTATTGATTTCCTCTTGGGGTTTTTTATAGAGCTAATCACTACAGTACTATGCCAGTGTTTCACATCTGCTAAGGCTACAAACAGACCTTGCATTTGTTCTGGGAGAAAACATTTTATCCTAGGACAAAGTGTGATTGTTCAGATATCCATGTCCATTGTCCCAGGACAAGCACTGAAAAGGTTCATGGGATAAGAATTGCTAAAAACTTGTCCCAGGACATCCCAAAGTGCATGTGCCCATCTAGACTACAGTAACCACTCCCGAGCATCTTGGGGTTGAGTGTTCTTGACTCAGTTATGCTCTTTCTCAGGCACCTGTGTTGATTGTATGTCACCTCCCAAGGGAAGCCCCCGATACTCACCCACCGCATCTCAATGTCTTGTCCAAGTGCAGGAGGTTCCCTTATAACTGGGACTTGTACATAAGTGTTAACTGTGGATACTCCTAGGGCTCTACCTCTCTTACACCCCTTCCATGTGCCAACCTGATGGACTTGGTTGTGTGCCAGAGGATTAAAATTCCTTGGGCACCAGTCCTTGTGGAATGGCCCCGATCTGGCCTTGGATGTGGTTATATGAGCGCAGTTTCTAGTTGCAAGCCACTTGCTGGATGAGAGGCCTTATAGCTGGGCTCAGCCTATAGAGAGTCTTCACTACACTCAGGTGATTGCTCTCCCTACTGGTGACTGCGCACCTTCTGACTGCTGAGCAAGCTGGTAGGCCTTCTGAGTTCTTGCCTAGACTCCCCCAGGACCCCTGGTCCCTCAGCCCCAGGATCAATATGCAGGCCCGCTCTCTGACCTCAGGGGCAATGAAAATGTATAAAGTTAAATAGAAAAGTATCAGGGAGGCCACTGTTTTGCTCCCGACTCACGCATCCTTGTGTGCGAATCAGCAGTTAGTCCCTTGGTATCCTTCCTTGGCCTGGCACCAGATGCCATTCCAACAAGGTGTAAACTCCTCTTTGGGACTCCATCCTGGGTCCCTGGCTGGAGGCAGTGCTGGCTGTACCAGCAGGAAGCACACAGCCCCCTCCCAACTGTTGCTCCCCAGCTTCATCCCAGCAGCTGGCTTTTAAGGATGCTGGCCAGTGCTGCCAGATAACATCACCATCCCGCGCCAGCCCCAGCCACACAGATAAGCAGCTGATGAATCATATGGGTGGCTCCTCGTGTTGCTGCTCGCTCTCTGCCACCATGCCTGCCCTGGGTAAGTATTTCCCTATTATAGAGCTTTCAGGGCCATTCCCCCAGGGCCACAGGGTTCTCCTGCTGTGATTCTGGCCCTGGGAAAGCTGGGATATCCACCCCTTTTCTTTTGTTGCTCTTCGACAGTGCATCACAATGGTTATCCCAGAACTGCATTATTGAATTAATGGTAGAAAAGCATCAGTGCATTCAGCCTCTCACAAAACCCTGATTGGAAGGGTGATGTATGTACACACCAATCCTAAGACTTTTCTGTTCTGGGATGAATTTTCCATCTACCTTGGCAGCACTGGATAGTATCTCCTTGTTTGGCTCCTCTTCACACATTGATTCCCAGTCACTCCAGGAGCCTCAGGTCTTTGGTCCCTCCTATTTTCTACCCATGGCATATACAGTACTTCAGTTTTTGGAAGATTTTGCCTAGTTCACAGAGCCAATACTATGCCCTGGCATCAGCAGTGGACACTTCAACAGTTGTAGGTTCTCTGCAGCTGGGGGAGATTTTACCAAGTAGCCAAAAAAAAGACCAGTTTTCAGTGTCCAAAAAGGAGGTGATAGCTCCAGCAGCAGCAGCGAGCTTCCAACCATGCACCATGTCTCCTTTTCTGTTCTCCCCACTGCTGGAGCCATTGCAGGGAAGGTACACGGTGTGGGGAGAGGAAGAGAGGAGAGTGAGATGCCCTCCTAGCTTCATTCTGGTGTCCCTCTTAGGCAGCACCTGGAACTTGTGCCCCACTCACCCATGCATGATTATACTACTGATCTAACTAACTGTACTGATGTACAGTATCTGGACAAATTTTAACAGCCTCCAGTGTAAGGGAAGTCAGACAGGAACTCTGTGATATGTAGGGACACAATCCAGTTCTCAAGGATAGCATTCAGCTGCCTTGCCATAGGACCATCCTTTCTCTTCCTGCAGCTCCTGCTACATGCTTTCCAGCTTCTGTAACAAATAAAACAGGGCTCTGATAGACATCAGCCTCCTTCACAGCACAAGCCTGATTCATCACCAGAGCAGATCCATTCTGTGCGAGGAATGAGGAAGGGATCCTGAATAAAATTAGCATGTAGCCATGACAGGCTACATCATAAATGCATAAATCATCATCATGCTACATCATAAATGCATATGCACAAGAGGAGGGAAGTAGGGATGTCTAATTTTAGCATTTCCTAAAGTTTAAGTGCTTGACTCTGGAACTAGGTTAATGTTCTTTTAATATAGCATTGGAAGTATGGGGTTTTCTAGAGTTTTTGTAAAAGAGTAAACTGAAAAGTCACCTAGCAATGCCATACTGATCCTCTCTCACTCACACACACACATATACATGGGTCATCAGCCCCTTAAGCTAAGGAGGAGTATTTAACACTGAAAGTAGATTGTCATCCTCTGTACAAATTAATACGGGATGGGCATAGGGTCCTCTGCCTCCATGGATAAGTGCTTATAGCTGAGAAAGGAAGAGATTTGGAACCATGGTGGCTCCCATTCCAAGTTATGGAGGGAAATGTGCTAGAGTGGGCACAGATCCTTTGTTCTGTTCTTCCCAAACTTAACCCCTTCCTCTCTGGCCCATTCAACTTGTCCCAGCAAATTCCTTAGAGAAAATGACCCTGAAGTCAGGACCCCCTCATCTTGCATTTGAAGATAAAATGCATTAGCATGATTATATTACTGCAGTTCTATTTTTCAGTGCTTCTCATTGTCTGAATGCTGCAAGATCTTATTTGCCATGCCTGATCCAATTAAACCCACTGGTGCAACAATGATATAGCCAAATCCCTTTGGTATGCATACAACACTTTTGCTAAATCCCAGGTTTACAAAGAAAATGCATGTGTGTCATGTATGGATATCCTTCATGTATGCAGCTCTTTTTATTTAGAGGGGTTGTTGCAGAGCACTTAGGTGCCCTGAGCCTGAGAACAGAGATGGCTCAAGAGAGACCCCTAGCGGTGAGAAGGGGGAGGCGTAGCTGCCAGTCACCAGGGCAGCACAGGTGCTGGTTGCTGGGGCAACCAGCGAAACCTGCTGACAGGAAGGGGCAGGGCTTAGCCCTTCTTAAGCCCAGGCAGGAGGCCAGGGTGGCAGTTCCCCTCTGGCAGCCAAGGAGCGGGGAGCTCGGCCAGTGTGGAGAGAGGGGCAAGGATTGACTGCATGAGCACCTACTGGTTTGCTGCCATAGGCTGGAGTATTTTCCTGGTAGGGATCAAATGTTGTTTGACCAGACGGTCTAGTTTTACATTATAGCCCAGGGGCTTTGTGCTTTGTGTTTACTGTTTTACCAGAGGACTGGGTGAGGCTATTAGGGGTTGGAGAAGGCCTCATAGGGACCCCACGGTAGCATGGGGGTCCTGGTGCTAGAGAGGGTGCAGCATCTTGGGGGTGCATTGGCCCCATCCCCAGAGCAAGAGGGGGGCAGTGAGGAGCCCCAGAGTGAGAGGGGGCAGTGAGAGCCCCATGGGAAAAGAGGAGGGTCAAGACATAACAGGGCCCAAGTCAAACCATGCCAGCACCATCTGCAAGGCTTGGGCTGTGGTGTAGGGAAGGAAAAGGAGCCACAGGTAGTGCCCCCTGTCACTGGGGCGTGTAAAATGGGCAGCCTCCTGCTATTTACAATAATCTGTTAATCAAATAAGATCAAGGCATGGCAGGTGAGTAAGCAGGTGGTTGGCCCATTACAGGAGGGCGGAACCACTCCCGGAAAGGCTCCGATAGCAATACTCCTGTCACGGGGGTCAACTGGAATTCCAAGAGAATTTGACTATATTTGCATTTTAAAACAAACTTTTGAAGGAATCACTTATTCTCCAAGGTTTTTTATAGGCCACAGGTCTGACTCATATTGGCAATCAGTTACAACAATATGTCTCCAAGTGGTCCAGCTGCAGTCCATGCCTTGTTAAGCATACTTTCTTCAGTTACTCAGAGCAGGGCTGTGCTTGAAAACCAGAACAGACACAGGAAGTGATCAGCTTCTCAGGCCTCCAGCATCCAATTATGTGACAACAAAAGCTAACAGAAGCATAGATCCCACCCTATGCTGTAGGTATCATTATGTAGGGTGTATATTTTGCTCCAAGTCTGGGAATAGAAAATATTTAGGTAGGCAGTTTGGCCCAAATGTGTTTCCATTTTGCTGAACTTTGAAACAAAGTTGAGGAAAATTTTCAGACAAAATGCTAAAAGCCATTTAAAAATATATATAGATATGGGTAGATATATGCACACACACACATGCACACGCACACACCTACAGCTTCCAGTGTATTGAAGTCATAGAAGCCTGTATGATTTAAATATCATGGGATCCTATGACCCCAGCTGACTTCCTGCCCTTTGGGCAGGGCACTGGACTCGATGATCTCCCGAGGTCCCTTCCAGCCCTGATGTCTATGAAATCTATGAAATCCCTTGCATTGTAATTGAGATTTGGGGAAGCAATGTTTACCATTGATTTGCTATTCCATTTCTATTTAAAATATAAGAAAAGAAATATGGCTCTGAATTTTTTACTGAGCCTTCCAAGTTAGCTTTGTCTCCAGTCACCAGGCATTCACTCAGCTGGTGTATAATATGTGTGTGTGGGTGGGGGGGAGGTCTATTGAGTTCCTTGTGGCTGCTATAGTGCAGGGAATGCAGTCTGTACCAGCAACAGACAGAATTAGCCTTAGGATTCACCTAACTTCGTGATTCAAACTTGTATTGTGCAGATGAGTCTCACCCCAGGTTTTGGCCCATTACTACCTTCTCAGTCATGGGAAGCCAGGCATGCAGTATTTTAGCAGATTTTGTGAGAAAACTAAAATCTTCTGTAGGTCTTTAGGAATTCTGGGGGGCAGACATTGAGATGCTTAGTAGAAGAGAAGCACTAAGATGCTTAGTAGAAGAGAAGTATGTGCCAACTGATGTTTCAGATGTCTTTGTACAAATGTACCTGCCTTTTGAAATGTCCCAAAAGCAGCCAAAGTGCTGCAGAAGAGTACCTCTTGAAATAAGAAACTATTTTGAAATGTTTCAGTTCTTGTTACCTGCATTCAGGGACAGGAGACCCAGAGGTCCTCCAGAATCCCATAGTGCTCTGCTCTCCCCTACACACCCATAGGGTAGAGAAGGAGATTAGGGTGGGCAGTCTTGCAGGATGTTAGCCCACCAGAATGTGCAACCCACTCCCTGGTCCAAGCTATTTCAATACTTGGGGGCCTGCCACCATCACCATTCCAGGCTCTTCAGCCCCAGTCCCCTGTATCTTGCTGCTCTGGTGAAATGGGAGATAGAGGGGTTTGGGGCTGAGATTTCCAATATGAATTTATAGCATTAAAAACATTCAGACCTGTTGTGGTCTTTCTGAGTTTTTTAAAACAAAAAGAATTGCTCTATTACTTTTCTGCAGTCAAAAACTGAGTGAAAACTAAGAGCTGGTATTTTCCAAGGGCTGCCTTGAGTCTAAAAAAGAGTGTCTTGAGTCTAAAAAGGTTGGGATTCACTTCATTAGATGCTACCTGGCTATACTGCATAAACCAGTAAAGGAATGTAGTGATAATGCCAACTCTGGAAGGAAACCAACAAGACACAACATTTCTATTTTCAAAAAGTCTAACCAGAAAATTCCAACACTAAATTCGAATGTTTTAGAAATGTATGCCTTTAAATCTATAGACATGTTTCACAAGAGACAGTATTGATTTCTGGAAGCTTTTACAGTATATGACACCATGCTATTATTTCATAAACAGGATTGTTTTTCACCTCTGATTCACTTTCTTTTTTGTCATCACCTATTGATCAAAGAAAATTATGATCTCAGTTGCACAGAGGGAATAATCATACACACCAATACTGATACATGGAGAAGCAGTTAGTTTATAGCACATCTCCCCCTTAACAACATGTCAGGGTAGGTTTTACCATACGGGAGGTATAGAATGGTTCTGTTCATAGCTCAGTGTCTGTACATTCACATCACATTGTTACCAATACTGGGATTTGTTTCCAGGGTTGGAGTACAGATTAGCCCTACTTTTACTATTCCTGATGGATGAAGGGCATCTTTAAATCTTAGATTAGCTTTTTGCTCAGCTATGGCAGCATCTGCTTGGGAGCTCTACTGTGCTTAATTGAAGGATTCTGATGTCCATTTGGGGACAAACCTGCCAGGTGTAAGCAAAAGAGAGAATTGCGACTAAATTATTCTGAAAAAGCATTAGATAGGTTTAATGGGAGAAAGGTCCAAAATTTGATGTAAGTGACATTCCGTCTAGCACTAGTGCTGGTAACAGCTACTACTTACCTAACAAGGAAAGACTTCTAACCCCACCTGTAAGATCCCATGATTCAATCCCTCCACAAGAAATACTGGTTATCCTTAGTATTAGTCTCTTTTAATCTTAGTAAATACTTTTTATTTTTTTACTGTATGCATCTAGCTGCAGTGCAGTTATCTTGGTACCTTTTTGTTGCAGTTCTCTAGGATCAGCTGCTACGATCTTAAAGTTTTAGTTCAACAATAACCATTCCCTAGATGACAGAACCTGCATCTGTTCTATTCCCCCTGTCACCGGCCACTACCCACCTCCCTTCCTGAATCAGCAGCAGTTTGGTAGACTCAGAGCTTGCTCTTGGGGATTAAGACAGATTTTTACATAACTGGCCTGCCCTCTTGTGTACCCATATTACACTTTCACTTGCAGCTTTCAGGCCTCCAGGGCATTTCGCGGTGCTCTTTTCTCCTATGCTTCCTGGATATGGAACTGGCATTGCATGCTTTAGTTCCTGTAAGACAGAGCTGTCCAGCTGGCTGCCCACAAGTTTCATGTTTCCTGGAAGGGGCCCACAAGCTTCATGTGGCCTGGACGGGGCTAACTTGCAACCCACAGGTTCTCACCTGGCCACTGCTCCTCCCATTGCTCTGGGTGCTATGGCAATCGAGGGCTCTGGGCTCCACCTTGATCTTCCAGCTTCTACTTCCTGCCCTGCTCCTGGAAAGGGGGCTAGGGAGCAATCTCTACCGCCTGCACTCTGTGCACAGCAGGACCAAAGACAGATTGGACAGGCGGATAGTAGTGGAGCATGGCTTCCCAAGCTGCATGTCCCAGTGGGAGCAGAGCTGGGCTGCATGCAGCAAGGGGAGGAGAGCCAACGGCCTGCGTGGCAAGGGGGACCCCAGGAGGGTTGCCCCCATGGTGTACGGCCTGTGCAGCAAGCAGCCTGACAGTCTGTGGTCCATGGAGCACATGACCCCCTACCACCCAGAAGGTGGACAGCCCAGCTGTAAAACATCTCTCTCTTTACTATTATCTAGAGGAGACATAAGATCAAAATCTTGCCCTGTATGTACAGTATATACAAGCACAAATGCAACCTTTAACTTCCCTTATAGGGAATGAATTATATTAACAATATGGTTATTTTATTTAAAATATAGTTGGGGATATTAGAAGCTAATCAGGATCTACTACTACTACCACCACAAGATCTACTGCATTTGCAATACAAGCTCTAAAAATAACCCAACTCTAGAAAGTAGCACCAAAACAACATACAATTGAGGCTATTTTCAAAACAAGTAGCAGGTCTCACAACCAAACATTGCTAGTAGTTGTCATTTATTTCTTTTATTTTAAAGAAAAGCCTTATGGAAAGTGAACTTCAGCTTTCAGAAAAAAGTGTAACCTCAGCTCAACATCTGAAATTTAACATCACATGATAGTTCTTAATCACGTGCTTCAACCATGTAGCTAGGATCCCATAAGTGCTGACAGCCCATGTCCAAAAGAAAATTAGGATGAGGCAAAAACCCTCCTTTGCATAATGTAGTCAGCCATGCCTCACCAAACACAAATCCAATCCATCATCTTCCAGACACTATTCACACCAGCCATTTTGCTGTCTCCTTAATGCATCTGTCTGTTTATCCATTCTCAAGTACCATCTGCTTGCCCTGCCCTCTCTGCATCGCACATGTTCTTCAGCTACTGCACCTCCAAGGTGACAAATGAGCAGTCGAGCTAATTTCATTGGCATAAACAAGAAAACAAAAACCAGATGGGAATCCTTAGATGGAGCCAATGGCTTTGGGAAGGAGGAGAAATTGTTGGGAGAAAAAATCACCATAACAACAGTACGTGCAAAGAAAAGATTTCTATTTTGGCACTGCCACAAATTACTATGATTTTTTTATCCCTGCCCTTTGTTCTGTCTGTCCGGAGCAGTGATTTACTGACAAATGTCTTATTTTTGTTTCTTTAGAAAAAATATTACATTTGTGTTTGTTTTCTTACTTGAGGTTTTGGGTCTTTTTTTAAAAAAGAGTCAGACAAAGGCAGTGCTCAAAGTTGTTTGATTTACATGACTTCCCAAATTATGAAATATGCCTACAGTTCAATCACTTGTTTAAATTCCTCTAAAGATATAAATGGCTCACTAATAACATTAATTCAGATCTGGTTTCCAATTTCCATGGTGTGATGTAAAGTAGCATTTGTGAATATAACCTACTCTGTCCTTAAGGTTTTTTTTCACTGCAAACACAGCATAAAGAATTTATGAATAATCCTGGTTTTGTGAGGTCAATGGCAAACTTCTCATTGACTTCAAGGGCACCAGAATTTATCTGCCAGTCTAAACATAGAAGTTGCACCAATTTAACTAAATTGTTTTAAAGACAATTTTTAATGAAATCTCTGCAAAGCCCTGTGTGGCTATACTTGTATGGGTTTAAAACTGGTTTCTGTTGCTTTAGCTTGTATAACAGACACATATTAATTAAGGTAAGTCAGGTTTAAATCCAGTTAAGCATGCCCATATGAAGTATTCACTGAATTTATTTTTAAAATATATTTTCAGTTTAAAGCAGAGCAACTTCCCAGGTAGACCATGGTCAAAGTGACCTTGTAGTGAATGAAAATCTGATCTGTAATCATTAGTGCTATAAAAATACACAGAGACAATTAACATTGGAAAACCTCTCAAATTCCCCGACATTTTATCCAGCAATGTCTGTATACGCTGAGCAATCAGTGTATTCCCTTTTGCAAGTATATCTAGACAGGGCACTTTCATAATTTTTTTTATTATTTACTTGTATATTATCTGCATCATTCAGTGGAAATCAGCTCACATATCTAAGTAATATATGTAGATGAATAATACATGTAAAAATAGCATGAATACAGCATCTGCCTCAAAATGGCTCTTTCCTTAGCTTCCCAAAGTCATTTTTTATTCTTATGTACTTTTAGATATAGACTCGTGCGACAGTTCTGCATCAGAAGTTCTTAATTCAGATCTTTCAATGAAATGTCTTTTAGCAAAAACATTTGTCTTCTTCCAGTAAAGTGTAAACTTTTGCTTTTAAGTTCCAGTTTCTGTTAAGGGGTAAATCTTACATGAAATAGTTGCTTATTACAAATGTTCCCTTTAAAACATATTTCAGGCTCAGAAAATAAAATACCTTTTGTTCTCATTAAACTGAAAGCCTTCTGCTAAACAGTACAAAATCCTCCTGTTGGCTAGAAAAGTTTTGTTCTCTTTTCCTTCTAATAAACGCATGATGTTCTTCATTAGTCTACTCAGCCAGCTGGTCTTTGTTTAATTAAGAAACTGTCAGAAGCTTAAGAGTCCCATCCTGCAATTCTGTACTCATGTGAGGTCCAGTCACTGTTAATGATCCTTGCACAAGAAGTTTTAAAATATTTGAGGGAAAATATGCACAGATGAATGAGGATAATGATACCTGAAATATCTGATTATGGAGCTAGTTTTTTTAAGAAGAAGTTTAATTATTTTATGAGCAAGTTTATTTGACAGGGTTGCTGGATAGCAAGAGGCAGAGGACTGACATAGGTGATCCAAGAGATTTCTTCCAGGTCTATCCCCTATGTTCCGCTGAGAAAGAACTGTTCATGTGAGTAACAGTTGGCACGATCAGGCCACAAACGATGTGATGTGGTTTCTAGGAATTTTCTCTTCATTAGGCTGACAAATGCCATAGAAGCAAATGCAATTACAGTTCCCACTGTATGTTCCTATGCTCATAAAGAAATAATTGTGGAGAAAGTCATAGACACACAGCAAACAGCCTGAAATAGGATTTTTTGAATAATGGCTTGTAGGCTCTGACATATTATTAGGTTGCTCTCACTTCCAATTATGTTCAGCTTTGTAAAATATATACAGAAGGTCGTGGTTATTCAAACACTTGGTCAAATGAAGAAATGTCTTAGTGTGACTCTGTCTGTAAATGGCTGGTTGAAGACTTTTCAGTACCAAAGTCTCCCTGAGATCCTCAGGGATCACAAAACAAAGGGCCTCAGGGAACTGAAGAGAACTTTTATCTGAATAGTGTAAATGAAGCTCTTAAATTCTGATAGGAAAATTAGGAGCTTTTGAGAAGGTGCAAAGAGACCTACCAGGCCCACCAGCCTCTGTGGCAGGAGGCTGAAGGAAAACTCTTCCAGACTAGAGAACTGGAGTGAAACACTATGATGTCAGTTCAACCATATCAAATATAAATCTCTTCTTAGTTTCACCCACCAAATCTGTCCTCAGTTTCACCCACCAAGTCCATTTCAGGCTTTTTAGGAGGGTCTAAATTCTCTTAGCCTTTAAAAACCAAGAACTATTGTAGTTTCAAACACTGACACTTTTTTTCACCTCACACTCTCTCTTCAAGGATTGGAAGGATGATATATTTACTATCTAAAAGTTGCTTTTTCAAGTGAGTGGTATTTCATTACAGTAGGTCACTAACATTTGAATATCCAGTGGTCAGTGTGTAACTATTTAACTTCAGCTAGTAGCATCAGTAATTAATTAGCATGTTGGCCATTCATTTGCAAGGAATGAATTGAATATAGAAGCTGGAGAACTTGGAAAATGTTCTCCTTCCTCTCTTTGGTAGTCCTTTGAGTCAGGGTGCAACATGGTGGAAGGCACAGGGCAGCTGTTCATGCTGTATTTGTTTGCTAGTGGAGAGGGCTTCTTTCTCCAATGCTATCAATGTTGCACATTTTGTGAGCATGAAAACATATTAAAAACTGTGGTAGAGGTTTAATGCTGCTTTAAGAAACCTTCATGTTTTCCCTGTCCATCTTAGTGTTGTTGTGTATTATTTTGGTAAGGATTGTTACTAGATCTGGCCAATTATCTGAAGCAGGATGCTTTGATCTTTTCCCAAGAATAGTAGAAATGGATATAGCATGGATTGGAAAGGAGGACTACTCTTGATAAAAACAAACTATTTCCAGCATAGCTTCAAAAGCCAGCTATTTCCAATAAATAAATCAAAGTAGTAAAAACAAAATTGGTTGGGTTTTTTTTTTCTTTTTTGGCCTTGTTCCCCTAAGCATGCATATGGATTGAATTTTCATTCTTAAAAGTTCGGCAGTTTCCCCACGCACAGTCTTCCAAAGACATATTTCTGACTAAAATACAATTGATAATTTATTGGCAACTTGTGCAGCTCCAATGACTCTTAAATGGATGCTGGAAGGTGTACCTTAGCATTTGCCAGCCCATGGTACAGGACCCAAAGTGGATAATAACACCCAGCTGAATAGAAAAACAAAATTCTACACAATCCCACAGAACAAGAGAAGAACATTTTGACCCTGTCCCA
The DNA here is from genome assembly GCF_052110815.1 of Crocodylus siamensis. Lineage (NCBI taxonomy): Eukaryota > Metazoa > Chordata > Crocodylia > Crocodylidae > Crocodylus > Crocodylus siamensis. Next base: position 167,575,287 of record NC_143397.1, on the reverse strand, counting down.
CAACCTGTACTGCCCTTATCTTACTTCCAGCCAAATGTTGGCACAGCTTCATACTCCTCTCACAGGAAAAGGCACCCTTTCAAAATGGTGTGGTAGTGGCAACATGACATCCTAAAACTACCTTTCCCAGGAACAGAGCAAAGAACAAGCAGAGAAACAGACAAAAGCCAGCTTCTCCTCAGCCTCAGAAACCCCAGTCAGAAGTCTCTATGCAACAACTATCACTTACCAGACTCTGGACCCAGAATACATTGGAGGATTTGGGGTCATGGCAAGAAGCAGTGGCTTGGATACCAGTGGAAAAAAGGTTGAAAACCATTTTGCTGGTGCACTCATCAGAGGATGAAATGCCTGGACTTCACCATTCCAAACACCACCAGCCATCTCCCCAAGTGGTCTTGGTTGTCTGTGACCTGCTTTCTCCATACAGAAGTTGAAGGTAATGATACCTTCCGCTCCTTGCATTAGCACTGTGTAGACTAACAAGCTAATACACCCAGGACATTTTGAAGGTATGATTTACAAAAGAGTTTATCCTTAAAATGCTGGAATTATCCTTTCCTTGGGAAATTTCCCAGCTTTGCTGAGTAAAACACTGATGGAAATAACACAGTAAAATAGGACATAACAGGACTACTCTGGACTTTAGGGTATGTCCATACTGTGTCCTTGGCACTGGGAGGGACGTGCCTTATCATGCTCTGACTCACAAAGTTAAAACCTGGAAATGTGATGAAGCCATTCTGGTGGTGTCATTCTTGAGACTGCAGTCTGTGGTTTCAACATCTCATTTCTGAGTTTGGTTATATAGGAGTAGACATGGTAGGTGAGGTGTATTTGAGCATCTCTCCCCCCAGACATAATGGGGACCCAGTGTAAAATCCCCTTTCTCTTTGTCTGTTGGTACATTGGCCATAGTTAACATAGCATTTTTAAATTATGCTCTGACATACTGCTAGGTTGCTGTCACTTGCAGTTATGTTCAGTAGAGGAAAAAATGTATAGAAGGTCATAATTATTCAGACACGTGGTCAAATAAATAAATGCCTTAGCATGACTTTCATGGTCTCACTGGACACACTTAAGTTGCAGTGTATCTCAATTGAGGTCCTAATGGGCGTGTGTACACATGCTTTTACATGTGCCTAAGCTTAATGCATATTTGCCTAATGTGCATTAAGGCAATATAGGCACATGTCTACATGAGCACACGCTAAGGCTCATTAATGCGGTGTGAGGACTGGCTTGAGAATAAAGGTAGTCCCAAGTCAGTCCACATACATGACATTAATGTCCCTTAGTGTGCCTTAGTATGTCTACATGTGCATTAAGGTGCTCTAGCTGTTTTTCCAGGTATCAAATTTAGGTGCAGATAGCCTAAAATTGCCATTTTAAGGAGCATTAACAGTGCTCACGTGTAGCCCCACACCCTTAATGCACCTTAAAATGGCTAGCGCAACTTAAATCAGCACGTGTAGACATGCTCGCTGTGACCTGTTTTTCAAGTTGCTATAACTACTTCTTGTATTCTAAATAGATCTTAAATAAATAAAAGGGTTCTCTGTTACCAAGGAACTTACTTAAAAAGACACTGTGCATGTACGCCTCAGGCACAAATATTTTATTTGCATGAATATGTTAGCTGAACCCTATTCCCAGTGCTTTTTAATAACTTATATTGTCATTTCAAAAGGAAGGTATCAATACACAAAGGTGAATGACAACTAATTTAGTTATTCTACCTCACAGATCAGCAAGTACTAATTAATACAATGGAGGACAGTAAATTCTAAAGAGAAACAATGACAATATATGCTAGAAGTTATTGTAACCCCACTACTATTGCCCAGTGACAATTCTAAATATGGCAAGGCAACTGTCTGTTTAACATAACTTCCATACTACTCTCCTCTTTTCAGAAGAAATCCACATGATGTTTGTGTTACCATAGCTATCCCAAAGATAAATATTCTTGACAGTCATCCACAACCAAAATGTTTTGTTGTGATTAATGTTTATGGTGAATTTACATATATGTACAGGGAGATGGTGAATGAAAGACTTGTTATGACAGGTCTTTAATAGCCTGTTTGGTTTCAATACTACCAATTTCAGACTTTTTATTTCCCCTCATTTATGTTGCTGACAGCTTTTAGATGATATTTTTCTGTGTCTACCAAGGCTCCAAGCTCACCGTTTAAAATCCATAGAAGATTTTATGGCAGCCTAACAGTGGGGGTGTTTTACCGGTTTAGAGGCATAATAGTACTCTGCCACTCTCAACTACCCAAACCCAGAACCTGGGGAGCATCTTTAATTCCTCCTGTTCCTTGCCCTACACATCCAGGCATTATTCAGATCTTGTTGTTGCTTTCTCCCTTACACCTCAGGGGGTGTTTTTTTTCCTTGTGCCTACTCAGCTACCATGATCCTAAATGAGCATGTTAATTCCCATCAGCACTTTTGTCACCAGCTCCATTCAGATTGTAGGATGTAGACATGATCAGTGACTGACAGGTGAAGACTACAGACCTAGTAGAAGTCTGGGTTACAAATTACATATGCTTATACAGTTAATAATCAATATACTTAATCAACAATCCATAAGCTTGAATTTAAGTCATAAACAGTAACCTGAGAAAGTAGAATAAGAATCTGTTTTTCAAGGCTACTAATATTAGGCTAGACCAAATAAGAATAACTGAGTTGTGAGAAAGTGTGTAATAGCAGCTAAAAGTAACAACTTATGTTTTCCCTTTTGATAAGAATTGAGTGGTGTGTAGTCATCTAGAATTTTATTGAAATAATAATGTGTCTTTGTTAACCTGTTGTTAGTCTTGGCCATTTTCAAGGGATTCATGCTAAACTGTGGAAGTGTGGCTAAAGCAGGCCCCAAAGTCTATTTCAGAGTTAACCCTTGTAGATGTTACAAGTGACCTAGGCTAAGTACAGACAGTCAAAAAGCCCAAGGCTGAATTGATTCAATCTTCACAGGTTAGTCTAAACTGCATAGATTAAACTGATAAGCAAGTGAACAGGCACTTTTGAGTCTGGAAATGCAGCCACATGCCTGCAGTGGCCCACACCAGAAGCTGGGGAGGTGCTACAGCATGCTTTCTTGCTCAGCTGGAGCAGACACCTCGGACGAAGGCTAGCCTGCCTACCATGCAAGGGTGCGGGTGGGGTGGGGGAAGTGCAAAGCATCCTGAGATGCTGAGGGAGCTGTGAGTTAATTTAAATCTGGAGGGGATCTGAGACAGAAGTTCAGTAAACCAATTTAACCTAAATAAGTAAAGCCTGATACTGCATCCAGCCAGGTTTGTATTAAACCAGTTCCAGCCATTCTGAAAGCAGTTTGTGCACTGAACTTCTGGGCTAGGGACAGAAGTTACACATAAACTGGTTTAAGTGATCAGAAAATGCTTTAAACCTGTAATCACTGTTAAAGCCATTCCTTACTTACCTATGTTTCTACCTATTTAGTCCTCCAGGTATTCTTTCCATGACAGCAATCTCAGCTATTTATTTGTCCACTTCTCTGTATCTAGGCTGCCTTCTACACTGTCACTTACACATGAGCTTCTCTCCCTCACCTGGTTTGAACAGCTACTTCCTTCCCTTTTACAAATCCTTCCCCAAGGTGCAATATATGTAATGCCTACATAAAATACTCAACTGGTAACTGCTTAATTAAGAGCCAGCAGGAACTGCTGATGCTTGAGTGTTTTTTAACATTTTAAATGACTTTAGTACTATCAAAGTCATTGCATACAGTCTAGTCAATGTAAAAACTGTTGGCCTCTTTTCTACCTACCCCTTTCTGGCCATTGCTTGTTACACTCATTTGCTGCATCTTGTTTTAAATTAGATTGTTCTTTATTTTGAACAGAAATCTTGCCATTCTATCTATTAGAACAATGATGATCTAATCCTGAATGGCCATTAACTGTTATTTCATGATAAAGGATTTGTTTTGTAGACCACTTGAGCACGCTTATGGTAATATGGCATAAGAGAACAGGACATGTAAATGCAATGTAGAGCTTCTCTATTTTTTAAAAACTTCATATTCTGAGAGGTTTTTAATTTCCATTTATTTCATCATTAGATTGGGCATTCATGGCATAAGTGCATATTCCAGAAAACACAATTAGTACCCTGGCCTTACTAAAAGGCCAAAAGTGCAAAAGAAAGTTTGACTTTTCCTTAAATTGTTTGCAATCTGACTTGTAAAAGCCAATTTTCCAGACAAGAATACATTAAAACAACAAAGATAATTACAAATATTGAGTATAAAATGTAACAAGGAAAGGTTCTGAAAAACTGTATTTATATCTGAACAATTTATTTATATTTATAGGAACTACTTATAGAACCAATTTTCTGGTCTTCCCCCCAACAAGGCACTCTGACTTGCTTGATGTATATTAAAGGACTCTTTGGATTGTGTACCCTATTCTTTTTATAAGCAACTAGTACTAGCATCTTTCATTTTATTTCTCTTATCTTCCCAGCTGTTTAGTATATGCCTTCATTGGGGATTATACAGCTATAAAACTGTGATATAAATCAGAACATGATCCCTCCTGCAATGTGACGTTCTATAAATATTGTAAAAGAAACAGTTTGACTCTTACACTTTTAAACATGAAACAGGTTTAAATTCATTGGACCTGGAATATGTTTTTCAGTTGGATATTTCTGGGGGTAGAAAGATTGCCCCTTTAACCAAAATCAGTGTTGAATTGTCTGTGTGGAATTGTCTGGCATTGCCATTCCAGATTTTCCATTCTGGACATTACTGATATACTTTGGAGATAACATTTAAGACCATGAAGGAAAGTATCATGTCAAAAGAACCTTTGATGCTGGGACAGTTTTTACATACCTTGTGGACACATCTACCTGTGCAATTAACGCACCTGAATTTTCTGTGCAGAAAATTCAGGTTCATGCACAATTACATGTGCATCCTCGTTGAGAGCAAATTGAGCCCGACAGGAGCAGCCCAGTCCAGGGATGCTCCTGCCCTGTTCTTGCTCTCTGCAGCGGCTAGGGGGAGCTCCAGTCTCCCCCAGATGCCAGCCCTGGGTTAGCAGAGGCCAGTGGGGGGTTAGCCCCAAGCTCCAGAAGGCAGGGGAAAGTTGTCCCAGCTCAACAGGCAGCTCTGTCCCAGCTGCGGGGAGATTGGGCTGGCCCAGAGTCCAGGGGGATGAGGGAGCTGTCCTGGCTGGCTGGGCAGCTGCCTCCCAGCCACGTGGAGATCAGGACCTGCCCCAATCTCCATGTGACAGGGGACTTCTCCCAATCTCCACATGACTAGGATTGCTGTCACAGCTGCCAGACAGCTGCCTGCCAGCCACATGGAGATCGGGATGGGTTCTGACCTCTACATGGATGACAGGAAGCGCCTATGAAGCCGAGACAGCTCTTCCTACCCCTCTGTGGCCCCCTGATGCCTAGATTGACTAGAAGCAATATGATCCTGGTCAGCATCTATACATGCGGTACTGTATATTAGTTAATGTGCCATTTTTCTAATACCTGTATCTACAGGTATAGGTTTGAGGCACTATGCTACCTGGAGGCCTTTAAGCTCTTCACACTGGTGATGACATCATCTTAAAATGGCTAAAACAATATGCTGAACCCTCATATGCTAAATAATCTATGGGTACTAGAAAACAGAGCATAATAATACTCAATAATTGCTATGCATGTGTAGATGGTGAAACTTTGCTGTGCATTAGATTAGTCTAATGCACAATAAAGCATCTCCTGTAGATGCACTCAGTGATCTAGTACTGCTTGGGCACAAGATTGAACGTGGCTTCTGAAAAGGACAGAGGATGATGACCAAGTCCCATGCAGTGTAAAATATTAGCTTTATTTGAAGAACAACAAACAGCGCACAGCCCCAGATGGGCTGTAACACCTCTCTACTTCCCTCCAGGCAAATACTATGCAACAGTTCCATTATGAGTAGATTTAGCACACAATGGGGGGAAAAAGAACAATACCAGAACTATTAACTGAACATAGCAGGTTCCTGTATATATATCACAGCACAGAAAGATAAGCCTATTCCTGAATCTTTCTATTGCACATAGAGTGCATTCACACAAATTCTGGAGCACCTGCTGTATACCAAATTGCTTTAGTATTGTTTTTTCTTTGCTCACGGTGTAAGTTTGAGTGGCTGGGGCGGTCCTGCCATGGTTCCATCCTCTACTATCTGAGAAACTACAGATGCTAATAAGCACTTCACCTGTTCCCAGACAGCTCTCAAATAAAGAGAAACAAGGTTAGAGTTAGTCTCCTTCACATTCATACTGATGAGGTTGGAAACTGTGAGGCATCTGAGGCAGGTAGCACTGGGCTCAGTATTTTCTTTCCATTGCATCATGCCTCTGTTTTCTCAGTGCTTAGCTGGGGTTTGGCACAAGATGGAGTGAACTGATTGAGACTGAATTCATACAAGATGTAGCTGATAGTAATATATGAGGCAGTTCTTCCTTTGCACTTCTTGAAGGCTGTGCCTATACCTTCATTTGGGACATAGTGGGATATTACCTCAATAATTCACTAGCTTGGACTTTTGTTAAATTCTCACTGTTTTGAATATGAACAAATGCAGTGGTGCCTTACCAGACTTCCTACCATCTGCAGTGAGCAAGGAGGCTTCAGTTTTCTTGCCGAAATATGGGCCCATCATGATTATCCTTGTGTTTGAGGAGCCCCTGGTAGCTTCATCTGGGTTGGCTGCAGTAGCCCTGCTAAGTGCTCCAAGTTTCAGCAGTGACGTGTATGTTCCACATGTTGCACTAACAACAGCAATTCAAAACAGCTTAGTAACAATCATTAAAAACCTATGTGGTTGTGGAACCCTTAAATTAAAAGTTGTCATTTTTCTCCTGTCACAATTGACATCTACTGGGGCATCTTGGTTTTCAGCATCCAAAACTCAGCTTTGTTAGGTCAGGAAAACGTCCTAGAACTACCGCCACTTGACTTCCTTCACAGAAATGTATGTCTACTATCCCAACTCAAGGGTTTTATTTAATCAGGCTTTGTGTGGACTTTTTTCTTTTCCCACATCAAACAACTTTTGGCTAATTGTCTGTCTTGGCATTTTTTAATGAAAGATGAAACTGCTAAAGAGGTGTGAGCCCTGTAGGCATTTAATAAATATTGCACAGGCATAAATACACTGTTACAGGTAGTACATAATGCAGTAACATTTGCTACATGTTCATGAGACAGCCTGACAGCCTAATTTAAATAATCCCCCTATACAAAAAATATTAAAAATATAGCTGTATTGCACTAAATCCTATACCGCTCTTTGGAATTAAGTCTATCCTGAAACTGTTCTGCAGAGTTACACTGAGCCAAGAAAGACTGAAATATTGATTGCTACTTAATTAAATACACAGCACACTAAATCCTATCTCTGCATCCTGGCTACTGATATATATATATATATATATATAACCCTGGAGAAACTGCATCTATATTTTAATAATCCAATTCTAGTGGAACTAGATTCTGACAGGTATCTTTTATGATTTTGTGTGTTGAAGAAATTGCTCCAATTTAACCTTCAGCATAAAAGCAAGGGGTAACTAAGTATATATCTCATTTAGGAGTGTTTAGCCTGGGCAGAGATTCTGCAGCTGGAGTACTTTATTCTATGAGAAGCTATAACTGCATCTATGTCACAAGAAGGGAAAGCCAGCAGGGAGAGGGGGGAAATCTGCCTACAATGTTATTTTTTCATTGTAAAACATTTTAAATACTTGAAAGGCTAAAATATTTATCATAATTCCATATCCATGCACATATGGCGCATGGTGCTGTGGGCATTAAGGGCCAGAGCTTAGGTTGTATGATCTTTTTCAAACTACACTTTTGTTCTTGCTCCGGACTGAGTTGTTATTTTAATTCTTAAAATTTGGGGGTAAGAATCAATGGAACAGTTATGTATGTTAAATACGATGTAATTATCACTATGTATTTAGGGGAAGACTGGCTCAGGAGGCTTGTAAAAAAAGAGTCTGTACCATTAGATTGCATGACCTATAGTTTAAGATCAAACGTTGCTGCCATCTGACAATTGCTCTGTTTAATTTCACGCTTGCCACTGACAGTCTCCATCTACTTCTCTGGGGACAAGAGCCCATTTTGAAAAACCATCAATGCCACTGACATCTTGCTTCATAATCCAAAATGGCAGTCAGGAATATGAATAAGGATAATGAGAGCTGTAAATTGACCAGATGTTTTCACTGAACTGCTCACAGTGACTCTTTCCTTTGTTACAGATAATTTAGAGCTCATCAATGCATTTGGGTACCTTGAATTGTACTTTTTAAGGGATTCTTGCCTATTTTTTAAAATTTAATTATCACTTTCCTAGACTGAATTTCAGCTGCCACCTTTTTGCCCAATGGACATTTAGCTTCTCCTGATCTTCCTCACAACTCCCTCCCTCCAGCCAACAAATCCAAACAATTATGTTTCATCTACAGATCTTGCCTCCTCACTGATCAATTCCTCTTTCAGAATATTAATATTAATAGTTCTCGGTTAGAGACAAAGCCCCTTGCAGACATGGGAAAGTCACAGCAATGGCTATTTCCAGTTTTTAGGTAAAAGAATTCAGTGAGTATACCACTTTCCTCAAGAAGGAGTATACAGACAACCATCTATCATCTAGGTGGTAGTCTACTATCTACCATCTAATCTAATCTACTATCTAATCTATCTACCATCTAGGTGGTAGTCATCTGTCTCTCTGCTTTAAAATAACTAATATTTTAAAAATAATGTAGTGATATATATAAATCATAATGACAGTTAAATTTCAGCTGAATCCATATTTAAGGATTTTAACTTAAATCACAGTTGTATTTTTCACGTCTCATTCAGCAAAGCAGGCGTGAATTAATCCCTATTCAGCAAAATATTTAAGTATATACTTCACTTCAAATGAAGTCAATGGACCTTACATCTAATGTTAAGCACTTGCGAAGTTCTTTTCTAAATGCAGAGGGACTGTTGAATGAGGACCTTGGCTGGGTAAGCTTCAAGTATTTTGATTTACTCTGTATTAAATCTGTCAACTGATGCTTACTGTGCTAATGAAATGCTGAGATTTTTTTGTCTAAGTTACTTTATTTTTCTAGCAGCTTGCTAGAAATATGGCCTACTTATTACAGGTTTTAGACATACTGCACTTTGTGGCCTGTACCCAGGATTCAGCACGGGTTCAAAGCTCAGTGGCAAACCTGACATGAGGGTCTGACAGGCCAGAGACATCATTTAAGATGAAAAGAAGTGAAAAAAAACCCTCTTAGCATGGATCAGCATTCTTGCTCTACTCTACAGATTCATTTGTACTCCTACCAAAATAAAGACAAAAGTTCATTAATTTCCATGGTATAGAACAGGGCCCCAAGTCAAATAAATTCAGTTTACTATGGGAATATTCAAAGTACAGGGTAATGGTGATAATAAGACTTGGAATATACAGGGCACTTCTAATCTTCAGAGACTATTAGAAAAGGGCAAGGATGGGTGAGGGAGGGGATGAGGGGATGCACTGGTGCACTTGCACTCCCTGCTTTGCTTCCTGCTCCACCCAAAGTGTAAAACCAACTGCCTGGCACTGGCAGCAGCACTTCTAGTCAGGTAGTGCTGAAGGAGTCAACTGATTTAATGGCTCACTGTAATCTACCTGATTCCTTCTGAATTCTTCCTTCCACAGGTATTAAAGACCCTCTCTTCTTTTTAACAGTCTTGATGTTCAACCAGTCAAGCTAACCTTTATTCTGCTCTTTTCCTTGCTCCTGGCAATGACGCTCCTGGTAATATGAATTTCACAGCCCTGCAGATTGTTTTTAACATTCCAATGAACTTATATTTGTTTTTGCTTCAATCTTAAACTGGATAATACAGCCCTAGATCCCTAGCATATTAATAAATCTTCTAGTTTATTTTTAACTGGAAAAATATGTGGTGTTTTATATGTGATAATGCACCTCACCATCTGCACCCCACTTTTCAAAATCTTAGATCCACTCATGATTACAAACATGAGTTTAATGTTCCAAATATACCATTTTAGTATTTATCCCTGTTTTACAAATAGTGCTACTTCTGCAGAGATAATTTAATTACTTTTGCAAGGCCAGGCAATAAACCTTGCAAATTTAAAGAAATGTGTTGTCCCCAGCAAAAGAAGACTAGATGGGAAAATTTCCCAGATTAAAATCCCTCACTGTGAGAAGGTTTTTTGCTTATCATAATTCAGGAATCTAATGGGCATAGTGACATGCACTACACTGGCTTTTTTGTTTACTGAGTATTCATTTAAGTACTTTACATTTATGTTGGTGCATGAGGCCTGGGGCAGATCCAGAGTGGGGATGCAGTAGTGCAGTTACACCTTTCCCTTTGTTCCCCATTAAACTTTGGGTCCACACAAACTTTAAAACCAATTGCTTGGTAGCGCCAGCAGCATTTCTGTTTAGGCAACAGTGAGAGTCATTTGACATCATGGCTTATTATCTACCTGATTCCTCCTAAACTTTTCACACGTGTTAATGACTGCCTCTCCCTTTTTAATGACCTAAATGTTCCATTAATCAAGCTACTCTTTCTTCTGCAATTCTGCTCTCTGCTTGCTGCTCCTGGTAATGTAGCTCCCACTTCACAGACTTTCTGACTGTTTTGAATGCTAGCTGAAAGCATTGACTTGGATGTGGAAATATTATCTTAAGTATGGTTTCACAGAGCAACTTTTGGGTGCTTGTCACTTTAAGGCTGGGAGCAGGCAGTCATCAGGTGCTTGATGAGGGCAGCCATTTTAGACCCTGGCTCTCTGGGCTGGGGCAGCAGTTTGCTGCCAGCCATTGAGGGAGTAACGTCACCTGGCTGAGCTAATGCTCCTGGAACATCTTGGAGGTAAGGGCAGGAGCTATGGGTGATGGCATGAGGCTCCTGGTCCTGGGCATGACAAGAAACTGCACCCTGCTGGGGAAGGGTGGCCTAGTGGGACTCCTTGTGGTGAAGGAGTCCTGAAGAAATGCCAGGCTGGTTACCTAACCTGGGGAAAGGCAGGTAGAAGAGCCTTAACCCCAGCCGCCACCATCCGGTGCATTACTGTGTGACAAAGCGGGTCCAGGCATGCTTATGAGAAGGCACCTGAGCTGTATAGGGGTGTTGGACCCTGGAGTGGTGGGCCAGGCATGCTGGGTAGCGGCACTTGAGCCTACAGGGGTGTAAGACCCCAAAGCTTCAGCAGGAGGGGCAGAGTGTTGGCCCCAAGGGTGGGTGAGAATGATGCCCAGTGAGGGGCTAGAGATAAACTCAGCCCAGAGTTTGGCTAATTGCCCAGCCACTATGCAGATGAGGGTCACGGGAGAGACCCAAAAGGCTGTGCCAGGGCTGGCCAAAGAGTATAGAGTTACACCTGATGGTCTACATGGTCACTCAGGAGAGCAGGGTGGTGTGTGTCTGGCCCAGGAATGGTCAGAATGATAGAGGCCCAGTGAGAGGGGGCATAGTGTGTGAGGCCTCAAACACAGGCCTAACTGTGTAATGAGTATGGCCCAGCCTCAAGCTAGAGCTGTAACATTCTGGATGACATCTGTGAGGCATGGGATACAATAAAGGAAGGTTGGAGTCATGTAAGAAATGCCCTTTGTCATCAGAGCACTCAAAGGGCAGCCTCCCACCTAATACCATCTTTTACTTATCTAGTAAGGCATGGCAAGAGAGTAAGGTGGGTGGTTTGCCCATAGACAAGTTGGCAGGCTGGCACCAAGACCGGTCTGGGAGTTGCTCCTTGTCACATATGGAATAACAGTGAAGTATTGAATGCACTGTCAAGATGCTCAAGAAGGTTTAGTTTTGTTTTATGAATCTAAAAGATATTGTGCATTTAATTTTAACAATCACAGGACTACATAACATCTTTTGAGTATCTTTGACTTATTTGTTGTGCTTTTAAAACTTAATGTATGATATAGAAAATCCATGTACATTCCAGTAAAGTTATATTTGGTTTTGCTTTGATCTTAAACTGAATAATATAGTCCAGGGCCCCTAGCATATTAGTAAAGCTTCTAATTTCTTTTTACCTGGAGAAAAATGTGTTGTTGTGGCAGGGCACCAGTGGTGCCTGCCACTTTAAGGGCTAGATCAACACTCAGCAGGTGTTTGATTATAGCAGACATTTTAGAACTCTAGCCACCTATATAAACAAGAGCAGTTTACTGCTGGGAGCCAGGCAAGAAACATTGCCTGGCTGAGCTGCTGCATGGGAACATCTTGCAGGTAGGAGCAGGAGGCTCTGGCCCTGGGCATGACCTAAAACTGCCCTGGCTGGGAGTGGGTGGTCTGGTGGGGCTCCCAGTGGTGAAGCAGCCTGGCAAGGGAACTCTGCAGGCTAGGCAGAGCTCCACAGCTGCAGGCTGCCTGAGCAACAGCCTTATGGTGTAATTGGCCAGCACCTGCAGGCAGTCAGATGACTGGAAGGAGGCAGGGCCATGAGGACATATAAGCTCAGGGCTGGAGTCATCAGGGTTCACTATCTCTCTGGAGACTGCCAAGGGAAGGAGCCTGGCCTTAGAGAGTTACCCAGAGTTGTTTGGTTGCCTGCTTTAACGCTTACAAGGACTAAGGATCCAGAAGCCTAGAAGGTACCCAGGGCTAGGAGATGCACTATCCTAAGGTGGAAGCTTTGCCTTAAAGGGGCAGAATACAGTTTCCCTTGTTATTATAGTGTTGTAACCCAGTGGCTTATGCTCAGTGGCAACACATAGGGGGTGCACCCCATGACAGGCCATGCTCCCCACTTAGGTGGGAGTGCTGGTGCCCCCCCTGAGAGCACTGGCTGAGGAGTGGGAACACCTGGATGAAGTGCTGCGGCCACTTCCAGGAGCATGCGATTGGCCACAGAGGGGACCCCTCCGCCCTCCGTCAGTGAGATCAGCCGCAGGGGGAATCCTCCCCACCCTCCAGTCGCTGACTGGTCACTGGAGGGGCACGTGCTCCCCCCTCCGCCAGCTAAGGTGACACCAGTCACCCATGCTTATGCTTGTGTTATAGTTTGTGCTGGTGGTCTTGGGATGAGGCTATATGGGGAGAAGGAGGCCTCAATAGTGCCCAGCAGGCAGGGCACTCAGCTATGGAGACTCCAGCACCAGATGGGTGGACAGAGGTGACAATAGTAGTATAGCACGTGCCAGGCATGGGACATGGTAAAGGGTAGGCTGGAGCTGGGTATTATGCCCTTGGTATTAGGGCATAAAAGGGGCAGCCTCCCACCTAGAAACAATTTGTTATTTACATCAAAGGTGTGGTGGGAATGTCAGGTGGGTGGACTGCCCTAGACAGCCAAAATTGTGACCAGCCTTAAGACATCCCCCTGTGACAGTGTACTTTTATGCTGGATCAGTTTTACAGAAAAAAATAAGTGAAATCTTATGATGCCTTATTTTAGAATCACAACAACTCAACAATATCCCAATACTTTTACTGTGCTAGGGGGAAATTTACTATCCCTCAAGCAACTTCTGAGCCAGTCCAGAATTTAAAGCAGTCTCCAGGAAAGCCCGTGTATGGAGAGCCTGGAGTAAGAGTTCACTGTAGGAGATAGCTACGTCAGGTGTTACATTTAGAGCGGCCTAATCGAGGTTAGGTTGATTTAAATGCCCACTTGTACAGGCATTTGGAGGGTTTAAATCAGCCAAAAAGTGATGCGCCCAATCTAAGTTGGTTCACCTCAAGAGGTGCACTTAGACAGAGAGAGGGTTAACCTGATCTAGGAAGATGGGACTGTCCCAAGGCAGGGACTTGGCAGTTTCCACTTTTCTGTGCCAACTGACTCCTGATGCTGGCTGCCTCGCACCCCAACTTCTGGGGGAGCGTGCTCTACTTCTAAAACACCACGTTAGTGTCTCCTAAATGAAAAGCTTTCTGCAGTTCTGATTCACGGGAAATTTCCAGGAATCATGTGTTTTGGCCAGTTGTAATAAAAACAGACTCTGATGGTCTCAATACATCAGAGCTGTCCAACTTTGGCACTGCAGGAAGCTGCGGAGTGTGCTGGCCGTACACTTCAGGAACAGGCCCCTGGGATCTCCCATGGCCCCAGGCCATACAGGAAACATCGGTGGTGCACGGCCCCCCAAAACACTCCTATACCTACATGGACGGCATTAGTGACATGCAGCTCTCCCCTGCTGTGAGGCAATAGGAGAGGTAGCTGCAGGGGCATGTGGACCACATGCTGGCCCCTTGCAGGGCATATGTAGCTCACATGCTGTCAGTTGGACAGCCCAGTTGTACACCATTTGCTTCTCTTCCACTGAAGAATTAACCTCCTTCAGAAGTCCCATATTTGTTTGGCTGGACAGTTCAAGGCAACCAGAATAAAGAGATACTTTAAAAGGTGAATAAATCATATCTGTTGGATTTAGTACACAAGCATTATTTAAGAATAATGAGAAAACATGTCTGAGATTTAAACAGGTCCACAGGCCTCATGGAAGGAAAATGCATTTCCAGGTGGGAGAGTTCACTTTACTTTTCAGTTCACATTATTTCTTCCCCTGAGTGTGAAAAGTAGTTAACTGTGCTGAGTACTCAGGTCTCTCTACTTACTATACTCATAGTGTTCTTGAAGACACTGAGTAATAGTCTTATTAGGGCATGTCTTTTGGGATTGACCCAAAGGGTGGAAGATCCTGTTTCAGAGAGAACCAAGTTCATTGAGATGCCATTATTGACAGATGGAAGACATTCTGAGCTCAGTCAGGATATAACTACCCTTTAATAAAAATCTAAAAACACATTTGCATTTCCTTACTCCCTGTTTCATATCCAATTCTGGAGATATTTCTTCCTTACATGTTTTTAAAATCATATTCACTCATACAGTATTAAGCAAGAATGACCTTAGTGACCAGTGTCTTGCTGGAATTACTTTCTGACTAATGAATTCTTCTCACTCCTCCAAAACCTCATCATTAAGGCCTTTGTCTCCTAGAAGATATGCCCTTGCAAATTCAGCAACCAAACCCCATTCTCTCCAGATATTTGTGGCAGATGTTGTTGAGTTTCAAACCTTCATGGAAACCACAACTGCTTTCTGACTTGGTATCTGACAGTACTCTACATTTATAGGAATGTACACAGCTCTAAAAATACCTTCTGCAGCCACAGTTATGTTGTCTTTGTCCTCCTCTTCCTCCTGCTCTTATCCTAGTCCTGCATATGATGTGTATTACAAAGTATGAGTGGAAGAAAATGCTTTGTCTCTCTACCATAGATCCAAGCAGTACAAAAGGGACACTGCAGATCATGAACACTGTGTGCCTCCAGAGGCTGGGGAGCACAAAGTGAGCTCCCGCAGGTGGCAGCAGCACTGTTGGCAGCAGGAGCATGGCAGCAGCAAGCAGCAAGGTCCCACAGGCAGCTGCGGTACTGTTGGCAGCCGGGGAAGGGGACTGGCGAGCACTGCAAATGCCGCCGGCAGTGCCGGCAGTAGCCAACAGTGATTGGGGGCTGCCCACAGACGCTGACAACGGTGTCAGCAGCGGGGGGGGCGAGCAGCAACCACCCACAGGCATCGCCAGCAGTGCCTTTTTGTAGGGGTGCACTGCCAAGCTCAGGGGGTGCACATGTATCTGCATGCTGCCCCTACACCTTGCCAATGTTGCAGATTACAATAGAGTAGGCTTTTAATATATGTCTTACCTTTGTGAAGAAATGATTTGGACCTCTCTTTTCTCTCTCACCCTTCGTGTATTTTCTTTAGGGAAGATAAAAATAAACATAATTGGATAAAGCATGGTTATCCTAACAACCTTCTCTTGAATATTTAAACAGATGGAGATTCTATAACTTCTGTAAGTAGCCTGTTCCAGTGCTTGACCACCCTCATAGTCAGAAAGTTCCTCCTCAACTCCAATTTAAATTTTCTCTGCTGCAGCTTGAGGTCATTGTTCATAGTCGCATCCTCTATGGCCACAGAGAAAAGTGCTTCTCTTTCCTCTCTGTAATTGCCCTCAGTCTTCTCTTCTTCAGACTAAATAACCCTACCTCTTTCTGCATTTCTTCACAAGTCTTGATTACCAGGCCTCAAATCATTTTTGTCACTTAGAGCTGGACCCCTTCCAATCTGTCCACATCCTTCTTGAAGTATGGTGACCAAAACTGGACACAGTACTCCAGGTGAGGCCTCACCAGTGCTGAATAGAGTGGAAGAATCACTTTATTTGATTTCCAAATGACACTCCTGTTAGTACAGCCCAGTATGCTGTTGGCCTTTTTGCAACAAGAGTACACTGTTGGCATATATTCAACTTATGGTCCACTGTAACCCCTGGGTTGTCCTCTGCAGCACTTTGGCCTAGCTACTCATTCCCAGTCTTAGAATATAAAAATAAATATATTCCTTTTTCCTCCCTGGGAGAGAGAGGACTTTCTGTGTTAAAAGAATCCCTGCATGATTTTCAGCTTGCACAGCTATTTTAAAAGGTCATGGTTCTACATGATTTCTTTACTACTTTAATTGCATAAAAATATAATAGTGGCAGACTAGGTGGTGTTTATCCATTTCTTATCTAGGTTTTTTACTCTGCATTATCACAATGTATCACTTGTAGGTTGGTAATTTTTTCAAGTATTTTTTGTATCTTATGTGCTTCTCATTCTTTCCCTAACAAGGAATTTTTTTCATCCAATAAACAAACTTCCAGGTATATAACACAACAATTTTACACTCAAAAGTGGAAACTTAGATAATTATTGGAAACAGCTTGGAATTTCAGGGCCTACAATTTCAGTTGTAGGTCTGTTGCATAGCCCACTTTGTGCGAACATTTCCTAAGTAACTGTTATGCAATAACTACTGCCATGTCCCACAAAGTCTTTCTTGTGGCTGTTCCATAAGTTTCAAAGCAATGTATATCTCAGTATACTCAGGTCCCTCTGATTTCACAGCAATGACTCTTCAACCTCTTCAGTGTGGTATCAGTAGTATATATGCAATGGGCAGTGCTCCAGTTCTTATCCTGGATCCCCCAAATCTGCTCAAAGAAACAATCTAAAGACCCTCATGTCCAGCAGCAATTTTAATTCTGGAGTCAATACCTAGCAACTCTTCAGCTTTCATCATAGCAGAGAATCTCAATCCAAAGCAGCATAAGCTCTGTGAAACACCTCTCACACAGCAGATCTGTCTCAATCACTGAACCTGCAAGACAAACTGCTAACTCCTCTGGTTTAAACCATTCATAACTGAACTCAAATTGGCTCACCTATCAGAGGAAGGGTGTGTAGAGTTTTTAGACAGCTCACACTTAATGGAAACCCTCTTTGTGGAAACACCTTCAGAGACAATGACTGACCTTGTCCCAAAACTACCATAATCATACCAGTATCTATCTGCCTCTGGGATCTTCTAAGTGTCCTGTGATACTGTCTGTTTGACAAAGTACTGTGTCACCAAACCAAAGACCGACAGGATGCATTATACACCGGTGTCTCCTGCCCACTGCTTCTCTCCCCTCTTTAGACTAAAAACAAAATAACATTTAAAAATCACCTACTGTAATCATGAGAGAGAAGCTCAGTTTAGGGTTCATAATTGTTTCAGGTTACGATCACTGTGCCCTTCCATTGTGTTATGTGAGGGAGAGAGGTCTGGATCCTAGCCAGATATGTCCTATTATCTTTTCTTACACTCCTAAACATCTGTATTCCAAAAGACAAAGCAGGGATTTCTCCATTGTTCTTTTGTCAGTCTCTGCAGGAAGCAGACTGATTTCTCCTTGACTCCATTATACACTCTGAAATCATCCTCTAAATAATTTAATGCTAGAAATTCAGCATAGATTCATCAAGCGCAAGTCATGCCCAAGCAACCTGATTGCCTTCTATGATGAAATGACTGGTTCTGTGGATGCAGAGAGACTGGTGGATGTGGTGTGCCTCAGTTTTAGCAAGGCTTTTGATAAGGTCACCCATAGCATTCTCACAGGCAAGCTAATGAAGTATGAGCTGGATGAATGGACTGGAAGCTGGATAGAAAACAAGCTGGGGCATCAGGCTTAGATGGTAATAATCAACGGATCAATGTCTAGTTGGCAGCCAGCCTCAGGGATCTGTCCTGGATTGGTTTTACTCAATGTCTTCATCAACAACTTGGAAGATGGCATAGAACACACCCACAGCAAGTTTGCAGATGACACCAAGCTGGGGGAAGTAGTAGATATGCTGGAGGGTAGGGCTAGGATTCAGAGTAACATAGACAAATTGGAGGATTGGGCCAAAAGGATCTCATGAGGTTCAGTAAGGACAAGTGCAAGGTCCTGCACTTAGGATGGAACAATTCCATGTGCTGGTACAGGCTGGAGGCTAACTGGCTAGGTAGCAGCTCTGCAGAACAGGGCCTGGGGGTTTGTAGTGGACAATAAGCTGAATATGAGCCAGCAGTGTGCCCTTATTGCCAAGAAGGCTAATGGTATACTGGGTTACATTGGTAGGTGTGTTGCCAGTATGTCCAGGGAAGTGATTACTCCCCTCTATTCAGCACTGGTGAGTATTGTGTTCAGTTTGGGGGCCCCCACTACAGAAAGGATGTGGACAAATTGGGGAGA
The DNA here is from genome assembly GCF_052110815.1 of Crocodylus siamensis. Taxonomy (NCBI): domain Eukaryota; kingdom Metazoa; phylum Chordata; order Crocodylia; family Crocodylidae; genus Crocodylus; species Crocodylus siamensis. Next base: position 167,556,613 of record NC_143397.1, on the reverse strand, counting down.
GTCCAGCATAGGGCAACAAAAATGGTTCAGGGTCTGAGGGACTTGACTTATGAGGAGAGGCTGAGGGAAATAGGCTTATTTAGTCTAGAGAAGGGAAGACTGAGAGGGGATTTAATAGCAGCCTTCAACCACCTGAAGGGGAGTTCAAAAGAGGACAGAGCTAGATTGTTCTCAGTGGTGGCAGATAACAGAACAAGGAGCAATGGTCTCTAGTTGCAGCAAGGGAAGTCCGGGTTAGATATTAGGAAGGATTTTCTCACTAGGCAGGTAGTAAAACACTGAAACAGGTTACCCAGAGAGGTTGTGGAATCTCCATCCTTGGGGATTTTTAAGAACCGGTTAGATAAAGCTTTGGCTGGGATGATCTAGTTGGGGATGGTTCTGCTTTGAGAAGGGGGTTAGACTAGGTGACCTCCTGAGGCCCCTTCTAACCCTCATTTTCTATGTTTCTGTGATTCTAACGCAACAGCAGGCTTTGGGAACCATATGGAATGCCAGCCCCAAGGGAAAGTTGTTCCCTAGGCACACACGAAGTATCAAGGTCTAAAAGTTGCTCTTAGTACAAAAAGGCTCTTGTTAAGATTCCTAATCCCTCTTACTGCTTTTGTATGCTGTAACTAGTATTGTCCTCTCACATATTGCTGCAGTGAGGGCTGTAGGTGCCATATCTCCCAGGTATGTTTGCTGATGTAGTTCTGGCCATGTCCTCTGGTTGCCCACTATATTCATTTTTTCATCAAGCAAAGAGCCATTGAAAAAGACTTTACTTCTATTTTCTTTAGTCTCTCAGAACAGTACCTGCACTCTTTTCCCTGAGATCCATTTATCCTTTGCTGACAGTTTGTTCCCTTGTGACTGGAGTAAATATATTTACTTTGGTTCAGGCTTTTGGCCAGATACTACATAGCAACCCAGGTAGCTATGTACCTAAATAGACAGAACCAAATTTATCCTCTAGGCACTATCACTAAAGTCACCTACATTTGAGGGAGAGGTTGGTCCTGACATTAAGACACCGAACTGGAACTCAGAAGGCATGTGTTACCTTCGGCAGTTCACTTAATTTCTCTGGTCCTATATTGTGCATAACATTAAAATAATAGCACTTCCCTTACCCACAGACATTTTTTGAGGATGAATGGATTAGTATTTGTGAGGTGCTTTGAATCTATGATGGTGGGAACCAACTGATTTCCTCAATAGCAGTCGCACCAGTTGTATGTTTGGTCCACAACCTCACATTTACTTCCGCCCATATTACCTAAAACTGGGTTTTGCATTCCCTTTTGCTTTTATACTATATTTCAGTTACAAGAGGCAGCTATTGGTATTGTTTCATAGTGGGGCATGGGCTAGACTCTTGGCTGGCATAAACTGGAACAGCACCATCGATTTCAAGTTATTTAAATCATTCTAATTTATTTTGGGCCTTTTTGCTATTTTAAAGAGTGGAGAAATTGAGTTCATATACAGAGAGCAATGCGAAAGCTTTAGAAACAGCAATTTCCAGTTCTTGAGACCCCACCCAACAAAGACCAGCATCAAAGGAAAAAAAAATAGGCTAGTGGCCTGAGTGACCTGAAAGCTTGCACCTATTTGAGACTACCTAACCCTATACACTGAGCATGAACAAGTCTTGTGTTTGAAGAGGAGAGGGAGATGTCTGCCAGGTGTGCTTCCAGCAACAAAATGAACCCCAGCTGCTCTCTGTATGGCAGGGGAAAGAAAACTACTTTGTTTCTCAGTCAGGTGGTCCCAGCTGACTGGAGGGACCATTCACCTACCCAGCTATATCCAAAACAGTTTAACTGCTGAAAGCACTAAGGAGAAAAAAGTCAGTTTCTCTACTCTGGGTACAAGCTAGACCCAGGGGAAAGAGGAAGCTTTTCTAGGTTTCTTGTTCATAGGGCGAGAATAGTTTGTACGTCTCCCTTGCCCCAAAAGATAGACTATGTGATCTACCTACAGCTTTGTTAGTAAGTACTGGGGGAGTATTACTCATGAAAGAAAGTGCTCTAGCAGTGTGGAAAGTAATTGTCAGAGATGAGGGAAAGTTCACATTGGACTTGTAGGGATCTATGATAGCCCACCATGTATAAGCAACAGCTAGGCCAGACTAATTAAATTGTATTCATTCTAATGTACAACTGCACACAGGCTGTCTGGGTGTCTTGGGAGCTTGCTTGTGTTCACTTTTACAGTCTCTGCAGGATTTTGACCATGTCCACTTTATTCTTGCTTGAGATTTGTCATATGGTTTAACCTCTTCACTTTCAAGGTTTTCTTGTTTCCCTGGCCTTTCCCTTCTACCTGGTTCATAACCTGTTCCCTTCCAAGTTAGCTGTGTCCCTCCCCCAAAAGTGAAATGTTCCTTTTCAAACATAGATAGATGGTCATATTGGGAGGGGGGCAATCCCTGCCAAAATCCAGTGCACCGCCACCAGCTGTTTAACTGACAGGGTGATAACTGCTATAATGTCATGGAGCTGTTGCACCTAAAGTAGGAACGGGAGCCAGTCCTGACTCTGTGAACTCTACAGTGGTTTGGGATTGTTGTTCCCCGTGAAATGTTTATCATTCAACTGAGATTCTGGCTCCACCTGTTTTTCTTGGTATTTTAAATAAGCATGGGAATAATTTCATAACTTCTTAAGGGTTCCTTAAAGGAATCATGTTAAGTCCATTTTATGTTTTGGTCATTTGAGCCATTGTACTTCTATTACCCAAGCTAATTTAGGTTTGGTGACACAGAACTGCATTGTGTAGACATCCTCTGCCTGAATTACTGAATATATATCATACCTCTCCTCCCACTGTTCAAATGCTGTTGTGAGTCATTGATAACATTATAGCATCACAATGGGTTTTATTTGCCTTTCTTCACATTTAATCTGCATGGCCACATGGACATACTTGGTCAAAATCATCCCTAATGCATTTCCACTGAGTCAAACATTAGGCTACATTAGGGATTCATCAAGTGTGTTTTGTTTTAGCAAGTTGCTACTATTTTTGTTTAACTTATCTTGCTAACAGATTTATTTCTTGGTTTCTTTGCTCATCAGTCATTCCTCACACACAGTGTTTTAGCTCTCTTGCTCTTACTCCTTGTAGACCCATTTTCTGATGCATATAAACCATTTTTCTGGGGCCCACAGGCACTTTTAAAGCCTCCTCTTGCATTAATAACACATGGAGGCAACTTGTCCTTGAATTTTTACTGTTATGACTCCTCATATTATATGAAAAAAGCATACTGTTATGAAAAAGACTTATGGTTACAAAGAACTGCCACTGTTACCTGTTAGCTACTGAATGAGTTAAGTCATTTGGTATCTAGCAGTAGTCCTACTTATTATATATTGCTCCTGGTGGAATGTCAGTCGCTAATTTATATGCTTGTCTCTGTTCCCTGGTGTGCAGTTTCTGTAGCTAAGTAACAGTTACTGCTGTGTTTGTGTGAGTACTATATGTTTGTCTAAAGAGTATGTTTGTCTAAAGAGTGGAAAGCAGTTTCAGTTGAAAATGGTGTCCGTTGCAGAATAATTCATATACTGCTCTGCCTTATAGAAGCTTTGCTTGTGTGTTCTTGGTTTTTGTTGTTTTGCATAAAGATATTCAGGCTGCAGTCTCTCTTATTTACAGAATATATCTGAGAATTTTGTTGATCACTATGAGATACCAGCCTTTGAGAAGACTTTGCAATAAGTAATCAGGTGAACTTTATTCTTTCAAATAATACTTACGAAATTTTAAATTTTTAAATTTTAGTTTAAAAAATGCATGTTTTCATTTAGCAGTGCTTTATTTCAACACTGATGTTCTGAAACCAAATACCATAGGCTCCTCTTTCTTGTCTAGCATACTTATGGAATGAGATTCCTGTTTAATGCACTAACTGCTCAGAGCCAGAGAATGTGACAGAGGTCTGCTTCATTCAGCGTCTGTATTCTGCCTGATCAGTTTTGGGTAACATTAAACCACTGGAACCTGCTATGCAAGGCTGGATTAAGATTAATTGGGGACCTGGCCCCCAGCAGAGGGAGGGGCCCCTTTCCCTCTTCGTGTTGCTGCTGCCAAGGGTGGGATGGGCCTCCATGCCCCACAGGGGAGGTTGGGTGGACCCAGCCAGGCTGAGGGTGGGGTGGTACATGCCTACCTCTCCTCCCTGCTCCCCTGCCCTCCCTCCCTGCCACCAAGGTCAGAGCTGAGCCAAGCGAGGGCAAGGGTGGATGCAGGCTGCCTGCTGCAGGCTCGGGGCTCTCTCTACCCTGCTGCCTTTGCACCAGGGGCCCCGTGCTGGCCATGCGCCCCTTGCCCACCCAACAACAGTGGAGGCGGTGAGTTGGTCACTACTGGGAGGGCAAGGGATGCGTGGCCAGTGCTGGGCCCCTGAGGTAAAAGCAGCAGAGTGGAGAGCCCCGAACCCACAGCAAGCAGCCTGCATTTGCCCCATGCACAAATCGGGGGGGGGGGGGGGGGGGGGCCTGGCATGCCCCATGTCCCACCATGCCTCCCTCAGGGATGTACACAGCAGCACGGACCAACCCCACTACACCATCCTCCAGTGCCCCCTGGATGAGCCACTTGTGGCTCCATCCACTCCTCACCCTGGCCATGGGTCCCATGCATTGCCCTGGCTGGGCAGTGCCCCCTACCCCTGCTCAACTTCTTCCCTGACCTTGGGGGCCTCGATCTTCCCCCCCACATACCCCTACTCCCCCCGCCCATACACTTACCTGCAGGGAGCTGCTCTTCACTCTGCCTGGCTGTTTTCCTGGCCATGTACATGTGTGCAGCCATGCACATACACATGGAGCCCCCTGCATCCTGCTCCCAGCAGCCCCATGTAGGATTAGAATGCTGCTTGCCTGCAAGAGGGAACCCAGGCATCAGGTGGCCCCTGATTGGCAGGGGCCCTGCAGTGCCATGCATTAATCTGCCTATGCCACTATGCAGAGGCTAATCTGTTAACTAAATTAAGTAGCAGTGTTCAGTTAGGTTCTCAAGTTGCTCGGTTTGTCCTGACGGGCTGTCTCAGTAGCAGATCATAGTCCTTGTTTTGTCCAAGACAAGATAATTCTTTTAGCAGACTGACTAGCTCTGGATTTGAATTCAATTTTCAAATCATACACTTGAGGCTGAAAATTCTTCAGATATTTGGGAGGGCATTGTTTGCCAGGTCCCTGTTTACTAATGGCAATATAGACAACTAAAGTTGTCTTCATCTACTACGGTGATGTCTTCATCAACTCCCATAAATAAGAACATCAAACTGTTTATATCCATGGGCTAAAGGCAGAAACACCTTTTCTGTTTGAATGTATTGATTCCTCATTTTCATTTTTGTTTATGGCTTCCAATGTATGGGTGCCTATGACAAGTCAGGGTCAAGTGGCATATTAATGACCTCTTCTGACCCTGGCTTCCCCTGGTGCTTGAGCCCTCACTCTCTCTCTCATCTGCCACACCTTGATGTTATTTGGGCAGCCTCCCAACCATTTTCCCAAGGCCCATAGGGAATCTTGTCTATGATCAAGCCATCCCCTATTGATGTCTCCAGGTATGAGGTATCTTAAGGGTTGTATTCATGGCCTCTGACCTCCCCTACTGCCACACCCATGCCTTGCAGGTGTTATCAGCCATTATCACATTTGCCCCACACACTGTTTGGCCCTTCAGGACTCAAAATCTTTGTAGGAACCTCAGCCTTAGGCACGAGCACCCACCTAGATAAAGGAGCTTAGGTCCACTGTCTGGGGACCTTGACTTTTGTGCCCAGCCCATTTAGCCACTGCTGACCTGACCTGTATAAAGCCCTGGTGGGGCTTGCAACTCCTGTGTCCTTCTTGTCAGAGATGCATGTCCCTGATGCCCTTGGCAGAACTCAGAGCTTAGTGTGCCTCTTCAGGCATCCCACCTGTGGCCTTCTCTTCACCACTTTTATAGCCATGCCTGATCTTCCAGGGTTCAAGTAAAACCAAAATGCAAGCTTCTGCTTTAAACCAAACATTCTTCCCCAACTTGGGTAATCAAACACTAGGAATAGAAACAAATGACCTGTTGCTTTAAATCAAGCTTTTCTTATCCCAGACAGAAGCAGCCATCTTTCCTGGAGCTTGTTTTTCTCTTCTCTTCTCCAGCTTTGTGGATAGCCACTCTCTTTCTCTCACAAGTAACCCTGCTTCTAACCAGGCCTCAGTTTCAGTCTTGGTCTTTGTCCAGTGAATCACGTGTTCACACTGCTGTCTGCCCTTCGGGCTAATAAGTCATTTGATTCATCCCGGTGCTGCCTGCGCTCACAGCCCACAGCCCTTAGCTCTGCTGCTGATTTGACTCCTGCAGGAGGCCTATGAGTGGTATTTTCCCCTTTTCCATAACAGAGCCAGAGGCCCCTGTTGTAGTATCTTCTTTGGAGGAGTATGTAGATAACTTTAGTTGTACAATTGCTGTCATAGTATCCCACTTCTGATGCTATTTCCAGTAATTGCCTAAAGGCAAGGTATCTGAAAAAGGTCTACTCCATATGGAGTCTGATTGGCATTTTATAATATGAGCTTCTGTGCAACATAACATCCTGTTTTTCTGGCTCATACCAAAGCCTCTTAGGGGCACACAAATGCAGACAATGCATTTCCCATGCTTTTACCCATAGTGAAGACTCATCATTAATTAATATGCTCTTTGTTCTGTCAACGAGTTCCATTCATATATTTCACTTTTTTTCCAAGCTATTGAAATCAAAAGTAATAGAACAATGAGTTTATTTTGATTTTTGAATGATGCTCTGGTGGTATCTCTTCTGTTTCCATTGTTGCTTCCATGAGGCTCCTGTTACCTATGTTAGAATGGTAATGAAGCTGGGGAGAGAGTAGACTAATGACTTTTGGGGGATTGCAGCTAAGGACAAGGTATGACTCTGTTTTGTAATCCTCGTCCTCTCCATTTCAGCCATCTCATGCTGTTATTTTAATAGCTATGGTTATTCTCATAAAAAGTACTGATTACATGTCTGGCTGTTTGATTTGGTTGGTGTTCTTACTTCATGCCTGCCCACTGTTACTTCTCTGTGTAGAGACAGTATCTTGTACTGCTGGGCATAATTTCTTCTGTTCTTTAATTTTGTTAAATTTTCCAATTTTTAAAAGAAGAGAGGTAGGGGGAGAAGGAAAGGTAACTCTATCTAAAACTAATTTAGGGATTGTTCCTTATAATAGCACATTGGTCTTTGGCTACAGCTGAGAGGAAGGGTGCTTACAAATGTTTAATGAGGCTACATCACATTAAAAATGGCCGCCCAATTTAACTTAGTTTGCACAGGTATGGACCTTACACTTAGATCCCCACTTAGGTTGTTCTAAGTGTAAACTGTATAGAAGTTCTAGGAAAGCAGTCAACTTAGATCAGGCTGGCCATTTTTAGACCAATCTAACTCTCCTAAATTTCTATACAGTTCCCAGGACAGCCCAAGGGCTAGGAAAGGCCAGCTGCTAGCCCCAACGTTGCATTTAGTTTTTATTAAGGAGTGGCATGAATGAAATTAAAGGATTGAAACTATTCCAGTCTCAAATCCTAATTTATTGAACACTTAAGCAATATCACTACTCAAACAGAACACCAAACAGTCTGTAAAAGTATGCTTCCACAGGCCTTCTGAATGATGCACGATGACACAGCTGGCCAGGCATTGTCATGGCACTGGGGGTTGCAGTTTTTGCCACTGGTGTGGTCTCTTGCTCAATAACACCTCCGCAAACTTAAGTTTTTTTCCTTAGGCTTTTATACCATTTTACAGCCCTCTTCTATGTTCCAGGGGTTGGCAGTCCCTGGCACACATGCCAGAGCATGGCACATAAGGCCATTTTGCTCAGCATGCCACAGCCAGCCCTGGCTCTAGGCAGCTGCCACTGGCCATGGAGCCTGGGCTGCTTGCAGCAGATGGCCAGGAGGCTGCAAGCAGCTCGGACTCCATGGCTGGAAGCAGCTGCCCAGAGCCTGGGCCAGCTGCAGCCAGGAGGCTGCAAATAGTTGCACCAGGCACCAGAGCCCTGGCCAGGATCCATTACAGTGGCAGCTACATGTACACCTCTGGGCAGATGGTGGGGGAAGGGCCACAAACACAGCCCCTCCCCTGTCTGCCTCTGAGGTGCAAGTGCAGCCACCACTGCCACCAAGCTGGTGCCAGGGCCCCGGAGCCCAGTGCTGTTGTTTGCACATTGCTGTCTGCCTGCTACAGCTGTCCAGAGCCCAGACCAGCTATGGCAGGCAGCCAGGAAGCTACAAACAGCTGCATGAGGCTCCAAAGCCCTTGACCAGGTTCTGTGGTAGCAGTGGCAGCTGTCCATGTGCCTCCAGGTGGATGGTGGGGGAGAGACCAGGGTTGCACTGCCCTAGGCCCCTTCCCAGTCACTGTGTGCCAAAGCACACTGTGATGGTGTCCAGCCAGGGCTCTGGAGCCCAGTGTAGCTGTTTACAGTCTCCCAGCTTCCTGCCACATCTAGCCTGTGTTCTGGGCAGCTGTAGCACATGGCCAGCAGGCTGCAAACAGCTGCACCAGGCTCCAGAGCGCTGCCAGTGGTTCTGTACTGGCAGCAACTGCATGCATGCCTTCAGGCAGACAGCAGGGCAGGAGCTGGGGCAGCACAACCCTGGCTCCTCTGCTGCTGTCCACCCACAGGCATGGATGCAGCCACTGACAGCAATAAGGATCTAGCTGCTCCCCCATGGTCTGACTCTGGTACACCAAATCACGGCATGGGTCAGGGTTGGGTTTTTTTAGTACTCTGGCCAAAAACATTGTTGACCCCTTATACATTCCATATATAGTTATGCTATAGATGTTCACCAATACCTTTTACAGCAGTTATTTCCTCATCAAGCTGCTGCCCTCTGTCTGTTTCTTTTGAACTTACTTCTCATCTACTGAATCAAGGTGGATAAAATGTGGCCTGGAGGCTGGATCTGACCCACATCATGATTGTATCTGGCCCATGGCTGGTCCCTCAGCCCTGTCTAGCCCAGGTGCAGGGGGCAGTCCACACCATAGCACATGCAACCACTCTTGTCATCCCTGGGCACAAAGATGCCGCCTAGCACAGCCCTCCCAGTCCCTGCACGTGATTCTCAGGCACACCAGAAGCTGTAGGCTGTGGGGCTAGGCTGTGTGGTTGGGCTGTATTCCATATGGCAGGGACAGCATAGTGGCCAGACTCAGCTTCCAGCCAGTCCCTGCCACCACAGCCCAGGAGCAGGTGCATGCCGCACCTCTGCTGCTGGACCTGAGCCCCACTACCCAGGCACACAGAGGTACCATACAGTGCAGGCAGGTGGGGTCTCCATGGAAACCAGCCTAGGACCCCCATCAGTAGGGGTCAGGTCAGGTGGATGGGATGGGGCTGCAGACAGGTAGTGAGCAGTTTCTAGGAGTGGGATGGGCAGGTGGGGCCAGGGCAGGGATCACGAGGCTGTGAGACCATGGGGCTGAGGCACAGCTGCAATCTGTTCCCTGTACATCCCTGTGATGAGTACTGGTTCTGCAGGGAATGAGCACCCATTGCAGGAACATGGATTGTGGTTCTGCCCTGGCCCCCGCTGTGGGCTGTTGTGAACCTGCAATCCCATCCCTAGGCCTGTCCACCTGTCCCACTCCCAGACACTGCTCCTTGCCTGCCCACAGCCCCAACTCATCTCCCCAACTTATCTGGCACCCCCTGTAGTGGATGCAGGGTAGACAGGCCAGAGGCCAGATGGGATAAATTGGCATCTCCCATATGCTTATTTTACTTGCAGCTCATGATGTTCATTCCAGGTGAGGGAAAATGGCATCAGTTATGTCAAGACAGCTTTCAGGCCTCCACCAGGGCTTCACTTTTCCTATATGCCCCCTGGCACAGGACTGTGTTTAGCCACCTCCAGACAGACAACCCCATCACCCTGAGCCCACCAGCTCCCCCCCATCCCACAAGCTGCTGCTAATGCTAGTTTCATTGGCATTTTTGCCATTGCTTGGAGCAAAGGAAGTAAGCCAAGGTAAGGGAAGGGTTGGGTGGGGTGGAGTGGGGTGGGGAGGGTAGGTTTACCAGAGGGAGTTGTTCATCTGGGGGTGAAAGGGCCACGGGGCTAAAAATAACCCCTAATCCCAGGGGGTGGGATAGAGATCCCCAACAGACCCTGTGAGCCTCCCAGACCCCCTGATTTCCGCCCCCCCAGCCTACTCTCCTACCCCAATTTTAGCTTAAACTGGGTGGCGTTAAATCACTCTAACCTCCTTGAATCTCTGTACACACCTGGAGAAAAATAGGAAATGAGCGTAGCTCAAGCCTCAGCGCATGGGCAAGATCCCCACCCACCCCACCCCCAACCCGGAGTATCATCTGGCCCATGGAGCTCCCCACCAGTCAGAAAATATGGTGTTAAGGGAGCAGCTGCTGTTCCCTTGCTGCCAAATTCCCAGACCCATGGGGAGCCCCACAGGCTGGATAATGTAACCTGCATGCTAGATTGGGCACTCAGGTTGGCCCAGTGTTACTCCTCTGCTGGAGGGGCAAAAGGTTGAGCGCCACTGGTTTAGCCTATAACTCAACGTGATAGAATTAGATTTTTAACTTTTTTATCATTTCAATGGCTAAAATAAATGTTTGTTCATTTTTCAGCATCTATTTCTTTTTTTAAATTTTTTATTAATTAAAATTTTCCGGATTGTATGAAATAGAGGTGTGGGGGGCAGACAATTTAGTAATGACAACATACTGTTACAAGCTTTATAAAATCACATTAAAATATAAAAAAGTAGATACACAAATCAATAAGACATACCTGATCACACAGGGGCTGGACTGGGCTCACCAGGAGTTTGGCACCCAATTGCTGGCTGGGACCTGGGCAGACTAATCACCAGACGCCTCATCTCCAGCTGCCAATAGCCCTGCCCCCCCATCATAGCACAGCCCTCAGAGGAGCCAGTGTGTGTGTGGTGTAGCCAGGGCTCTGCCCACCCCACCTGCAGTGACAGCAAGGTATGTGTATGTGCGTACACACACACACACGGTACCCCAGCACCATATTTCCTCACCCCATCCTAGATTTTTTTAACTTCACCTTTCTATAAAGTTCAGTGATTACCAACAGAAATATTTTTCCATCAGTCTGCAAGTGTCAGGTGAAATTGATGTTTATCATTAAAAATTGAATCCTACCAAGCCTACCTAATTCCTGAAAGTGCATTGGAAGCAGCCTGTTGACTGAAGTAATGCTGCTGCCTGAACCAGGTTACTGAGCCTGTAAAGCTGTTATTTCTTGCTCCACTTCAGATGCTAGGAGCGGCAAGGTCAGGGGAGGAATTGTTTCATTGTTCTACCTAAGGTGAGATCAGTGCCCCTCCTAGAGCCTCCACACTCATATGAATTTTCAGCTGTGAGTTCTTAGACTGCTGGGAGAGAAGTACAATTCCCAGCCCCCAAGCTCAGGCTTCAAGGAAAACCTACTTTGGGGAAAGGCACTTGTCCTACTTGTCACCCTTTGTCTTTGTGTGGTGAATTGCAGACTCCATCAGCAGCCCTCGGTGTTGGCTGCCACACCCTCTGCATGAGCCAGCTACAGTGGATGTGGCCAAGAGCTGACTGTCTAAGTCAGATGAGGTTGGAGTATTATTGTATCCATGATAATCCAGGAAATATGGAAGAAGCAAAGGGCTTTTGGTGATATCTTTCACAGAATCAACCAACTGTATAATTGGAAGAAATGTTATACAAGCTTTTGGACACAAAATGCCCTTCCTCCTGCCAGATGAGACATCCAGTAGGGGTCTGCTGAGCTCAGAACATGGCTGCTGTTCAGCTGTCACCGTAGTTCAGTACATTCCCATACAAGCATACCCCCATTTGCCAATGCCACGACAATTGCTTAAACTGGAGCTCAAACACTATTCTCTACGTTCACACTGACCTATCTGGGATGCCCATATCTTTACCCATGCTTGAAAATACCCTTATTCACACTCAGCCCTAGAACCTACACCCTCCCAACTTTAAGTTCAGACTCCAAGTCTGACACCCAACAATTATACAAAGCTCCTTGCTCCTTACTAATCCTTCCTTACACTAAAACTAATAGCTGTTGTCCAGCAGGAGACTCATCAGATGTTTCTTTGGAAAGGAAGGAGAAACAGAGCCACATGTCCTTGGAGAGAAAAAGAAAGAGATACAGAGTTGTGGTGCTCCTTAAGAAGGATGTTCAAATCCTGGGACTGCCTCAGCCAAATAGGAGAAGCTATAGCCTTAGATATGTTTTTGGACTAAGTGCAATGTCTAATTTAATGTTACACACATACTTACGTTATATACAAACAGGTCTTAAATACACTGACAGAAGAAGGCAAGGCAGGGTAGCACCTTAGACACTATCTGCTTTAGAGCAGTATAAACTTTTGTAGGTGATAGCCTCTTTCATCATATCATATCATATCATATATCATATCCCATTTGCAGAAAGTTGGGATTCTAAATAGAAGGAAACAGAAGAATGCATTGCTTTTTAACAGTTGCATCTCAGCCCTGTGGATGCTACCCTGCATGCTAACAGTCTTACATTTTTATGCTACAATATTTACTTTAAACAAAGGCACTTTTATCCCAGCCAGATTTGTACTGCAATTTTTATCAAGAAGTTAAGAAAGTAGGTTGTAGGCTGTCTTCCCCAGCACGTCCAGGGTCTGCTTTCTGACATTGTTACTTCCAGTGATTGCAAGTATATAACTTCCAAGCTTGAAACAGCCCATTTGTGAAGGCATTGCAGATCATTAGTTAAGAAAGAACTGCAGGAGACATAAATTGAAACAACACTGCACCACTGACAGATGGCACTGGCACTATCCTACCTACCTACTGCTGACCACTTACCATACAATACATGATGCAGGATCTTAGGAAGCAGGCTTAAATCAAATGTTCCTAGCATGAACATTTAGGATGCTATAGCACCATCTAGCGCCTATGTAGCTGACAAAATTGCATGATGCAGAAGCAAGTCAACACTTTTATTTATTTTTTTTAATAGTGGCTATCTCAGATTTGCAAAACCCAGTACTGTGGAGAACAGGACAGCCTTGTAAGTAAAACACTCTGCCTTGGTTAATTTAGGTTGATTCTGTGTTTGGAGCTAGTTAAGGTATTTCTACATGGCAAAACACATTGTTGTGCACCTAATCCACAGTGTGGGAGCTGCACAACAGTGGAGGAATCTAAAAGGAACTAAACTGGGGGGACATAACATACTCGAGTTCTGGTAGGAGCTGAACTATGGGGGAGGGAAAGGCGAAGAGTAAGTTGGGCCCACCGAAGATAATACTAGTGCAAGGAGGAAAACCACTGCACTCAGATCAGGGAGGATGTTAGCAGAATGTTTTAGAGCTGTATTATACTATGACAGCTTTGAGAGCTGAGGTGGGGCCCAGCGAGGTGAGGCATAGTCTAGGCAAGAAAATCTTCTGAGCCAGTATAGTCAAGAATGTTGGAGACTTCTACAAGTTGTGATTGTCAGCACCTATTCTTGAAGAAGAAAAAATTGCCATCTGCCTCTTAAAATATACTGCACTATAGCAAGTACTTAAGAAATTGTTCAACATACTGTCCTAACCAACCATCACCTGCTATCTGACCTCCCATGCATGAGCAAGCTCATTGAGAAATTTGCCAAAAGTTGCCTTTGGTAGCCATGCCAAGTTGCCTCTGATATGGCCCAGATCATGGACCTACCCCAACCAGGTCTTAGGCTGAAATACGTAACTGAGAATACATGTTTGATGGACTATCCATGGTCACATTGCTAGACTCTTCCAGAGAACTCGATATGTGATACCATGGCACATTTCTACCCAGTCTTGGAGATCTAGCAGATTTAGCCAGGTAGCATCAGTCATTCCTATCAGGCCAGAGAGTTGCTAGACAGCTGTTTCTTAGCCTCCTTTAACTTACTATTTCCATAACCTCATTTGTAGGACAGACCTCATCTCAAATCATTAGGCCTCTGCGAGTTATTTAAGGGTTTTTATGATGGGCATCTATGCATCTGCCTGTTTTGTCCTGTTCACAATGCATTTGTTGGTAGTGACAGGATGTAACTTACTACATGCCAAGCTTGTACTTTTCTTAGTTTGGGTATTTCAAGGGGAGACCAGAACCAAGCTTATGATGGAAACTGAGATTTTTCTCTGCCTTGCATTCTGTGCCTTTATTTGTGTTCATGTACACAGAGTAAGCTCTAGACAGGATTTTCTTAACTACCATTCCTAGAAAGTTATTGTTCTAGCTGGGAATAGCCCAGAAACTATAGTGATGGGGCAAAACATAATTTATTAAGAACGGACAAAAACATCAAACTAAAACAAAGGCAGAAATGTAGGCAGCCTTGCATTATGCAAGCATTCTTTCCCTCATCTCATCTGGAGGGAATAAACATTTTCTGTATGTCTCAAGTACAGAAGCTTTTTTTTGAATTTCTTAACAGTAGGAAAGCCCTCAAACCTTCTCGTTCCTCTCTAGGGTCCTTGAGGTTACTTTGATCAGGTCTCACAAAGAAATGTGATTTCTGAAGAGATGAGATTTTTCTTGTGACATAAATGCCCCAAATATATTCAAAATTGTGTATGTTGCTTCCGATAAGCAATCTTGTCTCTGGTTCCTCATGTATTATTTTTAGGCCTTAAAGGTGTTTTTTTGGTTGAAGGTGGATCCAACCAGTACTTGTCTCGCAGTTGCAGCTTCACTTTTTATTTCCAAATGAGCATCCCCCTGCCAGACTGAGACAAAGAAACAAAATGGGCCTGTTTTGTGCAGAGAGCAGGTGTGAGCCTAAATCCTTTTGTTATTATCCGCTTAGCAACAGAGGCAGCGAATGCATTCTTGAAATTCTCCCTTACCAGTATTATAAAATGGTAACAGATCAGTGTTGGTTTCCTATAGTGAAAATACATGAAAATGGACACTTTACAGCTCAGAAGCAGTGTGAATACTTCACCTGCTACTGTATTGATCAGGTACAATGCAGGTAGATCAGGCAGAGTAATGCACTGGCAGACAGTTGGTGGAGGATTTCTTATGTTTTAGAAGGATGTCTTAGATTTTTGTCATGGTGAAGTAACGGACTGGAATCTGTTATTTTAACCTACTCATCAGGGAGGAAGGGCAGAGTTCACGGCTGGTAGTGCCCCATTTTATTAAGAAAATAGAGAGGGGGCATATATTCCATGTTTATATCCTTTAAATAAATTCCAATAAGATCATAGTTACATATTCTGCAGATGAGAACTGGATAAAATTAACAAACTCTAGTGCTAACAGGCCGAGTATAACATTGGCAAAAATAGTAGAAAAGGCTAAGAGACTTTCTGCCTCGACCTATTTTTACTTTGTGTTACACATTTTTAAGAATGCTGCCCCACTGCAATAACTTAACTTTCATTTGTCCTGAGGCTGGTTTTCTTATAGATAACATTCATATGAATGGTAAAATGGATTGTATGTGAAATGGAGATTGCATTTAGACAGCTGACAGTTTGTCCAACAAATCAAAACTCTCCTTCACCCCCGTCACAAGGGCATAGTATTTTATGGTCTCCTTTTCTTCCTCTCTGAATTTGTGGGAGGTGGGGGGGAGCAGGTTTCAAACAGTTATGAGGCATGTAAGAGTTCTTTTTAAATTGATTTTTGTAGTGCTTCATGTAAGCTAGGAATGACGGTGTGCCAATAGGACATGTTTATTTTCAGAGTGGTCAGTTTTTTTCTGTTTTTCAGATTGATGCTGTAATATGTCTTATGTAATAATTTTGTGTCTTTCCATCTCTGGCAATATTTTGCTTTGCTTTGCTTCTTTTAGGACACTACTTGTGTGTACCAACTACAGATTAAGTTCTCCAAACTAGGACCTGCCCCTGAAAGCCCTTCCTTTGCCAGAGGCCTGACTCAACACCAGTCTCATCACTCCACTGTTGGGGCCATATGAACCCTGGATAATTTAGAACAGTTCTGTCATTTAGTTTGCCTTCAAAGGCCCCAAAGGCAGCAGCCCTTCTTTGATTTAATCGTGAGTCAGGAATAAATTACCATTGGGTATGTTATGCCACTTCTGCAGCTGGAGATCCAGCTGGCGTCTGGAGATAGAGCACAGTTAATGGTTAAAATCACAGGTAGCCTTAGTGAAGATGAAGATATAGCTGTTCCTGGTATAAGGATATTCTTAGGCAAGGAGTAAGTGTGAGAGCTGAAAGTTTCCAGAATGGGACTTGTAATTTTTATACAAGTTTATTTAGTAGAAAGAAGACGCATTACAGAATGCATGAGAAAAAGGAGTTTCCCCTACTCGTTCTAGTAACTTGGCAAAAACTGGGTCATGCCAGGCGGCAGAAGCCATTCTCCTTAAATTGATAGTTACTCACTGTGGGATCTAGCAGAACACAATTATTCCTCATTTACAATATTGTTTCTGCTTGCTTTTCATTGTAATCAAAGTGATGCAATACTTCTCCTTCAGTAGCCAAGTAAACAGTTTTTTTTAAATCCTGTATTAATACAGATGGACTAACTCCCACAGAAGCCACTTCTTGCCAGCTAGCAAAAACCCATATAACTTTATTTTAATATGTGGTGAATATTTTCATTGTCAAGGACATTGTGCCCTTGATACAGATGTGCGATGAATGTTTCTGCTAGCCATGGTTAGTTAGCTCTAAGGTTTCTTTTAACCAGCCTCACAGAAGTGGTGTAGTAGTTCTGTCTCAATAATACTGAGGTGGAAATGAGGAGAAGGTAGACAAATGTGGTGAATTCTGTCCACTATACAAATAAAAAATACTCAGCTTTTGAAGCAGCATATGAATTATTAGTAACACACTTCAAAGCATACTCCCTTGTGCTCATGCTCTCTCTCAAATGTCTGTCTTCTTTAACATCCCCTCAATGAAGGCACGTATGCTGGCATGCATTCAGATCACTAGCATTTTATGATTACGCCCTTCGGTAGATAAATTTATGGTAGCTTCAAGATGCTCTACTTGAAGGAATTGGATGGATAAAACACAATGTCTTAAATGTGTGATTGGTTGATTTTATATCTTATAAAATAGCAACTAAGTGAATGCTCATTTGGTAATTAGCATGTCAACTGTTGACTGAGAATTATGAAGTGGTTTGCAGCCATGTTTTACATGACTGCTAAATTTCACCATATTTGAATCCCTATGCTCATGGCTGTACAGTGAATATTGAATATTAAGAGCTAAATCCTGCAGTTCTGGGCAGTAGTGTAACTTAGGGGAGAAAGAGAAGGGGACACTGTGGCAGGAGCCTCTGGTGCCAACTTTGGATGGAGGGAAGGACAGAAAAATAGCAGATATTGCACCTGTCTACCCCACACACTCCCACTGCCCAATTACACCTCTGGTCTTAGTACCAAACAAGTCATCCACCTAAGGAAAAAAAATGTGGTGTTTATCTTAAAAATATAACTGACAAAATCATAATTATTTATGCTATGCTAGATATGCATGTTTAACTTTGATGTATATATTTTACACATTGTTCCCTGATTTATTTTTCTGGCAAACCGCCATAGTAGATTAATGATCAAACTCAGCTTCATCAGTATTATTGGAACTTGCCAATGTTTTGACATTATGTAAACTGTTTGTTTGTACCTAAAAGTATTTAGTCAGAGGGAACCACAGGCCCAGATTTAGGAAAGCATTGATATGTAAGTCCATCTTTATTCATAACAGCACTTATCTGTGTGGTTAAATACTTTCTAGAGTAAGGATTCTTGCCCAAATTTGGGCTTCAGCTGGTAAGAAAACCTTAATGGTGTTACATACAAGATTCCAAAAAGAATTGTAGCCCAGCCAACAGTCGGTTTCTCCAAAATGTAATTGACTATGCTGTCATTTAAACATTGTAACAATATCTGTGAAAGCACCATCTGGTGATTCTCATTACATATTTTTGATAATCGGCCAAGTTTTAATCTCCAGCTTGAAAATAAATATATGTGGTGCAAAAGACAATCCCCGTTTTGATGAAACCACCACATAGTACAGAATGTGAGCAGGCACTATTTCCATACCAGCTCTGATGTTGTAGCCCCAGAACAGGCACAAATGGAGCACTATACCAAAAAAGTTATTCCCTTGCCAACTTAAAAGCTCCTTTTTTGAACAATAAATATACTGGAATAATTATCAATCATAACTAAAGCACAGTCCCATCAGCATGTTACAAATCTAGAGCAGTGGTCTCCAAACTTTTTTGATCGCACACCACTATCAGTAAAAAAATTTTGAGCACGCACCCCCAATGTATGAGTGAGGGCACCACTGTCAACCTCTCTGTGTTGTGGAACTCCCACTCTTCCCTCAGGATACCTCGTGTACTGTATATGACACATGACTGTCTGACATACAGACCGAGTAAGAGCGCCAGTGTCAATCCATATATTAAATATTAGTAAAGCTTAATTTCTTTCTTATTTTTTTAGATAAAAAATAAATATAAATACAAGTTTTAATATGTTCTTCCTGCACCCCAATGGATCATCTTGCATACCCCCTGGGGTGCGCGCACCCCACTTTGGAGACCACTCATCTAGAGCACACATGGAGATTTGAAATATTAAATCACTAAATTTAATAATTTAATATGTGCTGAAACACTTAAAGCCTGAAATATACTTTCAAAATTATCTTCAAACATAGATTCAAATTTGATCTAATTCAATTTATCAATGGAAACACTAGGAGAGAGGGCTCATGTTGCCTCTGATTCAACTTATCTAGAAGGACAGCTGCTTGCTGGTTCCTATGTGAAAGGTGTAGTCATTTTCTTTATATTTTACTCCATACTTGCGGGGGGAAAGGATGAAGAAAATATGAAGTGCAAGGCTTGTGAAACCTACAAAGTTACAGTATGGGTAATCTTCAACTCAAAAGTACCAGAGAACCTGAGAAAATAAATTCTCCCCCTCCCCCACTTGCCCTAAAAGTTTTGATTTTGCATTCAGGGGTATAGATTGTAGCTGTGTTGGTCTACGGACATAAGCAAACAAGGTTCTTTGGGTAAATATGATGTCTTTTATTAGAGCAACTCAAATACTTGGAAAAATTCTTCTTCGCAAGCTTTCGGATACGAATACCTTTTATCAGGCTGAAGAAACATCTGCAGTTGGTGTGTGCCCTTCCTGGATGGAATTAATAGTAAAGAAGCCAGAGGCTTGTATATATGCAAGAAAGTCAATCAGTGACAATGTAAACTGATGAGTCAGTGGGTGAGAGATGGGTTGGAAGTGGGGAGGAGGGGAGGAGAATGAATATAGCTGGTAAATAGTAGAGAAGTACCTGGGGAGTCTGCTGTTAGGCAGGTTATAATGTGTCATAAATCCAATGTCTATATTTAGTCTGTGATTTTTTGTATCCAGGAGGTTGATAAAGTGAAGTTTGTAGGCTCGTCCGTGAAAGGTGTTTTGTAAATTCCCTTTGAGGATTAGGACTGAGAGATTGGCGAGAGAGTGGTTGTTTTGTAAGAAAGGTGCCCTCATACATAATTGGGTATTCTTGTTTTGGATAGATTTCTGGTCTGCATTCATTCTGGTGCGCAGTTCTCTCTTCCAATAAAGACAGAATTTCTATATATTTTCCATCAGGGCATTTGGTGCCTTTGATGAGATATTACATTTCTGGAGGTACAGCTGTAAGATCCAGGAATGCTGATGGTTCTGTTGTGAGGTTTAGTAATTGTGGGGTGGTAGAGATATGTTGTTATCAGGTTTTTACATTTCTTGTCATGGCATGGTCTGGATCCATTGGGTATGCTTTGGGCCATAGGAAGTTTGCTTCTGGTGACAAGGTTACCAAGCTTTGGTGCTTGCTTGAAAGCTAAGGTCGGTGGTTCTGGGAAGATCTCTTTAAGAATTGAGTCTTTTTCTAGTATTGTTTGCAATTGTTTGAGGATCTTCTGTATAGGTTTGAGGGAGAGGTGATATGTCATAACCAGTGGTGTGTGATTCCTGGGGGTTTTCCTTCTGTACTGTAGCAATTCTTCACTTGGTATCTGGGTCACTCTTTCAAAAGGGTGATCTGTCTCTCTGGAGGAGCGTCCTTGCTGAATGAAAGCATTTTTGAGATTTGTGAGGTGAAAATCACAGGTGTTCTCCTCAGTGCAAATTTGGTGGTATCTGAGGGCTTGGGTGTATATTACAGCTTTCTTAGTGTGTTTAGTGTAATTGCTAGTTTTGTGCAGATACGCATGTTGGTTCGTGGTTTTCTTGTATATTGTGGTCTGTATTTTACCATTCTGGATAGTGATCATCATGTCTAAAAAGGAAATCTTGGTGCTGGATTATTCAAGAGAGGGTCTGATGGAGGGGGGATGATTGTTGTATTTCCGATGGAACTCAATCGGAGATTGTAGGTTTTCAGTCCAAATGATGCAGATGTCATCAATATATCTTAAGAATAGCAAGGTGCAGTCCTTGAGGACTTCTTCTTCCAGGTGGCCCATAAAAAGGTTGGCATGCTATAAGTGTCTAGGAAGGTGTTGCTGGGAAGCTGGTCTATGTT
Organism: Crocodylus siamensis; assembly: GCF_052110815.1. Lineage (NCBI taxonomy): Eukaryota > Metazoa > Chordata > Crocodylia > Crocodylidae > Crocodylus > Crocodylus siamensis. The sequence continues at coordinate 167,536,017 of NC_143397.1, read as the reverse complement.
TTTAAGTTTTTGTAGATAGTCTGTTGTGTCTTGGACAAAACTTGCTCTTTAGGTGACAAGAGGTTTTAGGACTGATTCGGTTAAACCTGATATTTCCTCAGTTTACATCTCCATTGACCAGCTGTCTTGCATATGTACAAGCCTCTGGCTTCTTTACTATTCATTCCATCCAGGAAGAGCACACACCAACCGCAGATGCTTCCTCAGCCTGACAAAGGGTATTTGTACCTGAAAGCTTGCAAAGAAGAATTTTTCTAACTATTTGAGTTGGTCTAATAAAAGATACCAAATTTACCCAAAGAACCTTGTCTACCTTGATTTTTGCATTGGGTTTTGTTTGGTTTTTTTGTTTATTTTTCAGAAGGCAATCTTTATTGGAAAACACAACAAAATCCATAAATCTTGGTCTGATCGTACACTCCATGGTATTATACAGCCTATAAATTCTTAGCTTCATTCTCCTGCTGGAGGAGAACTGGGTACTGTCTTGGAGACTATTTGGCTCAGAAGCATGAGCTTTTGCAGGCAACTTACTTAATCAGATAATATCTTTGTGCTGTGTCCATCTCTCACTGATGTGGACCAGTGGTTCTATTATGAGTCTACATGGCAAAATACACCTTTACCAGGAGAAGAAAATCTCTTTCTGTAAATCTACCTACAATACTCCAGATAAAACATTTAAAATGGAACCTAGAGTTCTCTCCTTTAAACTGTGTCACAGAATAATTAGTAAGAACCAGTATGGGGAAGGAAAAGACCAAATGCTTAAAGTCTACAGAGTGACCGTCAATATCCACAGCAGATTAGCAAGTTTTTTCTCTTGGTTCAGTAGTTCCCTCTGCTTACATGGAAATGGTAAATTTCTGTTCACCCTGTTAAGTCTTTGGCATTGAGCTGTTTTTCAAAACCTGTGCAAGTTGCACATCGTTAATAAACTAGTTTTCAATTTGCTCTCCTCACTTAAAATAGCTTAATTGCTACTTCTGTTGTGTTTTGAAAAACATGAATGAATGGAATCCTTTTTTTAAGCATGAACTCTTATGTGAGTCATTTGCATTCAATGTACAATAAATTAACACACTAGCCGAGAAAACTAGTATGTACATGTTGCCACAGCAACTTCAGGATATCACATTTGATTTTCTTTCTGCACATTACTAACAGGCGCCAAATGTTTTGCTCAAACGCCATTCAGGGTCCAGGAGTCTAAAGGAGGTCTGTGTCACCCTGAGCTCTTGACTAGCCTAGTGGCTGTGATGTGCAGAGTTTCAGGTTATACAGCTTACAACTCTTGTGAAAACCTCCTAAAGGTGTAGTTCCCCTCATCCTCCTTCCCCAGCTAGACAGCAGTAATAACAACCACAGCCAACAATATATGGTTTTGAAATTCTGTATTATGTTGAGCAGTTTGCTGATTGGCAATATTCAATTAGTCTCAAGGTGCTGTGGCATGGCTCTCCAGGTCTCGCCATAGAAGTCAGCATTGTTTTTGTCAGTTGATATGTTCATTTAGCACAGTTGCCTATACCTGTAGTCTCAGACCTTCTGAAAAAATATACTCCTTTTTTTCTTCCTCCCTTGTGGGATTTTTGAGTAGTGACCACCTCATACTATCATGGGGCTACTTATTTTGATACCACTGCTGTTTCTAAGCTTTATTTCCCATTAGGTGTGATAAACACCATATCTCTTTCATGAGAAGGTGGCAGCTGCCATGATACTAAAATAATACCAAGTTTTCTATTTGGCCGTGGGTGAATGCGTACAAGCTCCCCTGTGATTCTGATGTCAGCCTAACACTGCCGGCACTGGGGATTATTTGGTATTAATTACCTGCATCAGGGTTCCTGAAGCACTTCCTACACAGGTCAGATTTAAAAATGGCCTCAAACACAGCTAGGGTCTCCAACTCAGTGGGTTTAGTGGAAAGGTTCTGTATGTGTAATGAACCTGGACTATGTAACACTGCTCTAAGAGAAGCACAGAGTGGCAATTGGCAGAAAAGATCTGGGATGATCCCAGAGTAGCAACAGTTAGGAATCTTACGCTTCAGAGCGGCTACAAACACAGCACATTTTCCTCAAGAGAAATCATTTATCCTGGGGTGAAATGTAGTTGTTCAGATGTCCATGTTCATTGTCCCAAGATAAATCCTTAAAAGGTTTGTGGGATAAGAAGTTCTAACAGTTTGTCCCAGGATATCACAAAGCATATCTGAACAGTTGTCCCAGGACTGCATCACTGAAACAACTCCAGAAAAGCAGCAGTGCATTCATCCACTCATTAATCCCAATTAGAAGGGTGATGTGTGTACATGCCAGTCCCAGGACATTTCTGTTCTGGGATGAACACAGACACACCTTGACTGGGGACAAATGCAGTGTCTGTTCCTAGCTAGAGCATCACAAAAATTAGCTAAATTGTTCCAGTACTACCATAAGACAGTATGCTTTCTAGGCCTGCTCCTACTACACTTTGTTTCATGTAACATGTCAGGGAAGGGCTACATGCTTACAAAACTAAACCAGCTCTTTATTAAGGGGACTAATTGGGGCAACTGCAGGTAGCATTCTAGCCGTGGGCACACAGACTGACCTCCTGAAGCCTCCCTCAAAACTCTTCATTTCTCTTCCAGACTCCAAGTAGGCTACATTTTCTCAGAGAGGGTATCTCCTAATGCATGTTTGTATTGCATGTACCACAATGGGGTCCTAATTTCAGTTATCTTTACACAAATTTTTCTTTAAAAAGAAGCAAAAACATTGGTGAGCAAATTGGCCTGTAATACAAGTGTTTCTCAATAGCTCCTCAGTAGGATTTTGCAACTTGACCCATTTATGATTACAAAGTCCCACATGGTTATGAGCACTTGATAGTATTTCCCCCCACCAAATGACTCTACCAGGCTTCTTTCTACATGCCTTCAGAACTTTTTCACTTACAGTATTATCCACCCCTCATAGAATCTATGTGAGCATGACAAAAAATTACACATACATTTTTTATCAGCTAGGGACTTCCAAGTAGGCTGCGCAGTATGTAGAGAATCATCTCTTCAAGTGGAGTCCTCCAAATATCATTAATGCTGTGTTCCAGGTATGCACAGGATTTCATTCTTTTTTAAGTTTTCTAATGCTTCAAATGATTACCATGGCACTTGGGGAGTTTTATTTGTATTAAGAGTCTTGCTTCAGGCCATCCAAAACTACATTAGAATTCTAATATATATTTGGCAACCGCTAATTGTAGCTTTCTATTTTTAGAATGGGTCTGCTCTTCTCTCGTTTAGCTTCCATCTTGCAGATCTGTCCTATTTAAGTTCTTAAAAGGGAAAAAGTTCAGTGCCAATAATGTTTAAATCAAATTCATAGATTTTTTAAAATGTGTATTTTTAAAAAGGGGGGGGGTATTTTTTCCCATTAATTATTTTACTTCCATTTGCTTTTTCTAATACTGCAGCTACGATTATTTAGGCTTCATTGGCTAAGGACAGAAGTAGCTTGTAAACCAGTTTAAGTGATCAGAAACTGGTTTAAACCTGTAACAGAACAAAGTTCAATATACATAAACTGGTTTCAAAATGGCTGAAACCTGGTTTGAGATAAACATCGTTGAATGCAGTATCAGACTTAACTGATTTAGGTCAAACCAGTTTATGAAACTTGTGTCCCAGACCCCTTCCTGGTTCAAGTTAAATCAGAGTCCCCCAGCATCCTAGGATGCTTTGCAGCCCTGGGCTGGGCTGTGCTGTCTGCTTGAGCAGAGCAAGGTTGTCCTCATCCCTCTGCTCTCAAGTCGGAGTAGTGAGGGCTGGCTGACAAGGGGGTGGATGTGGGAAACCCAGCTGGGGACATGGCCTGATCCCCCCAGCAGGGGAAGAGAAACACCTGCTTGAGTGGAGGGGGTAGGGGAGTGGGACAGCAAGCTCAGGCTAACCCCCCGTCTTTCCTTTCCTACCGGCACAGGGACTCCAGCCTGGGTCTGTTGGGCTTTCCCTGCCGCTGGCCACTAGCACAGGCTCAGGTGCTGTCTCCCCACCACCACACGAGTGGTCAGCAGGTGGGGAAAGCCATGCAGACCCCAGCTAGGGTTCCCAGGCTAGGGGGAGACAGGTTAAATCCCCCACCTTCCCTCCGCTTTCCCTGAGGCTGCTGCCTGGGCCAGCTTCAGCCATGCCTCCTACTGTGCAAGTGGCCATCAGGACGGAAATCTGAACAGACCCTGGCTTCTCCCTCCCCACCTTTGCCTGAGGTGCTGTGCACTGGCCATTCCCATGCCATGCAAGGGGAGAGGGGGAAGCCCGGCAGACCCAGCTGAGGTCCCTGTGCTGGTGGGAGAGGGGAAGCAGGGAGGTTTAATCCCCCTCCCTCCTCACCTTTGCCTGAGGAACTGCCCCATGTAGTGTCTGACCATGCCTCCTCTCCCCCTCCCCAGCCAAACCTGGCTGCTCCCCCTTTCCCTCTCCAGGCACACCCTGGCTGGGGTTCCTGCAGGCCAGGGTAGGGGTTTAATCCCCTCCCCAATCATACCCAGCAGCCTGCCAGGGCCTGGGCATGCACCTCCCAGCTTAGCTTCCCTCCAGTCTTCCTGCTGCTGCCAAAGAAAAGGGTGGGCTCACTCTAGCTCCCCCCAGCTTCTAGCCTGAGCCACTGCAGACATGTGGCTGCATTTCCAGAATCAAAAGTGAATGTCTATTCACTTGGTTCTCTGTTCAATCTACACAGGTTAAACTAACCTACAAAGACTGAATCAATTCAGCCTCAGGCTTTTTGAATGTCTGTACTTAGCCTTGATGATAAATTCTGTCCTTCACAGAGGGTTAGTACATAATGTTATACAACCCTGAAGTCCCTCTTAATACATTGCACTAAGATGAATCCTACACATTCTGTAATTCTTATGTCTGATTTCTGTGTGTGAGTAGCTCTATAGAAACCAATCTGAGTTTCTTCTGATTGCACCACAGCGCAAACCATACTATTCTGCTCTGTTGTGGGAAGGATTTGAGGTTCACAGTGCTATAAAATCTACAGTTTTCTCACTGAAAAGTTATGGGACTACTCGAAGAGCTTGGTGTGATCAGGGCTGATAGAATCTGACCCAGGGTACCTGTGTAGCCAATACCACCTCCCAAAATCTGGGAAAGATGTAGATGACCAAGCAGGTGTCTGTTGGCAAACAAGGAACTGTTGATCTGCTATTCCCTAACTTCAATGTACATAGCTTGTAGAACTAGCTGTATCTAAATTCCATTTGTGTTTATGCTGTAAAATCAAAGATAGAAGGGGGGGAAAAATCCACGTGGATTTTCCACAACACTTCCCAAAACTGTCACACCTCAAGGAAAAGCCAAAGATGCTACTATACAGCTGGGGCCTCCCCAAGCCATTTTTAGTTATTGCCAAGTGGTTGCATTCCCCAGTGTCCAGTGGCATGTGTTTTGTATATCAGCAATGTCAAAAATATGTTAATACCCTGTGCCAAATTGGCATGTCATGGCCCCTCCCCTCCCCCCCCCCCGCAAACATATAGCTTGCCTTGCAGTTCTCCGGCATCTCTGATACCAAATGGGCTCTATTTTTCACTGCCTCTTCTAATGGATGAAAAACTGCAGTTATACTTTACCAATGTGATGTTTCTGCATTGTAGTACTATAACTCTATAAAGGAACACCTCATAAAATATCCCCCCTTCCAGATGTTCTTACTACTGCCTGTTTTTAAGTTGGAAGTATTCATTTCTGGCTTCCCTCCTTTTGCTGTAGGAGGGAGCATTATCATGGGGAAGGAGGATAAAGGAAAACTTAAAACTGAACTGCTCAATCAAGGGTGAAAGTATTAAAGGGAACAGTGCATTTATCCTTAGCAGTTCACCATTTAATGGTGCATAAACATTTATAAAGAATAAACTTTCAATTGCTGGCAGTCTGGAAATGAGACAGCTAGTATTACAGCATGAAAAATGTCTCCACATGCCAAACTTGGAGCTTTTCTTCTTTCCCTTACTGTTGTGTATCTCAGGGCTATTGGTATTGAAATAAATGGAGTTACAATAGAAAACAGGTGTGAAATCGGAATCTGCTTCCTGATTTAACTGGCTGTGGAAGGACTGACCAGGAAGGAACAACTTGCAGGATTTATAGGTTGTTGTTCTGTATTAATTTATAATATTCTTGGGAACTTCAGCTGTGTTTAGAGTTAGCATTTTTATCATTTCCCAAGAGCTGAATTATCTTGCATGAGAGAAATGGAAGAGATAAATGATTTACAAATATTTGTCTTGCAAATACCTTAAGAATGGCACACAATAGGATGGCCTGTTGTGCTCTATACATGTCCATTCTGGTTGGATGCCACACTGCTGACAGGTGATATAGTCCACCATACCACCTCCACTAGGCACAAAAACATGTAACATTCTCTCTCAATATATAACCTTACCAAACACACTGTAAAATCACGATTCTTGGAGAGAGTGTGAGGAGAGGGTTAAGGAAAACTGAAACTCAGCTCACACTTTTGGCTTGAGTTGCTGATTTCATCATCCAACCATTTTCTGTGCTGTTCCCTGTGCCCTGCATGTCTATGCCAAGTGCTGTATTTATGCCTACTTCAAAAACAACTAGAAACAAGCAAGCTAGTAGTTGGCAGCCAGGTATGCAACTGATCCTGCCCTTCAGTATATAAAATATTAAGATGTACTGATGCAGAAACTTTGCAGATGCTGCCGCTGTATGTTTTTGTTGCAAACTGACTCTGCTAGTCAGTTCCATAGGCTTTCTAGTAAATTTCACATATCTAGGTATGTTCTGAATTTTTGCCTGATAGGTCATCAGTATATCTGGTTTATCCCCTAGTGTTAAGTAAAGCAGTATGTATTCTTTAAATTGCTACTGAGGACTAGTGTCTATGCAACTGAACAGATAACAGATGGCTTCACCCATTTCCCAGCTACATGCTTGACTTAGTTATTTCATAGATTTCATAGATTTCATAGACATTAGGGCTGGAAGGGACCTCGGGAGATCATCGAGTCCAGCCCCCTACCCAAAGGGCAGGAAGTCAGCTGGGGTCATAGGATCCCAGCAAGATAAGCATCCAATTTACTCTTGAAGGTGTTCAATGTAGGCGCTTGAACCACCTCCGCTGGCAGACTGTTCCAGACCTTGGGGGCTCGGACAGTAAAGAAATTCTTCTTTATGTCCAGCCTGAAACGGTCTTGCAGGAGTTTGTGACCGTTCGACCTCGTCATCCATGGGGCGCTCTGGTGAACAGAAGTTCCCCCAGATCCTGGTGGTCACCCCTGATAAACTTGTAGGTGGCCATCAGATCACCCCTGAGCCTGCGCTTTTCCAGGCTAAAGAGTCCCATGGCTCTCAGCCTGTCATCGTAAGATCTGTTTTCCTGACCTCTGATCATGCGCATGGCTCTCCTCTGGACTCTCTCAAGCTTCTCCACATCCTTTTTGAATTGTGGAGCCCAAAACTCGACGCAGTACTCCAGCTGCGGCCTCACCAAGGCCAAGTACAAGGGGAGAATGACGTCCCGGGATTTGCTCGAGAAGCATCTATGGATGCACGCCAGCATTTTGGTCGCTTTACTAGCCGCAGCATCGCATTGGAGGCTCATGTTCATCTTGTGCTCAATGATGACCCCCAAGTCTTTTTCTTCTGTAGTGCTAACCAACGTAGCACTGCCGAGCCTATAAGGGTGCTGCAGGTTTTTCCTCCCCAGGTGGAGAACCTTGCATTTTTCGGTGCTAACACCATGAGGTTCTCGTCTACCCATTTGCTGAGCTTGTCCAGGTCAGCGATCACCCGCCTATCTTCTGGCGTGGATGCTTTGCCCCAGAGTTTGGTGTCATCGGCGAACTTGGCCAGTCCACTCCTGACTCCAATGTCCACATCGTTAATGAAGATGTTGAACAGTATGGGTCCCAGGACAGAGCCTTGAGGGACCCCACTGGTCACAGGGCACCACGATGAGTGACTGCCATCAATCACAACCCTCTGGGTCCGACCACGAAGCCAATTTCCCAGCCAGCGGATCGTGGTGGAGCCAAAGCCATAACTGGGCAGTTTGGCCAAGAGGTGATCATGGGATACCAGATCAAAAGCTTTTTTGAAGTCAAGATATATGACATCAATCTCTTCTCCCTTGTCCAGGTGATAGGTCACCTGGTCATAGAAGGAAATGAGATTGGTCAAACAAGACCTACCCGCAACAAACCCATGCTGGCTGTCCCTTAGAATGTTAGCCTGGGCCAGTCCCTCAAGGATGGCCTCCTTAATAAACTTTTCTAAGATCTTCCCCAGGATAGAAGTCAGGCTAATGGGCCTGTAGTTAGCCGGATCCACTCTCCTCCCTTTCTTGAAGATCGGCACCACATTGGCCTTCTTCCAGTCTTCGGGCACTACACCAGAGCGCCAGGAGTTTTCAAAGATCCGTGCCAGGGGCTGAGCTATGACGCTCGCCAGCTCCTTGAGTACCCTGGGGTGCAGGTTGTCAGGGCCAGCTGACTTGAAGGTATCCAGCTTCTCAAGATGTTCCTTCACGAGGTCAGCATTGATGGAGGGTAGGGGATCCCCCTCACCCAGATTTCCCTGTCCCATAGCAGGCATGGGCATCCCGTGTGACTGATGAAAGACTGACGCAAAGTACCTATTTAATAGGTTGGCTTTTTCCTGGGCGTCAGTTGTCAGTTGCCCCATCTGGTTTATCTTCGGTATTAGTACTAACCATGTCTCAGGCAAGTCAGAATTGCCATAGATACTATGGGGTTGCAGTATAATAGTCTGGAGATAAAAATCCCAGTGAGATAACACAATAATAAATTATACTAACTGCTATTACAGCCATCCTCAAAGGGATTATGACAGTTCTACAACATTTCTAAGCCATTGATAACAACATGTACAAAGTTTGTTGCTGTTCCAAAGCAGAGCTGCTAGACTAGGAAACTAATTATTTTCTCAAGATAAAAGTTCATCCTTTAATCAGGAAAAAGAACCAAGCTGAGTATGTAAGTAAAAGTAAGCATATTCTCATTTAACATTCACCCATTCATTATTAGCTTTTCTTTCTTCCCCTCCCCCCACATTACTAAGAAATTAAACAGAATAAAAACATAACCCTAAACAAATCAGAAGTTGTTTTATTACTTGATAGCAAATGGTAGTTTGATATTGCTTTACCAATATTTTGAAAGTGATGTGAAAACCAGTTTCTTCATTAAAATAGGAACTGATTTTTTTAATCATCAATATGGAATTTGGAAATCAGTCTGTCACCTGATATTTTATTTAAGTTATTCTCCCCATAAATGACTGCTGCAGAAGAGAGAGCTGTGATTATTCCTAAGATTTTTATACTAATTTGAGGTTCAAAGAAACATCTCGTCATCAGATATTTCAGTGTGCATATATTACAGCAGTATATTCATTAAATAAATTTAATAAATCCGTAAAATTAATAAATTTGTTATTAAAATGAAATGCCACTATATATATATATATATATATATATATATATGTATGTATGTATGTATATGTATATATGTATATGTGTGTGAGTTTTATTTGAACACAATAATTTGTTGATATATTTACAATGTTAAAGGAATTTGAAAGCCTACCAGTGCCTCAAGCACAATAATAAAATACATTCTAAATACCCATAAATTTGCGGGTTTGAATTTTGGGCTTTTTATCATGGAAATCAGAGGTCCCTCTACCCCCTTCGCTCACCAGGACTCAGGTCCAGTTGTGCCCCCCAGCCCCTCACCTCCCACTGCTTTATGACACTGAGCAGCCCTGATATGCCAGTGCCCTGCTCATGCCATTGCCCCTCACTTCTGACCCACAGCCCCCTGCACCTGCTGGTACCCCCCACTTTTCATCCACAGCCCCCCCCCACCTCTGATGGTACCCCTCACTCCCCATCCTCAGCCCTGCCAGAGGGGGCCCCAGTTGCCTGGACTATGGGTTCAGGGACCCGGGTCTGCAGCCCCCTGGCCCCACAGCAGCGTCCCAACCCCAGCTGTTGTGGCAAAACCCAGCTGCTCCTCCCCCATGGGCAGCATGATGAGAGCAGAACCTGTGGGGGGTGCAGATGTGAGCTGGTAGCTGCGGGCTCAGGCTTCCCATCCTGCTACCCTCCACAGCCCAGTGGGCAGGACCCAGTGTGGTAGGGCAGAGCAGGGTGGGGAAGCTCATTGCCACTGCTGGGAGCTCCACACTGCTGTGGTGAAGCACCCCCTGCCTTCCTGGCAGCAGGGAGGGGCACAACTCCGCACTGCCACACCTGCTGCTGGACAGGCAGGGGGCACTTTGGCATGGTGACCCAGGGCTCCCAGCGGTGGCATCGAGCCTCCTGCCCTGCTCTGCCCTGGTGCACCAAGTCCCACCTGCTAGGTCCCAGGGATGGGCAGCAGAGCAGGGAGCCCAAGCCCACACCCATCAGCCCACACCCACCCCTGCCCTGCACACAGATCTGGGGGTTGCGTGCCCCCCTTCAGGAGTGCATGCAGTGTCAAAAAAACAGCCTCCCCCAACCCATGCCACCAGATGAGCTACCCACGGCTCCATCCCACTTCCTGCCTAGGCCCTGTGGCCATGCATTATGGCCCCAAGCCTCATGCCACATGCACTGCCCCAGGTGGGCAGGAGCTCTAGCCCTGCACAATTCCTTCCCTCCCTTCCTCACTCTGGGGGCTACAATCCTCCCACTCCCCTCTGCTGCCACTGCCAGACCTACCTGCAAGGAGCTGCTCTCCAAGCTGCCTGGCACCCCTGCTGATTGCCCTTCTCCCACTCTCCCCAGCACCTTGCAGACTGGCACTTTGCCAGCTTGCAAGGGGAAACCCACCGTTTACCACATTTTTTTCCTTAACATGAGAAATTCCAGGTTTCACCATGTTTTTCCATGGCAAATGGAAAACCCAGATCCCTGGTAATCAGAAAATGGCCTACGACTATAACAGAACAGAAATTTGGCAGACACGGGCTGATTTAAAAAATGGCAGAACCCAGTCTAAGATTAGCCTTGCCCCTCCCCACAAAGGGCAAATGTGTTTTGTTCATGCATAACTTTGATTCCATCTCAGGCTTTTTGAATGTTTGTACCTAGCCTCGAAAAAGCTCAGCTCTGCAGTGTCCTGAGTATGTTGACCTTAATCCAGCAAAGCAGCGAACTGTGTGCTTAACTTTAAGCACAAGTCATGCTTTTTATGTTACTAGGACAACATAGATGTTTAAAGTTAAGGAAGTGTTGGAAGGCTTGTTAAACTAGGACTAACATGTCAAATCTTAGGTCATGCCAAAAGAGGTCATTGAAGGAAAATAACAAAAGTTTAGGGTCAAGCCCTGGTCCCATCAAAGTCATAAGAGTTCTATAAATGAGTTCCTAAGATCCTGTGGTAATCCTGATCCCAGTGAAGACAGGGCTGGAAGAGACCTCACAAAGTCATCTAGTTCAACCCCCCTGCATCCATGACTAAACTATCCAAGACAAGTGTCTGTCTAACCAGCTCATGAAAATTTCCAGGGACAGATTCCACAGCTTCTCTAGGTAGTCTGTTCCAATCATAGGCTCATAGAAGTAGGGTCAGAAGGGACCTTGTAGATCTTCAAGTCCAACCCCCTGCCTGGGCAGGAGAAAAAAAACTGGGCTCAAATGATTCCAGCCAGGTAGGCATCAAGCCGCCTCTTAAAGACCCCCAGGGTAGAAGCCAGCACCACATCCCTTGGAAGTTGGTTTTCCAGGTCCTAGCCGCCCTAACTGTGAAGTAGTTCTTACGGATGTCTAATCTAAACCTACTCTCCAACAATTTATGGCCGTTATTCCTTGTTATGCCAGGGGGCACTAGGGGAAACAAGATCTCTCCCAAACCCTTCTGGTCCCCCCTAGTGAGTTTATAGACAGTCACCAGGTCCCCCCTCAGCCTTCTCTTGTGAAGGCTGAACAGGTTCAGGTCCTGCAGTCTCTCATTGTAGGGACTGCCCTGTTGTCCCCGGATCATGCGGGTGGCCCTCCTCTGGACCCTCTCAATGTTGTCCACATCCCTTCTGAAGTGGGGTGCACAGAACTGGACACAGTAATCCAGCTGTGGCCTGACCAATGTCACATAGAGGGGAGGATCACCTCCTTGGCCCTGCTTGAGATGCACCTGTGGATGCACGACAAGGTCCGGTTAGCCCTGCCAACCGTGACCTCGCATTGTCGGCCCATGTTCATCTTGGAGTCAGTAATGACTCCAAGATCCCTTTCTGCCTCCGTGCTCTCTAGAAGGGAGTTTCCCATCTTACATGTGTGCTGCTGGTTACTACTGCCCAAGTGCAGCACCCTGCACTTGTCAGTATTGAAACGCGTCCTGTTTTTGTTAGCCCACCCCTGTAACCTATCCAGGTCTTGCTGCAGTTTCTCCCTTCCTACTAGTGTGCTCACATCACCCCAAATTTTGGTATCATCAGCAAATTTAAACAGATTGCTTTTCACCCCGTCGTCCAAAATGCTGATAAAGAAATTGAACAGCACGGGCCCAAGGACCGAGCCCTGGGGACTCCACTGCCCACTTCTCCCCAGGTCGAATATGACCCATCCACCACCACCCTCTGAGTACAACCTTTCAGCCAATCAGCAATCCATCTGATGTGTAGGCATCAATGCCACAGTCACCCAATTTTTTAATGAGGCTGGGGTGGGAGACAGCGTCAAAGGCCTTGCTGAAGTCCAGAAAGACTACATCCATGGCAATACCTGCATCCAATGCTTGTGTGACCTGATCATAAAAGGCAATCAGGTTGGTCTGACATGACCTGCCCCTAATGAAACCGTGCTGGTTGCCCTTGAGCATCATCCCTGAAGCCAGCCCATCACACATGTGCTCCATGATGATCTTCTCAAAGAGTTTCCCTAGGATTGAGGTAAGACTGACGGGCCTATAGTTGCCCAGGTCCTTCCTCCTCCCTTTTTTAAAGATGGAGACCACACTGGCTATCTTCCAATCATCCGGCACCTGGCCCGAGCACCACGAGTGCTCATAAAGCCGAGCCAAGGGCCCTGCAATAACTCCTGCTAGCTCCCTCAACACCCTGGGGTGGAGAGTATCTGGACCCGCTGACTTGAACATGTCCAGCCCCTCCAGAAGCTCTCTAACCTGGTCCTCCCCAACCTGAGGTCTGGAGGTGTTCCCCTCGAGTCTGTCTTGCATCACAGTGGGGTAGTCCCAGTCCCTGCACAAGAAAACGGAGGTGAAGAATTAGTTAAAGAGGTCTTTCTCCTCTGGCACAACCACCAGATTGCCCAGAGGATCTTGCAGGGGCCCCACAATTCCCGGTGCTTTCTTCATCCTCCCTATATATTTAAAAAAGGACTTTTTAGTATCTTTGATTTTGGATGCAAGTCCTAGCTTTATGTCTGCCTTAGCTTTCCTGACAGCCCCCCTACAGGCTTGACCACCCTCATAATCAAAAAGTTCCTCTTATCTTCAACCTAAATTTCCTCTGCCACAGCCTAAAGCCATTGCTCCTAGCCATACCCCCCTAGTCCTGTTACCATACATATAAAATTTGCGTCAGCTCAGTGAACCACCTAAGTAGCGCAGCTGATCTATGCTAAGTGCAGGACCAGAGGGATCTCAGGCAAGTGGGTACCTTCACAGATTTGGGGCATGTGATCCAGATGGTAGCACCAGGAAGCTGGCATCATTTAGACAGACCTTCAAGTCTGCACAAGGTATGTTCTTTATTTTTAGTTTTACTAATGAAAACTGTCCTTTGCTGACAATGAGGAGTTACCCAGCAAAGTGCAATACTTCACTTGTAAATAACCAGCATATCAGAAACCTGTTTCACATGAGATGTAATAATGCTGATGATAAAAATGTATTTGAACTGCATCTAAATTACAGTGTTTTGAGTCTGACTTCAGCTGTTAAGAAAGAAGTTTTAATCTCAATGTTATGTAACGTCAAAGCTGCAGGTTTGTCTAGACGTTGGCTTTGTACCAAGTTGTTTGCCTTGTTTTTGTAACGGCTATGCTTCAGCACTCAGTTCCACAATTTTGACTTGTAAGAGCATATCAAAATCTGCTGGCTTCAGCAGCCACCATAAAAGTCTGAGTTCTAACTAATATGCACAATATAGTTTTGGATGCTTTTGGCCACAGCAGTATCTTCCATGCATGCCAAGAGTAGATTTATTTTTGATAATTGGAATTAGACATCTATGGCTGCCCTAATACAAGGGCTATTGCATTTTTAATGGTAGGTATCACTTGTAAATCTGTGTAATTAGAGAGTAAAGAAATTGAATGTTTTAAGATCAAAGAAGCCCTGTCTCAGGGGTATCAAACTTATCCAGCCCCACGAGCTGGATGAGTGTCATGGGACTGGTTTGCTGGTCTTGCTGGACCCACAGGCCAGCCCTGCATTCTAGAGCTGGAGCCACTACCACCATGGAGCTGTGCAGCACAGCTCTGGAGCTCCAGGGCACCCACTGCATACAGCATGGCCCTGGAGTGTCATGTAGCCACTCCACAACTCTGATGTGAGCTGGAACAGGTACCCCGTTCATTGTGTTTGACATTCCTGCCCTAGACTATGCAAGTCCCACTGACAGATGCACTGATCCCTGTCTTATAAAGTGGCTACACAATAACATTTAGATGATGTCTTTTTATTAAAAGCAAACCATTTTTACTGACACCAAATTAACCCTGGTTTGTAATGTCTTGTTTGCTGAGACCCAATTTACCTTTCATGCAGGATTGTCAACTGTCTGTAAATTTATGGATAGGCCATTTGTTTAAAAAAGAAAAGGAGCTGTCTATTTTAACTGTAAGCTTGCTTGAAGATCAGTCATTGGAATGAGGCTGGATACAAGTGTTGACAGATGTACAGAGCAGGGCAGTGCCGCTTTGTGTGTGAGTGGAAGTGTAGCTTGGCATCCTTCAGGGAGCTCTCCAGCAAGGCTTTGTAGCACACAAGATCCTCTGTAACCCTCTCCCCATCACCACTACATGCTGCTGCTGTGTCCCATCCACCATTGCCTACCTGTAATAGCTGTTAGCCTTTAAGGTAGGCAGGACCACATGGCCCCAGGCAGTCTCAGGCACCAGGCTGCCAAGGTAGAACTATGGGACCGGGAGGGAGGTGAGGTAGTTGGTGAGTAACCATACTAGGACAGGGGGAGTGGAGCCAGCAGGAGTAAGGTATAGGGGTCAGTTGGAGTGGGGGCAGCATAGCGTGGGGTGCAGGCACAGGTGCATAAGGGACCCCTAGAGTAGAAGCAGCATGGCTTAAAACCATTGCTGCAGTCAAGTAAGTATGTTAAAATTTCATGTTAACCCCTACATTTGAACCTGGCTCTTGTTACTGCTGTCCAGAGCCTGGCAGAAGGGTTGTATTTACATTATCACAGAAAATGAGGATTGGAAGGGACCGCAGGAGATCATCTAGTCCAACCCATTGCTCAAAGTAAGACCATCCCCACCTAGATGATCCCAGCCAAGGCTTTGTCTAGCTGGATCTTAAACCTCTAAGGATAGTGATTCCACAACCTATCTGGGTAACCTGTTCCAGTGCTTTACTAACTTCCTTGTGATCAGTGTTTTCTTAATAGCTAACCTAAACTTCCCTTGCTGCATTATGCAAAACATATGTCAGTGTGGATAGTGGTATGTTTTACCCATAGTTATACATTTCCTTCCTTTCATTGGCTTATGTCACAACCTTAACAACCTTTCAATGTAGTTGCTGAAGGACAAGTGTTCAAAATGATCTGCTCTGGTATACTTTAACCACTCTGTCCCTGCCAGCTGTCAAATTACCTCATCTGCTTTTCCTCCTCTCACTACATTATCTCATTAAGATACAAGATTAGACTAGCATACAAAAAGAAGCTTCCTGTTTGTTTTTTAAAGACTATTTTTGATAGCCATATTATTACAGGGAGCGTCTGCCTTCATTCCCAATTGATGAAGCTAATACATGTTAAAAGTGGTTCTGTATTGCTTGATTTGATGCACTGAATCTTTACTGACTTAGTTGGAGGCTTTTATTTAAAAGCAAAGATCAGAAAGCAAATCAGAGGGTGTGTCTGCATGAGATGCTTACTATGGAGCTGCCTAATTAGTTCCACACTAAACATGTGGGTGTCTACACATGCAGAGCTATTAGGATGGAGTAACTATTTAGCTCTGCCACAGGTTAGTATTTGTAAATACAAGTAACTATCCTGTAGCAGAGTTGTTGTTTTTTTTAACTCCTCAGCAATGAACGTGTAGATGCTGATGGGGCTATCAGCCCCACACCGAATTACCCTCATGCCCCAACCAGCCCTGCTGCAGCACTTTGAGCCAGGTCAGAGCAACACCAGGCTGCCAGGCTAGCTGACCCCCTGACAGTGAGGGCTGCTCCAACCTGGCTCAACTTGCTGTGGTCCTGGGCACATGTTCAAATGCAGCACCCAAGAGCAATAAACTCTGGCACAATATTCTGTGCATTAATTGCACATGTAGCTGCACCCAGAAATTCAGCAATACTACTTTATTGCACTGTTACATGACACTTCAACTCCTTTTTCTTCTACTTATGTTTAAAAAAAGATCTCACCAAGCTTCCTAATATGAAAAGTAAATGGAAGTGATCTGTGTAGTTTCCAGTGGCAAATTACTCTTGATTTAAAAAATCTGGTGTATTTAAGAAGCCAGAAAATAGTATTTAGTCAACTTCATCTCTTACTCAGCTTCATCTGTGAGATACTCAAACAGAAAACTAAACAGATGAGAGAGAGAGAGATGTTACCTTAAATAACCAAGTGCTCAAATCAAAAGCGAGACCTTATAAAGGTGGATAAGGCAAAATCCATGTTTATTGATTACATGAAGCAGATACATAAGCTTGGACACACCAGTCATAGAAACAGACATGCACAAACAGACATGCAGACAAAACCACTCCAGTAAGATGTTATAGTTACCAGCAAAAGTTACTCAATGTTAGCACTGGATGGCTAGTCCAGGCTCATTGAGGGTGATGAGCAGGGGTAAAGAGACAAGCCTGTGCTCCAGAAGGTTACAAAGAGTGGATTCGCCATCATGGCTTGTCTGCATCTCACTTTTATAGAGATTTCAAGCCTTTGTTTAGCACTGGGGTTTTTTCACGCTGAGTTTTTAAATAGAGGTTGTTTCTTATCCATCTTCTGGTTATCTAAACTTGAGGGCATTCCAGTAAAATTGATATCTCAGAGTTGGTATTTCAGTCTTGAAGCATTGTGTAGTCGGTGTCTCTGCCTTGAAGCACTGTGTAGTTCAAATAGTAGGATATGCAAAATTCCTTCTTCTCACTATCTTCTTTGCACCTGATCACAGATGAGGCCTTCAGCCATCCATTAATTAGCTTAATTAGCTTACTGTCTGGTAACTCATACATTGGCACCTTGTTGTTTACACAATCAGTTAAATCTTTTTTTGTTTTCATGCAAATAGTTACCCTTCTTTCACCATTCACCCTCTCACATAGACACTCGGATACGCAGGGCATACAAAGTTAATTTACTCACGTCAAGAAGAAAACAAGCACAAAATGGAGTTTTAGTTCTTCATAAAAGACAAAAATAAAGCTAATACAATCATAGAGGTTTATCAATTCAATAATATTATTTAAGCAGAATAACTAATATGTAAAAATCATACTACAGAAAGATAGAGAGCGAACCAGAGAACTCTTTTCATTTCTAAATTCAAACTAGACAGTGTTCTCTGTGGTGGTTTACTTTAGCTGAACTAAACCCCCTTATCACTGTAAAATTCCCATTGATTTCAAGGGGCTTTAGATTGGTTCCCTGATTCTTTTATTTTGGGCTTTCCTCTAGGATCTAGGTGCTTTCTAACTTATGATTGTGCACTGTAGTGACCTCCTTTCTCAAACTGAGATGGACTGACCACAGCTGTCTCTGGGTCAAGCTAGCCATGGAAATGGAGAAGCTGACAAAAAGGACATAAAGTTACTTCATTTGGAGAGGGTCCAGAGGAGAGCCACCCACATGATCCGGGGACAACAGGACAGACCCTACAATGAGAGACTGCGGGACGTGAACCTGTTCAGCCTGTTGCCGGCACAAGGTGCCCGAGGGAGGCAACAATTGGGTTCGTTGCCCGGTGTGCGTCATGCCAAATAAACACACTGGGGGGAAAAGTAGACAGAGTTTATTTGAGCTCAAGTAAAAGGTGCAGAGAGACTGTATTGTCTCAAATCCTGCGCCCCTAGCCCTGCAACAGTGTATTTTTATACCCTGGCCACTTCCAGCAGTAATTTTCCACTAGTTGGCTTCCACCCCCCACCACCCCCTTCCACCCTCCCCCTTCCCTCCTTCCTTCTCTCTCTGAGCGGTGTCCTTGCATTCCACAGATAACAGTTTTAGGGAGTTTCAGCCTGCCTGCTACTCATTCTGTTTTTCCAGTATTACAGGAGGTTACAAAAAGTTCAAGAAGGGGGGGGGGGGGGCCCTGGCTCGCCTAGGCCTAGAGCAGAGGGGCTTCATCGACACTCGTGGTCTTCCATCCCTCTGAGTTACCTAGGGTTATGCCTAGTGACACCAACAAGCCTTCACAAGAGAAGGCTGAGGGGGGACCTGGTGACCATCTATAAACTCACTAGGGGAAACCAGAAGGATTTGGGAGAGATCTTGTTTCCCCTAGCACCCCTTAGCATAACAAGGAATAACGGCCATAAATTGTTGGAGAGCAGGTTCAGATTAGACATCCGCAAGAACTACTTCACAGTTAGAGCAGCTAGGATCTGGAACCAACTTCCAAGGGACCCTGGGGGTCTTTAAGAGGAGGCTTGATGCCTACCTAGCTGGGATCATTTTAACCCAGTTTTTTCTCCTGCCCAGGCAGGGGGTCATACTTGAAGATCTACAAGGTCCCTTCCGACCCTACTTCTAAGATTCTATGATTTTTAAGGGACATAACCATTGAAGCATTTTTTGTTGCTTCAGCAGAAAAAACAAAACTATGTGGGGCACCAAGATCTGGGTAGTGGCAGGGTGTTGCTGGAGAATGTTACTCTTTATTTTTGTTGCCTCTGCTGAACTAGGTATTCTGTGGCCAGATAGAAGATTTCAATTTCCAGGGCTGTGATCTTGCCACCCAGAACGAGCACTAAACTCTTCACTCTAAGTTTGTTTTTTGCCTTTAGGTTTTCTTTCTTTTTCTTTTTAATTTAAAGTGACCTAAGTCACTCCAGAGCACTGCAGGACCCCATCCTCTTAGTGGGCAAAAAACTTACCAAGGACTTACCATGAAATTGACCATTCCTATCCTTTTCCTGGCAATCACTGTAATGCCAGACCAGCTTGTAAATATATCTTGCAAAGGGACATCTCCCACTTCAGATCCTGTAATCTATACAAACAAGTGCAAACAAGATCAGTTCAACTTCTCTTAGGCTAAGTACAGACAGTCAAGAAGCCCAAGGCTGAATCGATTCAGTCTTTGCAGGTTAGTCTAAACTTCAGAGATTAAACTGAGAAACAACTGCACAGACATTCACTTTTGATTCAGGAAATGCAGCCACATATCTGCAGTGGCTTGGGCCAGAAGCTAGGGGGTGCTAGAGTATGGGTCCCTGGCACATAGCCAGTATGGACTGTGTGTTCATTTCCTCTTTCTGCTGCCTTCGAGGTCTCTGGGATTTGGAGTCCAGAATCACAGCAGCAGGATGCTGCAGGGTTGCTCATCATTTCTTCTTCCTGCTTCCAGGTGCCTCTAGGATTTGCAGTCCACAGTCACAGTTCGAGAAAATTATGCTGGCACACATCCAGGAGGGGCCAGCAGGGGACTGCATGCTTAGGGGCAACCAACATGGGTTCATCAGTGGCAGGTCCTGTCAGACCAACCTGGTGGCCTTTTACGATCAGATCACCACATCGTTAGATGCAGGGGTAGCAGTGGATATAATCTTCCTGGACTTCCAGAAGGCTTTTGACACTGTCTCTCACCCTGTTCTCATTAAGAAACTGGGGGGCTGTGGTGTAGACACCCACACAGTCAAAGGGGTCGCCAACTGGCTGGTGGGCCGCACCCAGAGGGTGGTAGTGGATGGGTCCTTCTCAGCCTGGAAGGACATGGGCAGTGGGGTTCCACAGGACTCAGTCCTCAGGCCCGCAGTGTTCAACATCTTCATCAGTGATTTGGATGAGGGGGTAAAAAGCACCCTGTTCAAATTTGCTGATGACACTAAGATGTGGGGGATGTGGGCACACTGGAAGGATGCAACAGGCTACAATCAGACCTGGACAGGTTACAAGGGTGGGCGGACGAGAATAGGATGTGTTTCAACACAGACAAGTGCAAGGTGATGCACCTGGGGAGGAACAACCGGCACCACACCTACAGGTTAGGGAACTCCCCTCTTGTCAGCACAGAGGCGGAAAGGGATCTTGGGGTCATCATTGACTTCAAGATGAACATGGGCCAGCAGTGTGGAGAGGCAGTCAGGAAGGCGCTACTTCACAGTCAGGGCGGCTAGGGTCTGGAACCAGCTTCCAAGAGAAGTGGTGCAGGCTCCTACCCTGGGGGTGTTAAAGAGGAGATTAGATGCACATCTTGCTGGGGTCATATGACCCCAGTATTCTTTCCTGCCATGGCAGGGGGTCAGACTAGATGATCTGCTCAGGTCCCTTCTGACCCTAGAAACTATGAAACTATGAAACAGACAGCAGTAAGTTTTTAGCAGGGCAGGACAGCTCTTTACTTGGGGGAAGGGAAGTTTAATCCCCCTCCCTGGCCCCAGACCGTAGCTGAGGTTTGCTGGGGGGGGTGGAGTCCCTCCTTCCTCCCCCACCCC
Source organism: Crocodylus siamensis (assembly GCF_052110815.1). Taxonomy (NCBI): domain Eukaryota; kingdom Metazoa; phylum Chordata; order Crocodylia; family Crocodylidae; genus Crocodylus; species Crocodylus siamensis. The sequence goes on along the minus strand of NC_143397.1, from coordinate 167,515,164 downwards.
CATGCCTGACCCTTCTCTGCTGGAGCAGACAAGCCAGCCCAGGGCTTGGAAAGCATGCTGAGATGCTAAGGGACTGTGATTTAACTTGAACCAGGAAGGTGTCTGGTACAGAAGCTTCATACACTGACCCCAGTCAGTTAAGTCTGATACTACATTCAACCAGGTTTATCTTAAACCAGTTTCAGTCATTTTGAAACTGGTTTATGTGCACTGAATTTCTGTTCTGTTACAGGTTTAAACTGGTTTCTGTCTGATCACTTAAACCTGTTCATGTGTAACTTACGTCCCTAGGCCTAGTGGTATCTAGTACATTTTTGATAGGATATAGAAGCTTTAGATGTTCCCCACTATATGAAGAATTAATTCCAGCTTCCCGTCTTGCACACCTTCCTGAGAAACCAGGGAGAGGTGAGGCTGCCTCTCTAGTTACTGATCACTGAGCCTGTCAGGGAAAGAGTGTTTTTTAAACGCATTGCATTTTTTCTTCCAGCCAGTGTACAATTCCCTGATTGAACTTGATCCTTCATTTGCAAGGGGATGTACTTAATGCTCTGTCTCTCTAATAGTTTCTGATCCTGTGCATTGCAGCAGCTGCCCAGCTACCACTAATAATATCAGGTCATTTAACTCTCCTAACAGCAGACCCAGTCCTGTACTAAACTATATCCATGAAAAGCCGTTGAAGCTAGTGGGTTAGCACAAGTCTCCTGGGGGCAGGATTTGATTTGCCATGCTCAGACTTGTTCCTTTCATCTCCACACCATTGCTATATACAGGCTGTTCCTGCTTCAATGGATTAAAAATCTAATTATTTATTGTGTTGTGATATTTATTTAAAGTTCAGGACACCCAAAAGTGTGCCAGGCATCTCCCCATCCAGGTAAAAGACAATGCCCCTACCTTATGGAGCTTACAAAATAATATCAGGCCTGGTGCAAGGAGGGAAGTAACAAAGCAGTAAGTAGGGGCAAGGTTAGGTTTTATAGAATTCCCAAGAAGCTGACATGTGACACCATGGGGAAAAAATATTTTTGTGATGCATAGAAAAATGCTGAAAACTATCAGGTCTAATGAGCAGATGTAGTTGTAGGCACTGTAAGAAGAAAAGTGCCAATTCAGTCTCCAGCTTATTAGTTTTCATCTATCTACTTTAAAAAATAATTTGAACCTGTTCTATTTTGTTGTGTTGCTACAGGTCCTACTTCCTTCATTCATTTACTCTTTTTCCACTGATGAAATTCAGCAGAGTTACTACTGATTAGAGCAACAGAAGTGAGGAGAATCATGCTCTTCCCTTTTGAAGGCTAGATTATTGCTTGTGTCAGGTCTTCTGGCTAGAGGGATGAAAAAAATCTATCCTGAAGGATAACAGATCAAGGAAAACAGCTGAAGCTCCTACCTCTGACACACAATGGTGCTGCAGCTGGTAAGCCTAATCTTTTGGTATCCCATTGAATTGTCCTACTCCAAAAAGCTGAACTAGGCAATTCAGTTGCACTTTGTTATGTTGTCTGTTAGCCAGCTATATGCACTGTATGCTTTTGCAACATGTAGCTATCTGCTCTCTCAGAGATAGTGTCTTATAGGTAGATACATTCAAGATGAAAGCCAAGAGTTTTAGTTTACTTCCTCTCAGATACGAACTGAGACTTAATGGGACAAAAAGTTGATTCTGCAGCACTTCTACATTTTTTAACACTAGTAATTACACCAGTGGCACATTTCCACATTTAAACACTCACAGATTAGGCAGGATTGGGGAACAGATGTGTCCATGTTTAGTCCAGTAAGGGGTGTGTTGGGAGAGGAACCACCCTGTTTTTTTCTCTGCCAGACTTGTCACTTTCAGTCCTATCAAGTGGTTATTCAGGCTGCAGTACCAAAAACTCTTCACTGCAGCACATTACAGCAGCACTCAATTGGTTTTGCTAGTCATCCAGGGACATATATTCTATTCTTGCTACAGAATGTGCAGAAGTCAGGCTTCTTTTTTCAGGGTTATGTCTAATAAATAAATGTACCCACAGGGTCTCTAGAAAAATTCAAAATACTTATATTCTGATGGGAAAGGCAATTCTTAGATATACTCTCCTGCCCTGGAGAAAAAAATGTCTTCAGAATGGCAATTCTTAAATAGATTTTTAGGAAATGCCAATGACTCCCTGAAAGATCCAAGTGTAATAGCTATAATGACCAGTAATATTACCCGAGGGCTTTTAAATGTTAATACAGACTTAAAAGTAACTCATATAAAAATCTTAAGAAGCCATGTTAATTCTCCTTCAGTAATTTTTGTCAGTTTTATTCAATTTACAAAGCAAAAAAAGATTTTTTTTCTAGATGCCAGAAATTAAATTCATTATTAAGTATATTATCCAATAGCTTGATTGTACTAAAAAAATAGTTGCTTACGATTTGTCATTACACAGGCTAGAACGGAAAAGGGAATTGGTTACTAGCCTTCATATTTCAGGGCATCGTTCTCAGGGACTGTTAGACTTTACAAGGTAAATAAGTTTGAATTGGGTCAGTACAGAGAGAAAGGATTGTCCAGTGATTATTGTATTTGCCTTGGATCTTTGAGAAATTACTTTAGGCACAGACCATCAAAGGTCTTTGGGCATTCAGCTCCTTTTTTAATACAATGGGGATTAGGTGCCTAAATATCTTTTGAGGACCTGGACCTGTAGACTGTGCTTGTGCTCCCTATCTGTAAAAAGGAACATGAGAACACTTTCCAGTCTTACAGGTATGCTCTGGGGACAAATGCATGAAAGACTGCAGTTATAAAAGCAATGGAAGCCATGCAGGAACCCTTAGTGCACAAGTTGCTCAAAGTTAATTGTACAGCAGTATATATAACCCATAAATGCACTGGAAGGAAAAGACAGCTGCACCTTCTCCTCAATGGCATTCTCCAAAGGCCATACTGTTGATCTAAAATATGGTTACATTACATCTATGAGTCTGGATGTGGTCCACAAAAGTTTGGATGCTGCCCAAGATTCCCTGACAGCCAATAATATTGATGATCATCATGTGTACAACAATCCATGCTCTGCTTTGAAATGTTGCCAATTAGAGCAACAAACACATTTTAAATGTATTCCTTCTGTGTTTCCTCCCCTTTTGCAGATATGTCAGTTTGAAGAAGGGAAGTATTGCTAATCATTCCTGATCTGAGCAGTTGTTATAGCAAGAATACTTGCAGCGGTCAGAATAGTATTTTTTTTTTGTCTGCTTCACAAATGTGCATTCATGTGTGCATGTTTGTGCGCTCTCTCTCTCTTCCATGAATGTGTATAGAATTAAGGGTGGAAAAAAATTAGATCTACATTCTCCAGCTTCTCAATTAAAAAAATTTTATATCTTGACTTACAAATCCTCATTCCAGTTTCACAAGCACAGCTCTTATTCACCATGATATATGAGTGAAAATGTTAGTGACCACAACCTTTTAATTAACTCTTTGTGTTCACAGGTTAGGTAACAATTGGTAAATGTTAACACGGCCACATATCTGCCTTCAGTTAACTGATCCATCACAATTTTAAGGCTGAATTGCTGAACTGGTACTCCTTAAAAAAGTGGAGCCATGTAGCACTATTAAATAAACTTCAGATGCATTTGCAATTTCTGTTATATTATGAACCCTATGCGTTCTATTCCTAATCCATCTAGTGATAAAAACTTCACCATTTTTATAAAGGATCTTCTTTATATACTGTTCATGCTTACATATATTACATTTCTGGGAACACCATTCACATGAGAGAATTCACAGTAACTTTTAGAATCCTTTAAAGCTAGGCTGAGGCTTGTGGAGGTCATCATGCTAACGTGTTTTGTGTAAGTACTGTCAAGCATTTAAGAAGCAGTAGTCATAGACTACTTTCTTCACATTCTTCACATACATTACATGCAATGAAAATTACTGCACTGAAAATAGCAGAATCCAAAGTTCAGAGTTGTAACTGGATTCAAATTTTACAACTTGAGATTTGAGTCAATAATATAACCCAACTTCCCAGCATACTCAAACGTTGGGAAAACTCTGGATCCAAACATTCCAACTCAAGGCAGAGCTCCCCTAGAGACTGATGTCCTCTGTGTAATCCACACAAGAGTAACAAGCACAAGCACCAATGACACAAGCCTGCTTAGGCTGTCCTATAACCCTTCAGGTCATTTCTGGTGGTAGTTACGATGATGAAGGAAACTGACTAAGTGAAAACTCAGACCACCACATCAATTTCAAGCTAGTCATATTACAGGATGAAAAAACCCTTTAAGAAACTTTAATCATATGATGGGAATCACATGATGGGAATATGTGACAAGGATAAGCCTCCTGGAAAATATAAGGTGAGCCAGAGCTCAGAGAAACATGTAGAATTTAGATGCCAAAGTTCGTATCTGCAATCCAAATAACTTCTGCTCTCCTGCTGCCTAATCCTGGAGCAGTTGTATACTGGAAGGCAATGGATTGTAGGGTTGGAGGTCAAAATAAATAGCATGACTTCCTCTTGTTTCATTCCATTATTCATCTAGCTTTTGCAAACCACCCAGTTCCTTTTTCAGGAAACATGGGGGAAATACTGGCAGTGCTGTAATTGTGCCGGTGAAGAATATAAATGTGCTGCAGCAAACATCTACTACAGTCACATGAAAAATGTATAATTGGAGTGTTGAGAACATCTGCAAGTAAGACAGTTGAAACTGAGCAGACACACTTTCTTTGAGCCAGATTCACTTTGTGGACTGAAGCTTTGGGGTTCAGATAACTTGCGCTGTCTAGTAAGACATAACAGCTGCAGATGTGAGAAGAAGAAAGGTTATGAAAAGAAAAACCCCTTTCTATAACTCCCTGAGTTTGCTACAGTAGGTGTTCACCTAAAGAAGCTCCCCCATCTCTATGGTCTCTTTTTATGCTTAGGTGGGAGGATCTGAAAAAGTTCATGATGCCAGAACCTTTAAAAAGTCTGGGCCACTTTAATAACGAAGGAAATTCTTGTAACCAGGGTTTACAGAAGCAATAATGGTATTGCCATTCTTCCACTCATTCTAAGAGACCATGCGTGCCCTCTACTCCCCACTCCCACTCCTAAAGCCTTATGCTGAACATTTGGATAAGAAACATGAATTACTTACATCAGAAGCAATTACGAAATGACTGTGGAACGTGCAGTTGAAAAGCAGATGGAAGATCCCAGTGCTAAGGCTGGATCCTAAAGAGGAGCATCTTCCTTTTTTGATACAACTTGTTGCTTTTTCTCCAGCCTTCCTGAGACCAACGAGAAATGTGGGTGCAGGAGCCGAGTTGACTTGGTGAATGTTTGAGCAGCTAAAGAGGAGACCTCTACAGAATGATGCAGCTACTCAGTGAGGGATGTGTTGTGCTTGTTAGAGCATAGGGGCTCCTTGTGAAGAAGTCCAAATGTACACAGCAATATACCAAATGCTAAGGAATCCGTGCAAAAATTCCATTATAATTTGTGTACAAAGAATCTTGTCATATGGGTTCTGTGCATCATGAGTTTGGTGGTATTTCAGTTTTGCAGGTACTGTAACAAATGTAAAAGAGGGTCCAAGGCTCAGAAGCATGAATGCAAAGACATTTCAGATTCTTTAAAATCTATAAATAGAGTTTTCCTGCTTTCCTTTCATGGCAGCACTGGAGAATTTGGAAGATTGTACGTGGTGGACAGGGTTGAGGTAGTCCAATCCAGTAATTTGAAGTTGAGGATTGGAACAGAAAGCAAGCCCTTGGTGAGGGAAGAGGCAAGGAGCAACAACTGCAGGCTTAAATGTTGACCAGCCTGCATTTAATTTCTGTGCTGGTTCATATTCCTGAAAACCTTCCATGTGCCCATAGCTTCTTTCCATCTCAGTCTATTCTCTCTTTCAACCTCCTCTGGAAAAAATCTTGAAAATACTGTAGCCCATGAGCACTGGCCTTCTTATCCTTATCCTATTTGCTTACTGAAAAAATAGATCTACTAAAATTGACATTCAGATCATGAAACTACTGATGCGGAGGCTCAATCGCATGACTTTTCAATGTCCTCCTCACGCTCTTCTTGTACTTGTTTGTATGGGCCAGATTCTGCAGGACCCTACACAAAAGCACTTAAAAAAGTTTGTGGACGATACTAAAAAAGGAAGAAGAAAGGACCATTCCCTCCCTTGTATCATGTGGCAGTTTAGGTGCATAGAGGAGGGTGAGAGGTCAAAGAGAAGAGTAAAGGTGGGGATGAGAGTGAGAATTAAAAATATTTCATCCTGAGTACACAGTCATTTTACAGGATTTTAAATTTCCATGCATCAGTAAGCAATATCCACTAGAAATCACTCCAGAGCATTTCCAATTCATAGCATTAATGATGTAGAAATTATAGAATTATACAGCTGAAAGGAAATTCAAGGGCCATCTATCCAATCCCCGCACAAATACAGGTTGCACTTTTCCTAAACTGTCCCTATTAAACGCTTATTCAACCTCTTCTTGAAAACCTCCAATGTAGAAGATTCTACAGATTCCCTGGCCCGTTGGTTCTGTTCTCAGGATGTTGGGAGAGTAATAAAGTTTATTTGTTTGTTTTTTCCCCTGAGATGCAATCTAAGTCTTCTTTGCTGAAGTAGTGAATCTGTTGCATCGTGAACTGCCCTCTGTTCTCCCTCAGTTGCTCTCCCTCTTCTTTATGGCAGCTTTTCAAATACATTATCATAGAATCATAGAAATTAAGGGCTGGAAGGAACCTCAAAAGAACATCTAGTCCAACACCACTGCTCTGAGCAGGAGTACTGCTGAGATTGAATGATCCCAGCAAGGTGTCTGTCCAGTCTCCTCTTGAAGACTTCCAAGGTTAGGGACTGCACCACCTCCTTGGGAAGTCTATTCCAGATTCTGGTCACCTGACTTTAAAGGAGTTTTTCCTTACATCCAATCTGAAACCATCCTCTAACCGTTTATGACCATTGCTCCTTGTCCTCCCCTGGGGTGCCCTAGTGACCAGTTTTTCTCCAGCTCCCAATACTCACCCCTTACATATTTATAGATGGCCACCAAGTCCCATCTTGATCTTCTCTTCCCCTGGCTGAATACTCCCAGATCCCTTAATCTTTCCTCATAAGGTTTGTCCTCCAGGCCCTTAATCATTCTTGTGGCCCTTCTCTGGACCCTTTCAAGATTCTCCACATCTTTTTTGAAGTGTGGTGCCCAGAACTGGACACAGTAATCCAGCTGGAGTCTCACCAGTGTTGAGTCGAGAGGAAATATCACTTTCTTAGCCCTGCTCGTGATGTATTGGCTAATGCATCCCAGTATGCTATTAGCTCTGTTGACTACAGCATCGCACTGGCAGCTCACTTCTATTCTGTGATCAACCATAACCTTGAGGTCCCTTTCAGCCATTGTGCTGGCCAGGACATCTCCTTCTAACCTATATTCATGTCACTGGTTACTTCTCCCCAGATGAAACACTCTGCATTTATCCTTATTGAACTGCATCCAGTTCTGCTCTACCCACCTTTCCAGCTTGTCCAAATCTATTTGGATCTGCATCCTAATCACTATCGTGACCACTTTTACCCATAACTTAGTATCGTCCACAAACTTCGCCAATGTATTTTCCACATCCTCATCTAAATTGTTGATAAAGATGTTGAACAGCACAGGGCCAAGAACCAGACCCTGCAGTATACTATTGGCCACCTCCCGCCAAGACGATACAGACCTATCCACTAACACAGCCTGGGTTCAACCCCTTAGCCAGTTCCCAACCTACCTGACTGTGGACTCTGCCAGCCCACAATCCCCCAGTTTTTTTTAATAACAGTATCATGGGAGACCATATTGAAGGACTTTTTAAAATCCAACTGTATGACATCAACTGCATCTCCCATAACTAAGTGGTTCATTACTTAATCAAAGGAGGTGAGGTCAGACACAACCTGCCCTCAATGAAACCATGTTGGTTATCTTTCAGCATCATGCCTTCTGCCAGTCTCTCACAAATGGACTTTTGATAATTTTTTTTAATTTTTACCCACTATCAAGTTTAAGCAGACTGGACTATAGTTTCCTGGCTCCTCCGTCCTCCCTTTCTTAAAGATTGGCACCACATTGGCCCTTTTCCAGTCTTCTGGGACCTCCTCCAAGCACCACAAATCTTCAAATAGTAGTTGAAAGCTACTATCACTTTCCCCCTCAACTTGCTTTTCTCCAAACTAATCATACCTTGTTCTCTCAACCCTTCTTCACACAGGTTGCATTCCAACCTCTTTATCATTCTCCTCACCTCTGGATCCTCTCCAGTTTATCTACTCCTTCCTAAAATGTGAAGCCTAGAACTGAATGTAGTGCTCTGACACCAGTGCCAAGTAGGGTAGTAATATTGCCCTTCCCATGTCTTGCACACAGTGCTCCTGTTAATGCAATCTAACACACAGCACAATACACTTCAGCTTTCATTTGCTGTGGCTGATTTGATACCTGAGCTTCTCCCAATTCTATTTGATCCAAAACATCAAAATAAGGAAAATGAGAGGGAAGGAGGCAGAATAGCTTTTTCCCCTGGGGAATAAACAGATAAGTGCTGCCAACTATACTACTAACTGGTGCAAAAATGACTCAATAAAGATTATCTGCTTCAGGGAAAGGGAGCTGAGCATATGAGAATTGAACGTGCAGGGCTCATGTGAGGTTGTCACTTTCACTTTACCTAATTGCCAATGTTGATCACACTTCAGTGCTAACCCAGCACTGCATGTTGTAGGTGGGATGATTCATCAACTTTATTTCTGGTGCTCCCAGCAAAACCAAGGCTTGGAACAGGCAAATTTTTCACAGCAAGAGTTAATAATCCTTGCAAAGTTGCAAGCTATAGAAGTAGATCAAGGGAGAGGGGAGCATGCAGTCAGACTGAAAGAGGGAAGCTTTCATTTTTATCATCATGTTTTTCTATACTGAAGCTTCCTTTATGGCACTTTATTCTCCATTTACCTCAGTAAATTCCAAGTGGGAGAACATTCTAAATGTTTGAATGCTACTTTGCTGCAATGAGTCCCTGCAATGCAGCTATTGCACATCTACCTGAGGAGGACTGTAAGGACACTATTTAAATCATGTCAGCACCATTCCTCAGTTAGTCAGAGGCACTGCGCTTGAGAAGATGGAGAAAAGAGTCCCTCATACTCCATCAAAGATTAAGATATTTTGTAGTGCTTCATTCACATGGCAAGAGAAACTAGAGATCCATCCAGCTCTCATTCACAGCAGTGTGGATGAGTGCCAGTATGGTACTGAGCTGAGCAAGACAAGTATTTTAAGCTATTCACTTCAATTAAACAGAAAAAGTACCACTTATACAATTCATCGGTACATATGGGAAATGTATTTTTCTGTATCCTACTCATTCATAGACTTCTCTTAAGGTGAAAACAAATCTTACTGCAGTTGTTTCTTATCTAGGGTATTTGAAAGACGTGGTCATGGTCTGGTTTTTAGGAAGCATTTAATATTTTACACGTAGTTGAATTTAAAATTACTATAATACTAGAAACAAGTCTCAAAGCTAATACCCTTAATACATTATATTCAAAGCCAGGAAGTACTGCTTAGCTCTAGAAATCTTTTTATTTTTTAATATATTCTGATTAAGCCATCAAACACAAATGTTGGGCAGAAAATGTGGGACCAGTCTAGTACACTTATACTACTCCTCCAAAGCCAGATTCCTGGTATATACCATTCTTTAAAATAGCAGCATGATAGGAAAGGGTGTAGTGATCTGAAACTAGTGCAGAATGCAGTGACATAGTTGCTTAATGGAGCTTCTCCCTATGTTCACATTGCTTACCATTTGCTCTGTGACCTCCAGTGGCCGGCTGAAAGGTTCAGAAGGACTTGGCAGTTGGCACCTGTTTATATGCAAATTAATTTCTTCTGCCATCATCAGGGGTACTCAAGTAGAAGTTTGTCATCCTAGCCACCAAAGGTTTGGAGGGAGGGAAGAGGGGAAGAACTGATAGCAGTGAATGGGAATTTCTGTAACTTTGGAATTCATCTCCATCTTACTCCAGAATAGCACAAAACTGTTGACCTTTAAAGCAGCTGCAAAGCTTATACCATTTCCCAGGGCCTATGGAAAGGGGGTGCTTTGAGGTCTAAGACTTGTGACTTCAGTGTTTTGACTTCTTTTAGTGTGTGTTCTTTATTACTATTATCTGAATTGTATTTCTAATATATGGCAAAGAGCATTCTGATTTGAGGTCTTTCAAAATTTTGCTTAAATGGAAGTAAGTCAGTATTACAAGAACCAAGCAATGAATTGCTCTAGATTTCTATTTGCCTCTTCAAATGCTGGTTCACTGATGAAAATATAATTTCAAATAAGAATTTTCAGAGTAGTAATTTTCTGCTAAATCAGAAACTCTCCATTTGCCTTCTAACTTTCACTTACTTTCTTCCTTTGCCTTTAGATGGTTCAGAGTTTCAGTGCAAAAATAACCAAATTCAAGACAACAGTAATAACACCTAGTTGTGAGGTTCTTTTAAAACTTCCTCTCTTCCTTCCCTTTGAAACCCCACATATGGTTTTCTTTTACAACTGCTCCTTCCTACCAGAAGCTGAACTTAAATAACACTACAGCTCAGCAGGAAAATAAGAGAAGAAATTGACAGGCACAAATTATTGTGCAGTCTTAATGTATATGCCATGCCGTGTTCTTGACCTGTGTTTCATTTTATGTATAAAATCACGCTACAATGCCAGCAGAAGAATTCACTACCACTTGAATCTGACTTGAAAAATGTGAAGTTGAAGACTTATTGATTAGGGGATAAAATATGCTTCCAAGCTACTTACACATATATTCACATTATTTTAGAGGTAAGCTGTATTCTTTACTCAGGGGTAACACATCACCCTACCCAGGGGACTTGAAACTGTTGAGCACATCTTGGAGAATCTGCTATATGTTATTCCATTGAGATCAGACCATAGTCTTCCCTATAGTTAGAAGATATGCCCGATAAATGAGGATATTCCATATCTACTGATCTCAGAGAAATCCATCCTAAGTAAAAGAGTTTTGCATTGAAAGGTTTTGAGGATTTTTGCACAGCAGCTCATCTCTTTCTTTCATGTGACCCCTTAGGACAGCCACTCCAGCACTTTGAGGAACAAGTGCAAGTTATTGCAGGTTCTTTGGCCATTGAATTTAGTGGGAAGAATGGTTTGATGTTGTGCTGACCTCCCTTGTTCTCTTCTGTTCCTAAAGCAGAAGTGAGTACAAAGCTTAAATGAGTTGTAGAGTTTGCCCAGATTTAAATATGCCCCTCCCTGTACAAATTAGATCCTGCAAGCCACACCAGCTGACCAGAAATGATTTGCTAGAATACCAGATCAGCTGGATGTAGAGTGGTATAACACTGACTCTAATGGAGACTTGTCACTGATTTATTGATTTATCACTATAAAAACTGGAGCTGTAGAGAGGGTCATTACTGGTGTAACATTTCTTGTATTAGTGAGTATTTGAAATATTTTATATTTATACATTTTTTAAATGGGGAATGTATACTTATTGAACATACTAGCACCTGATTGACTTACTGCAATGCAGCTGCCAACAAGTTGCTTAGGCAATTCAGTGCAGCTTTTCACTACTTGCATAAACAGGAGAAAAATCATTAATTTCAGCATATGATTCAACATTAAAATGTTATTCCAAGTGTTGAGGATCATAGGTCTTTTCATAAAATGAATGCCTTTTGATGTATGTAACTTTACTGTAATTGTATTGGCATTGATAAATACTCTCCCACAGCTTCTTTTGAGACAAAACGGGCAAAAGAGAAGGGAATAGAGTGTAATCACTTGTATTTGGACTTCTGCAGCAGAGGCCAGTGCTGCCATAGCAACAGGATCTCTAGATTGCTTGAAATTGAAGCACCACTGCAGTCCAAGTCCCTGTTGTGGAAGAAAACAGCTGCATTGTTAATCTATGCTCATTCTAGCTTCTGCTGTTTAAAAAAGCCTGCAATATATTTCTGGAATTCTGTTGGCTTGTATTTCTGTTACTAAGAATTACTGGGAATCAGTGGCAGAGCAATTTAGGTGTCTCACAACAGCTGCGGAGATTTGAGTTTGAGCTCGCTCCAGATTGGTGCCAGAGACCTCTCCCAATTGACCCGACTATAGATGAACACCTAGTCCTTCAGGAAGGGAGTCAAAGATGTCTGTACATGAGGTTAACCACATCCTTCCTTTGTGTACCTTAATCCTGCTGTTTTAGGAGCTGCTTGGGTCAGAAGTACTTGGATCTGTGTGGCTTTTTGGGTTTGATTTGGGGGGGAGGGGTTCCTTATGTTTCTCTGCTACTGTATCTGTAAACTGCTACCTCTTTAATTCTTCCTCCCAAGTCAACCTACATATTTCAATGTACAGACGGCCATGTACATGTTCCCAAATTGCTTACATGAATACCAAAGCTGTGCTAGCAAGTGTGTAATTTGATATATCTATATACTTGTTTGTGAGCTAAACTTGTAACTGATAATGTGCACATAGATGCTTTTTGCATAGAGACTTAAGGTCTGTGTTTTCAAGTTTGGGGTTGGTTTTTTTTAATTCAGATACTGGTTTTATATCTACTCGCACAGACTAAGGGGAAGAAAATATACCTTTTCCAGAAACTAGGTTAATGGTGAAGAAAGCAGAATTTTAAGATGGGATTTTAAAACATAAGAGAACAGTATACAATACCAAGAGTTACAGGTTCTAGTACCATATCCAATTTAGGAGTTGACACCTAGTACTGTATATAAAAAAAAAAAAAACTATAAAAGAGAACAGCTTGTTATGCAATGCCAACATGTACAAGTTAGTGAAAAAAAATATTGCTGTTTAGATAGCCAAGGTTTAGACAAGTGAGGCAGTGCTGTATTAAGATATTAAAGAGAACAAGCTGAAAATTAACTCACTTTAATGCAACAGGTGTAATTTCTGAGCGTTACATCTTACCAATTTTATATCTGTACATTCATTTTTTCCCCTCCTACTTTTTGGCTCTTGATGCTTTTCACCTATTAGGATTAAACCTTCCCTCAAACTCTCCAATGTTAATGGTCTCCTAAGACCATATTATACCATCCTGGCTATAAAGAGTTTTAAAGTGAGAGTAAATTGTATTTTATATTCTAGAGTGGAAAGGTGTGGCTAAGTATGAATGGGAATCAGGCCTTTAAATTACTCTCCAGTGTCATTTTGTCATTTTTTTTTTTTATAGTTACTGTTCCTTCAAAACTTGATGTCATCTCTACATTATAATTACTGTCACAAATAGCATTACTGATTTAACAAGAGCTGCTACATACTGGGTGGGGGGGGGGGCGGGAATATTTCCTATCTTGAATTGCAGACACTGTGTGAAATCTTACATTGTCCAACACATCTGCTAACTATTGGAGTGATGTTCCTTTCTCTCTACCCTGTAAGAGTCCCATTGCAGCTGGCAACTGTAGCTCACAGGTGAAAATGTGACTGTTTCTGGATACATGATTGCTGTCACAAAATAGGGGCTTGTCTACACAAGGAAATCACCAGCACAGCTATGTAATTATACTGCTATAGCTATGTAAGTCTAACTCCCTGGATGAACATAATCTGCCTGGATTTTTTAGAGTCTCTCTTTATTTTAACTGACATGTCTTTAAACACAGCTTAAGTTGAACTGCAAAGGCGCTATAAATCCCAAGAGTAAGTGCCCACCACGGTATGCACATCAGCATATCTGTAGAAATAGAGCTATAGTAGATAAACATCATGTACACAAGCCTCAACATAAGCTTTTTCTTTGCTCATTCTAGGTAGCCCTGCACTGTAGGCCCCATGGGCTACACCAGTGGGGGCCACATGCAATGCAGGCTGCTTCAGAGTTAGGCATAACCATCCTCTCCCCAGGTTACACAACCCATGGACACTCCCCCCACACACTGCTGCACCTGAACCCTCAGTGCATCATGGATCTGCCCCCCTACCCCCCCCGCACCCATGCAAGGGCCCCCTTGCTGCACTATGTGCTGGTGACTCCTCCCCGTACTGCAGCACCATGAGCCACATGCTTACTTTCTGCTTTCTTTGCTGCCCTGCTCCTACCAGTTGGACAGCCGACTTCTAAACAATGATGCTCTTTCTGCTTGGGTTAATAAAAACACATATTCTGCACAGAAGCACTGTTACTTACTTGTTATGCTGATACATTGTTACTTGTTCTGGCCTGTGTGATCCTATATAATGAGGATCACACATTGTCACATTGCCTGTGTAATCCTATATAATGAGGCGGTTATATAGAGTTGATCCACCCAGGAATGCACCTTTTTTGCATTTGCCCATACACTCACCACTGCTGAAAATAAGTGTCTTGGCTGAGCAATTAGCCCTTTGAATTAACTAATTATGTTGAGGATTTAGATTTCAACTCCAAGTGACATCTATGACCTGAGAGCCATCTCCTTGGCTGCTACAATTAAACTGTCAAGTGTCACAAGCTCCTGACCTAAATGGAGCTGTGTAGAAGATTGTCTTTCTAAGAAGCATACATTGTAAGCCCTCCTTGTGGTTTTTATGAATAAATACTTGCATCTTGTGATTGTTGGCTGGGACAGGACATCCTGCCCTCAAACTCTCCATGTGTCTCTACAGTTTAACTACCAGTAGCTTGAGAGCTTTTAACACATCATTAATATCACACTTGAGTGACATTTTAGGTATATTTTCCTCAGTCAAGAGCAGTAAATTGTGATATAGCAAGTGCTGAGGGAGTCTCCTATGTATTTGTCACTGTCTGGTTAGTTTATAGGGCAAAACACATTGCCATGGTCTGTTGCATACTCTGCATTGCCGTCTGGGGTATTCAGCACAAACAGGAAGTGCCACCTTTTGCACCCCTGAGAGGGGTGAGCAGGAGCTCAAGACAGTGCAGCCTGTCTTCATGGCTTCAAGTGGGAAGTGGCGGAGGAGGAGGAAAATTATCTTAAATTTCTCCAGGAATTTTGTGATGAGGAAAATCATTGGGTGATTCAAGGTATCCTTAATTCAAGGTGTCCTTTGAAGACAGCAAAAACAGAAAGCACAACAGGCCAAGATGAGTCAAGAACACTACTTCCCAAGTGACAAACTTAGATTATTTTGAAAAAGTCAAGAGTACAATATAAATTAAGTTCAGCTGATTGATTTTTAGACTTACACAGGTATATATATATATATAGCATGTAACCCAATTAGACACTGACCTTGGCAATATGAAAAGGATACTCTTTTTTTGTAAGGATAAGATGCTGTTCTTTATGAATGCCCAACATATGCTAAATATCTTGCTTATGTCCACCCTGGCCTGAACTGATGGCATGCTGGAAACCAAAACAATTTTGAACTGGGAACTGGGTAAATGAGCCTCCAGGAGTATTGATATTGGGCCATGTACTGGCCTTAGTTTATCATGGACCGAGTAAATGATTTTTTAGGGTCATAATGGGAAGTATTAGAACTCTGATCTTGGCAAGAGAAAACAGTGATATGGCTCAAGGCTTGAACTCTGGTATGTAATAAGTCAACTGGTCATGCAGTGACAGAATGGAGTTCTTGGCAATCAAGGTGAGAGCAGTTAAATTGCAAACTGTAGTCCTGTAAAATCTTAGACACAGAAGCTTTAAAAAAGCCTCTAAGCTATAAAGAAAAACCCTTTGTAAGTGACCAAGTTCTATCATACAATTTTAGGTATTATGATAAAATGTAATGGGACTATAAAATCTGAGATGGTCATTTTGTTGACAAGGCAGTATAATACTCTTGTACTTTTAACATAGGACAACTGGAAGTAAAATAACCCCTGGGAGCAATGATGTAGTTGGGAGAGAATTGTAGTTGATAGGCCTGTGTCTGAGGTTTAACAGCTCCTTAACTGATGCAATTTAGACTTTATTCCTTGCTCAGGGCTGCACCTAAAGGCAAAACCTCACTGCAGTGTTTGGCAGGGTCCAAGAAATGACTGCACATTTTTGCTCCTACGTTATAAAAATTTGCCCAGCTATATCGTTTTCCCAGCTATTTATTTTTATTTTTTTTAACATTCCTAATCTGAAATATTTCAGATAAAGATGGATGCTTGGAAAGCATGTTTTTGTTTACTACCTTCTCTATTTCACTTAGCACATTGTCTTTTCAAATAAAGGTTTTTCAGGTTGTATTTCAGACCTACAAAAGATAACTTTATTTTACGAGACTGCACATGTATTAGTCAGTAAAATTATAAATACAGACTATGTGTATTGTACTCTGTTTACCCCAAACAGGAGGTTCAGGTGACTAAGGAAAGCCTTACATTTGTATACCTCAGTTTTTGAACCTGGTTGTTTTTCCTACATACGTTAGTTTTTTCTTTTTCTTTCTTTGGTTTTACAAATCTCTTGCTCTGGATGCGAAGGAAAGAACGAACTAAAACAACAAATATTAAGACCTTCCCAGAATATTCAGCAGGAGGAAGTACTGCCATCTTTTGGTTGTGCACAATGTTGCAAAATCCTGTAATAGTTTTTTTTTCCTGCTCAGACTGAAATGAAGATACTGGAATTCCAGAGTTTTATTCATATGAAGATCAATTATTATTTACAACTTGCTTAATAAACCTCATGCTTCTGTTATACTGATACATGATATACTATTGAGGAGAGAAAAACTAAACTTGATCATTTGCATCTTTTGAATATTAAACACAGTGATAGAGAATTTGATCTGGATAAGAAATTTTAAAAATGGCCTGGTAAATCTAAAACACATTTACTTCCCAGTACTTCATTCATTGGAAAAGTGCTGGAAGGCATGCATATATATATGATAACCATTATACTGCATCACACAATTATGTATTCCATCCAGTTATTATTACACTATGTGTGTGACATACTACACAAACACACACACATACAAATGTATGTAAAATGATGATGATGTAACATAAATGTTTATCGACAAGAGTTTGAGTTAAGGATTCATAAACAGTGAAACCTACAAATGAGTTATAAATAATATCCTAAATAAAAGAAGATAAAATCTATATATCCCCTAACAGTTGATTGGGTACAAACATATGTTATTTTATGCATCATTTTTTTTAAATCCCCAAATTTATCTAAAATAGGGTTTGTTGGGAGGGGGTTGGTCATATATAGTATCTACATAATAGGATGCTATGGCATTCCTTTGAGATGAGGTACATAACTCATTGATGGATTCACCACTTGTGAATAAGGCACCCATTTTAAACTCATATTGATTCAAGCTTCCAATACCATCCTACCATGCATTTCCTGTATCCATTTTCTATATCCCCTGTGTGTACACTAAACACGATGGTGATGGTCATCTGGTCATTTCATATAACTTGCACATGTCATTCTTATTCATAATGCAACTAATTCAAATTCACTGAAAAGTTACCATCCCTATGTATGTTCACTCTGTAGCCCTCCAAGGCTGACTCTCTTACATCTCTAAGATTGTGTTCTCAAACTCTTCTCAAACTCAAACTAGCTTAATACCTGGTCCTGCCCTAGACTGAACCATCCACAAAACTATCCATTAGGTGGCACTACATAACAACACTACAATGAAAGTTCCTTGTGCAAAGCAGTCCCTTGATCAGAAGCTAACAAATAATTTTAATCTAAAAGGTTACATGATGCCACTGGCGAATTTGGGTCTATTCCTAGGAAAGTCTTAGTTGAATGGATGCTCTCAGGGTGAGCTTTAAAATTCATAAATGTGCTACTGTACATTTTTATTGCTATGCAAAAAAATTTCAGTGTGAAAATGTAAGCTACTGCATAACAATGGGTTGACTCATAAACAAAAATTAATAGTTCAGATTATATTTGATTGCACTACTTTTTAAGCAGAACTATTTTCACAATTATTTGCATAGTATTGATATTATATATGAATGGATACACAGAATGATAAAGGAATAGCATTTCTGATAAAGGTATTATTGGATTTTAGTTAGAGATGGCTGTAGTAAAAACAGGGAAGCAGGTACAAGCCATTTCTGAAGTTCATCTTCATGTATATGCCTCATCTGTAGAGAAAGACTTCAGAGAATTTTCCAAATGCAAATTGGGACCTTCATTTATGTCTCCACCTGTGCATTCAGGTGACTTAGTTCCTATCATTCCCATTCCAGTAGCTACAATGTTCAGGTAGAGCCATAAAATCGTAACTATTCTAAAATGGCTCTCCCAGTCATAAATATTACATGAATTTAAAGTCTATTATATCAAGCTTTCCAGAGCCAGAAAACACTGTTGTGTGTCTCAGTGGACTATGAGAGATACCATGGTATCAAGCTTTTGGAAGGTGGTTCTGCATTGTGCTTCTTAAAAGCATAGCATAGGACTTACAGTCCAGGTGAAGGGAAGGATAAAATATCTTTAGCCAACCTTCCTGATCCTAGGCTTCTCTCAGAGCTGAAGAGATTGACAGTGTAACTTAGACTGCATACTGCAGTCTTCTCCTCTCACTCCAAGTCCTACCCAGTGCTGGGACTACCCGTGGGGTCCTTAGAAGAAGCCTTAGTTTTTTGCTGTGTTGGAACTGAGTGAATCTTCCTCATGTTGCAACTGTTGTTATAGGGCCTTATGCTATATGTTCTTTACACCCCCTTCTGAGAAGCCAGATTAGAGGTATCTCCCTCAGTGCCTAGCCTTTTGGACCCCATGATTTCAGGCTTTAAAATCATGACATTTTAATATATGGAGAAGCTATTACTGGCCCAAAGCTGAGCTATTCCCCCTTCCTGCCCTTAAGCCATGGAATATTTACAGAGAGAATCCATGATGTTGTGGTGTAACATAGCAGTTTTATTGGCATTAAACTGGCATAAATGGAAGTGTTATAAATTAATTATTTGGGACACGAATGCTAATCACAACAGCCTCTTGTGTACTTGCAGTTATTGTTAGAATAATGTGTTCCACATATCAGGCATGCCACAAAATGCTATTGTAGAATGGGTATTCTGTGTTTTTATCTATATTAATAAAATGGCCTCTGTGTATGTGTGTGTCTGTCAGTGCCATAGCTCCAAGACCAGGATACCTAGAGACCTAAAACTTCACATGCATACTAAGGGGACCCTGGGGGCATGCACCTGGGTGCTATTTTTTTATTTCGATCAAAAAAAATTTCACCAGTTTTTTTGATCTATACTGCATAAACCCCTGTGACAGGTCAGCCCCAGGAAGAAGAATAAATTTGCATGTGCAAAATATTCTTTGGCAAAGCTCAAAGTTCCTGGCCAAAGTCAACCGGTACAGCTGGAGAAGGCTCTGCATTTAGGAGCATTCACCTAAGGGCTGTGGTTGGGACTGGTTAACAGAACCTGGGAGCACCCGCAGGGAGAGTGAGGGCTTAAGGAAGGTCCAGGGAGAAAACCATACTGGGCCTTCTCAGGGACTGATTAGGGGATTGTGAGAGGCACTCGCTGTAAGGCAATCTACAAGAAGCAAACTGTCACAGGATCAAGGGGATGTCCTGTGACTAAATGGAGTTAAGGAGCTGCCAATCACTAGGGGCAGTTCAGGTGCTGGTTGCCGCAGCAACCAGATAGGTCAGGTGGCCAGAAGGGGGCAGGGCTAGGCCTTATAAACAGCCTGGGCCGGAGCCTAGAGAACAGTTCCCTTCTGGCTGGGGCTGGGGCTGGGGCTGGGGCTGGGGCTGGGGCTGGGGCTGGGGCTCGGGCTCTGCGGCTGAGCTGAGTGGCCTGAGTGGGTGGTTGCAGCCTTACCTCGCTGACTGGCTGCAATGATGCTAGGGAGGAGAGAGCCCTGAAGAGAGGTATGGTGGAAGCCCTGCTGGGGGCTGGGAGTTTGCGTTACGAGTGAGAAGGCTCTTTGTTGGTTTTGTTACAGCCATTTGGGCTCGGCTTGTGTTATGGTTAAACCGGAGGACCGGGTGAGGCTGTAGGGGTGAGAGGAGGCCTCATGGGGGCTCCCCAGCAGCTTGGGGGTTCCTGGTGCCCAGTAGGGGCACAGTGCACAGTGCCGCTGTAGGCACAGCACGAGGAGTGCCGGAAGGGCGCTCGGGGTGTGGGGCTGTAGCCTCAACCGCGAGAGGCGGCACTGGCCCCAGAGGAGGCAGCAAGTGCATGAGGCGCGGCACATGCCCTAGGGAGGGCAACAAGCGCTCGTGAGGCACGGCATAGGCCCCAGAAGGGGGCAGCGGGCGCGTGAGGCGCGGCATAGGCCCCAGAAGGGGGCAGCGGGCGTGTGAGGTGTGGCATAGGCCCGGGGTGCCAGAGAGGGGCACCAGGGTGGGATAGCGCCGGGGCGCCAGAGAGAGCACCGGAGGACAAGGGACCAAACAACATCCAGACAACAGCTGCGAGGCTTGGGGCATGCCAAAGGGGAGGTAGGAGGTACACATAGGCCTTAAGGCAAGGGGTGCACAGAGGTACCCCATATGGAGTAGGGGCAGGGACATTCACACCGTTCACTGGGGGGATAAAGGCAGCCTCCCATCTAAACCTATTTATCATCAAAGACGTGGCGGGCGAGAATCAGAGGGTGCTGAATCACCTAGAGTGATGGTAGGGGGCGCTAGGGAGTTCATGGCCGCTCCTAGGCCCCACTCACTCGCACAAACTTGCCAAAAATCGACTTGCAAAAGCTGCAGCCAGAGCAGCTGAGACTCCAGAGCAGCAAGTTGCAAGACATCAAACAAACAGAGCAGCAATGGTTGGATCCAGAGCAACTGAAACTCCTGCACAGCAGAAGCACTGGCAAAGCAAAGGTCCTGCAGGAGTGCCAGCTCATTGTCTGGGATAAGTGCACAATATCTCCCAAAGCTGCCTTAGAGGCTCTTTATCGCACCCTCCAAGATCTTCGACACAATGACAAAACAATGGGAGGAGTGACTCTGGTGTTGGCTGGGGATTTTTGACAGACACTCCCACTCATTCTACATGGAACCAAAGCTGATGAACTGCAGGCCTGCCTCAAAGCTTCATACATTTGGAAAAACATTCAGCAACTCAGCCTCATGACCAACATGCAAGCGCATCTAACAAGTGATGCATCTGCTGGAGAGTTTGTTGCAAGCCTGCTCGAACTGGGAAATGGGGTCATAGTTCCATCTTGATTCTCAGATACCATCTCAATGAACAACATTGGGAACACAGTTGCAACACTTCAAGAACTGAAAAAGACAGTTTTTCATTGCATATCACTTTCATGACCACAAGTGGCTATGCCAAAGAGCCATCCTGGCACAAAAAAATGATGCGGTCAATACCATAAACAAAGACCTCCTTTCTCAATTGCCTGGCACCGTGCAAAAATACAAGTCAGTGGACACTGTCCGAGACACCAATGAGGCAGTCAACTACCCAACAGAATTTCTCAACTCTCTTGAACCACCAGGCATGCCTTCACACAATCTGAAGCTCAAGATTGGTGGACCCATTATTCTTCTCAGGAATCTGGACTCACCAGCACTCTGCAATGGAACACGATTGGCTGTAAAGAAGCTTATGCCACATGTCATTGAAGCCAGCATCATGACTGGCCATGCAGCGGGACAGGATGTCTTCATTCCATCCATTCCAATCACTCCCTCTGACCTGCCATTTGAATTTAAACGGCTCCGGTTCCCGATCTGCCTCAGTTTTGCTATGAGCATCAACAAGGCACAGGGACAATCAGTCAAGGTCATTGGCCTCAACCTGCGAAGCCCATGCTTTTCTCATGGTCTATGTTGGTTGTCCCAAAGCTGGCAATGACAAAAACCTTTTCATCTTGGCACCAGATGACAAAACATGCAACATTGTCTATCCTGAAGCTCTACATGAATGAAAATGTGTCAAACACCGTCATAAACTGGTATAGAAAAATGTGATGTGAAATCCTCAGTGCTATGCTGAAGTCTTACAAAGTAAATAAATAATTCTACCTCACAATTCAGTAGTTTAATAGATTTAAATGTTTAACTTTTATAGGTTTTTGGTATGACCAAAAGCTCGCAGTGTCAATGTGTATCACACAAATAAAATAGGGTACAAAACTAAACACATACACACAGCTTATTAGTAGAGGGAAATAAGATTGAATGAAAATATTTTATTTATAAAACATTAAAATTTGATTACTGCAACCCATGCAAAGCGAGGTACTCCGGCTAGTTTTAAATATTTTAGACTTTGTGCACTTTAAAAATATATATATTTACATCTTTCCACCTATAAAGTCTTTTATGAGCCCAGAAGTATAAAGCTCAGAAAAAAGCAACAGAAAATCTTAAAATGACCAAAAATACATGCTTTATACTTAAAGGTACCATCATCTTATGGTTTGATGTCTTTGAAATGTCTAGACTCAACTCATTCATGCCAATCCTGTTAACAATCTCCATACTTCCTCTTTTCAGTGGTTTACAACACTTCTTTCTAGCCCCTAATGAAACTGTTAATTGGTATAGGACTGAGTATTGCTACTCTTGGCTTTAGGTTCCTGAAATTTAAGGGGAAACTTTCACATTTGCAAAGTGAAAAGGAGCTATTTCTTGGGACATGTACTTTAAACAATTAAAACATTATTATGTAATAATGTTGGAGTGTTGTTGTAGCTGTGGGGGTCCAGGAATCTTGATTAATACAATAATCTTGAATGAAAAGGCTGCACATGCCTCATTGTTATTGAACAACGGAATTCATTCACAAGAGGATCAAGTCCCAGGCATTTGCTGATTCTAGTAGTGATGTACAAAAAAAAAATCTGCCAATAAAAAGGAAAGCTGAATTAATAACCAGAGTTTTGAGCTGTTTCCTAATTGTGAATAAATACCATGTGAATAAAACGAACTGGACTAAAATCCTT
The DNA here is from genome assembly GCF_052110815.1 of Crocodylus siamensis. Taxonomy (NCBI): domain Eukaryota; kingdom Metazoa; phylum Chordata; order Crocodylia; family Crocodylidae; genus Crocodylus; species Crocodylus siamensis. The sequence continues at coordinate 167,492,231 of NC_143397.1, read as the reverse complement.
ATAAGTAAACCAAAGTGAAATTAATTGAAATTAGACCAACTGTGAGAATGTTGACCCCATGTGTTTGTAAAAGCTGTCGAAATATAACAATTATTTGTTGAACAGATAGCGCCAAACAGTGCATCAGTGTTCAAAGTAGGCTTTGATTCACACTAGGTACATTTCTAAGACACAAGAGTACATAGTGGGCTGAGGAGAGACATGCATCCACAATGAAGCTAAGTAAGGATTCAGATCTTGCAGAGTAAGCATTGCGATTCTCACACTGCATTCTCTGCTTTATTTAGGAGAGCAGCAAAATCTTATCTGAGAAACTGCACCAAATTTACCTTCTAGTGTAACATAACTGAGTGTAAAAATGAATTTGAATCAGAATACCTAGATACCTAGAGAACATGGGAAAGTTTGAAAACTGTTGTCCAAGCCCTTGATTAGCCAAGCATTTAAACATGCCAATGGCACACAAGCACTTCAGTGAAAAATAAATACATGGTTAAATAAAAACACATTTAAAAATTTTGTTTAAGAGCAGTAGTGTAACTAGGGTGGGGCACCAGCCCTAGATGGCTAATTGGAGGGGGTTCCATCATGGCCCCTTCCCCCAGAAGCCTGTCAAGCACAGCCCTGCACTCAACCATGTAGCTGGGGAGGGTGGGGTAGGGGGTAAAATTACATCCCCCCACAGGAGGCTTTCCTGTTAGAGGCACAGCCCTGCACTTGGGGTTTGGTGAGGGGAGAGAATGGCCTCCAGGGAGCCGATGTTGCTGTCTGTTTTTTTGGCAGCAGCAGCATGAGCTTATACTGCTGCAGGAACAGCTGCAGCAGAAGCAGCTGCTGTGAAAAGAATTCCATTAGGTAAGACTCACCCCCTCCCCACCTTGCTCACCAATGGTCAGTATAATCCCTTCCCCATCTCCTCCCCTACTCCAGAACTGAAAGTGCCAACCCCCTCTGCTGAAGAGGGACTTAAAGTGCTTAAACTTTAAATTGTAAGAAGGAAGCGTAAGTGAAGAATACTGCTGGATGGGTAGCATGTAGAAGGGGCATAGATCTGGGAGTTTCTTTTTTATTTGATTTTGTTCTGGGAATGTAGGATTCCCTCTTCCTCTGCATGGATAAGTATGATCTATGTAGATCACAGCTGTGGGTGTGAAGAGACATTATGTGTGCCCAGAAGAAAGGTGATAATTGAGGAGTGATTCAAAGGTGGGAAAAGGTATCTGAGATTCTGGGCATAGGGTTCAATTAAGTTGGAGAAGTAGACTTGTTCAGCTAGGGGCATGAGAACTGAAGGAGAGAATAAATATGTAGTGGAGGAAGTCTGCTTGATTATTGGATTTCTGCCAAAGATGCCCTACAAAATTAGAGCAGGAGAAGATGATGTTGGGGTAATCATGAACCTTTGTTATGTTTTGGGAGTTTGTGGTCTGTTGTGAATATTTTCTTGTACTTATGTGTCATATTGTCTCTTCGGAAAGCCCATATTATACTGTATCCATTTGTCACTTTTATCACTGTCAAGTCACCGTTTAGCTGATACCTGACCTTGTGATTCCCCCCAGTACAGGGCTTATTACCCAACTCACCTGCCACGTCTTGATGGAATAGAACTACTTAAAGGAGGGTTTCAGTGGTGTGATACGAAAGCCCTGGCTGGGGTTACTCATGGTTTGGACATGGTCGACTTGGGGCTCTGCCTCCCCTACACCCCGTCCACTTGCCAATCGTGTGTTGATACGTATAGCTAGCTAAAGCTGCTTCCATCCTCTAGACCCATATGTCCAACGCTGGCCAGAATTCAGCAATTGGGTTATCTGGTGGGTTGTTTCTGGGGCACACTGAGGCATACCCAGAGTCTTTTCCACCACCTGGCTTTAGTCCACTCAGAGGGTCTCGCACCCCACCTTGAACCTTCCCTAGAAGGCATCCTTTCGAGTTGACCCACTGGTCATAGCACACTGACCAAAGCAGAACAAAACAAAACACAAGCAAAAGGAGCAAAGCAAGTCAGAAAACAATAAAGGGCTAGCTACAAAAAGGCTCAGCCAGCAATCTGTAGCTGTTCCCCTACTCTGCCTCCCCAGTAGGAAGGCTCTGAGGGAATGAGCCTGAGATAAGAAGCCAAATAGAAGCTCCCTGAGGCTTCCCTGTGTTAAGTTAAATGGGGACCCAGCATTCCTGGTGTCCTGTACCAGCCTTGGCATCCCCAGACTTCCCCACACCCATGCTCAGCTTACCCGGTGACAGGTCTCTCTCACCTCTGCTTGGTACTATGCATGCCTTTAAAATCTCCTGCAGCAGCACCTCCAGCAACATTGTCTGCCTACAGTGGAAAAAATCAACTCCTCAGTAGAAAGGCAACTGAGATAAAAGGCCCTTAACCAGAGGAGCTCCAGGTGTCCCAGGGAGACCAGAACTTCCTGGAGGATTCCATGCTGGTGGATGGGCTGAGTGGAGGTGATTTAGGAAGCTACCTGTGGGGTATGTTTTGTCATTGAATCTCAGGCTTTAGAGGTTCAAGGTCCCCAGTGATCAGGGCTAGGAGAATCAGTAAAAAGGCTGAACTCTGGAAATACTGGCAGGATTCTCAGGAGGGCTAGGGGGCGTAAGAATTTGTACTTGTTTTCTTTTTCTGTCTCCAGATCTATGGTCAGTTTTGCTTATATATTTTTCTACCTATGTAGCAAATCCTTTTGTTGTATTGTTTCCTCACTGTGGAAGGAATAATTTCTGGATGATTGATATTCCCAGACAGCCCTTTCTACAGAAAGGGGAACCTAAAACTTCTTTCACAATCCAATGAGGATGCCACCTAGAGCTGGCAGAGTTTCACTTACTACAGCTGCAAGGTCTGGTATGGGGCAGTGGAACTGAGGCTTTGCTGGGGGCAATCTTGGTCTATTCCTTGAGAGAAGAGGCAGTATGGTGAGGATAAAATTGGAGCTCTGGGGGCCCTCTGAGGATGTGTTTAGGACAGTAGTGAGTTATGGCTTCAGGTTGATAGGTTGAACCTTACAAAGAAGGCAAAGGGGAAAAAGCATCGGGGTGGGGCAGAGTGAAGCCCGGAGAGAATCAAGAATCATAAATGGGAGGAGGGGGAGGAAAGGGCTGAAAGCAAGTAAAGTCATCAGTGGTTATGGACTGGAAGTCATTGAAATGGTAAGCGACAGAGTCAGAAGGAAGTGGTTAATAGGCAATTGCGAGAGACATTTTTCTCATTGATATTGAAACATAGAAACAACTGAACATTAATAACCCATAAATATGTACAGCTGGCTTGAAGACTCTCCAGGTTTTTTAGAAAGACAACTTACAGAATTAGTACACTAATAATTACTGTTTATGTAGCATTTTAACTGTGTGTGGTGATTTATATTCAATAAAATATCATCTCTGCCTGTGGATTGTGCCATGACATGGAGGAAAGGCTCATGTGATCCAATGATACTTTGGAAATGTATGGCACCAAAACATTCTTATGGTGACATGAAGGCCACGCAAACAGATGTCCATGCCCCTTGTCATGCAACACATTTCTGACTGTGGCGTAAGTGGTATCAATTTGTGCTGCTTTCTTGCAGCAGATATCTGTTTAATTTATGACAGGAAAGCACACAGCCTGGAGCTGGTCAGGCTGTCTCATCATCCTGGGCAGGCAGTCCTGGAGCTTCAGGGTCTGAACCGGTGCACCCTGAGAATTTCCCTGCATGGGTCCCTACACAGCAATACAGGGTGGCATGGGACCTGACTGAGGTCCTAGGGAAGCATGGCAGCACAGGGTGGTATAGAGCAGAGTAAGTGCTGGGCAGCATGGGTCCCAGTAAGCATGGGATGGCACAGGTCCCAACATGGTGTGTCAGCACAGGTTCCAGCACAATGTGGGACCTGCCATGGTGGCACAGTGCAGTGGTATAATTCCCAGCCTGAGATTCTCCCTGTCTGCAGAAGCACATAGCAGTTTTGTCCCACTGGATCAGGCTACTGCCATTGTCAAGAGCAGCACAGACCCAACCCTCCAGGACAGTGGGTGGTATCTGTTTTGCCCAATGAAGCAGATCGGTGATGCTGGGACACATCCCAGCACAACTGATCCACTTCATTTGGTGATGTCTGTTTATACCCTGAGAACTATGGTACTGAGAGTTTGGTACTTCCTTGGTATGGCCACCTGCTCAGGCAACCAAAGGGCTTAGGACTGTATGAAGATCAGTCCACTGGTTCTCCAGCTTAGGAGCTAAGAAACAGTATAATAGGCATATCTTGGTTGTGCCCTAGGTAATATCTGACAATACGATAAAGATTCTGATAGCATATTAACACATCATATATAAAATTGCTGCCTAAAGGGTTTTACTGTCTAAAGTAATGGCATCATTTAAATTGCCTTTTAAATGCCAGGGGTGAAATTCATTCCTCGTATAACTGTGCTATCTCCAAGGAACTTCTTCTCTGCATTATAGTCTCTTTCAGTCTGCAGCTGGCTTTTTGAACTTCATCTTTCCTCCCTCACTTTTTCCAAAATGGCAGGTTTATAGACCCTTTCTTATACAAGCTCTGGTCCCCTTTGTCAAGAAACTCTTAGATC